>NC_091294.1:54367067-54424567 GCF_038502225.1 Cherax quadricarinatus | reverse complement strand
GTGTGGTGTGTGTGGTGTGTGTGGTGTGTGTGTGGTGTGTGGTGTGTGGTGTGTGGTGTGTGGTGTGTGTGTGGTGTGTGTGTGGTGTGTGTGAGTGTGTGTGTGTGTGGTGTGTGTGTGTGGTGTGTGTGAGTGTGTGTGTGTGTGGTGTGTGTGTGTGGTGTGTGTGTGTGTGTGTGTGTGTGTGTGTGTGTGTGTGTGTGTGTGTGTGTGTGTGTGTGTGTGTGTGTGTGTGTGTTGACCCGTATGTGGTTGTTGGGGTCAATTCTCAGCTCCTGGGTCCTTCTGTTCGCTGGTCGCTACTAGGTTGGTGAGTTACTGCAGTTATTGTACCCTCAGAGCCCGGTCTCGGGCCAAGCTCTTCTTAAAGCTCTGTATGGATCCTGCCTCTACTTCTTCACTCTACAGATTGCTCCACTTCCTGACAACTCTAAGGCTAAACAAATATTTCCTAACATCTTTATGATTTATCTAAGTTTTCAACTTTTTAATTGTGGCCTCTTGTTCGTGTGTCCCATCTCTGAAACACTACCCCTGTCCACCTTGTCAGTTCCTCTTAGTATTTTTGTACATCGTTCATGATCATATCCCCTTTGCCCTCCTCTCATCTAGTGTCATCAGAGGACAGGATTTGCCGGACGCGCATTTGCTGCAAAGTTATTTAGTTAATGTGCTCCTCAGGTGATATGCTCGGTGTAATACTCACTTCAAAGTCATCCTTCAGTGAGATTTGCAGCTTTTAGCCACCGAGCCTGTATTCCGTCTACGATCTTCTTTGAAATTCCTCAAATTTCATAACTTCGCAAATGTTGGGGTTAAACTCAAGGAGCCATTTCTGACCTACTATGGGATCTTTATTATTACTGCATATATTCTATATAGAGTGATCCGAGATCAAAAAATTTCAATATGAATAGTGGGTGCTTACATGAGAGAGCAGTAAATGTTGTTCCCGGTGATAACACCTGGACACACGTCCAACACCACAAGTTGCTGTACCTCTGTATTCTTCATGTAACCATGGATGCAATGGGTTTTTTTCACACAGCGGACTATAAGCTTGTATCTGAGAGCAGCAGCTGCAGCAACAGCTGCAAGGCCAGCTGTCGCGGTCACAAACCCCTACCCCCACCCATCCATCACCACCCTACCCCCACCGATCCATCACTACTATACCCCCACCCATCCATCACCACCCAACCCCCACCGATACACATCACTACCATACCCCCACCCATCACTACCCTACCCCCACCCATCCATCACCACCCTACCCCTCCCCATCCATCACCACCCTACCCCCACCCATCCATCACTACCCTACCCCCACCCATCCATCACTACCCTACCCCCACCCATCCATCACAACCCTACCCCCCACCCACCCATCACCACCCTACCCCCACCGATCCATCACTACTATACCCCCACCCATCCATCACCACCCAACCCCCACCGATACACATCACTACCATACCCCCACCCATCACTACCCTACCCCCACCCATCCATCACCACCCTACCCCTCCCCATCCATCACCACCCAACCCCCACCCATCCATCCCTACCCTACCCCCACCCATCCATCACTACCCTACCCCCACCCATCCATCACAACCCTACCCCCCACCCACCCATCACCACCCTACCCCCACCCATCCATCACAACCCTACCCCCACCCATCCATCACTACCCTACCCCCACCCATCCATCACTACCCTACCCCCACCTATCCATCACCACCCTATCTCAGTAGTAGTAACCAGTTACCAGTCTCAGTAGTAACCAGTTACCAGTAACCGTCCGTTGACTCAACGACCAACCGTCTTGAGTCACGGTCTTCATATTGTGCTGAGCTGACACTATTTCAAAACACCCACTACGGGGTACTGGCCAGTTTTACGAGTGTAACCAAGGAGATAGGTACGGCTGGCAAGAGCTCTGTCCACATAACAGTAATTATACGTATAACAGCCTACGTGAGTATTTCTACCCTAATCCACGTATCGAACTCCCACATGATAAATGGTGTGCAGCGGTGTGGAGCGTGGATTTACGTTTTTAAGGGTAATTCAAGGCGTTTGAAGACTGTTGTGAGTAGCCGGCAGGGTCAAAGGTGAGTCTCCAGCCACCAGCTCTACCCTCGCGCACCACCAGCCAGCAGCAGCTACTCCCCTCAAACCTATTGCCTGCAAGCCTGTTGCAGCCGTTTCAAGCTTCCTGGCTTAGTTCGTGTGCTAATTGCTTCAATCTCCGAGGGGTTGACCCGGATTTGCAATTAAGCCAGTCAGTAAGCCAGACTGTGGAAGTGAACGCCAGTCAGCCTATCATCCAGCCTGTCTCCTGTCATCCAACTGCTCCTCCGTGCTTTGTGCATCGTTACACGTCTTCCAGTCATCCATTCTCGTGGGGTAAGCCAGTCAGCCAACCCAGCTTCTAACCCAGCTGAGAGAGAGAAGTAAGCCACGCAGTAAGAAGTAAGCCAAGCTCCTCTGAGGTATTGTTTATATCGCTTTGTGCTCCCTGTTGGATGCTAAGAGTGGTTTTTACCATTCCTGTGGCATAGAGTGGCTCTCAGTAGTAGTAACCAGTTACCAGTCTCAGTAGTAACCAGTTACCAGTAACCGTCCGTTGACTCAACGACCAACCGTCTTGAGTCACGGTCTTCATATTGTGCTGAGCTGACACTATTTCAAAACACCCACTACGGGGTACTGGCCAGTTTTACGAGTGTAACCAAGGAGATAGGTACGGCTGGCAAGAGCTCTGTCCACATAACAGTAATTATACGTATAACAGCCTACGTGAGTATTTCTACCCTAATCCACGTATCGAACTCGAAGGTCTCATAGGTAATGCACTTATGGTGTACTTAGATGACGTAATCGTCATGTCTAAAGACGTGGATACACACTTGAAAAGACTTGATGTAGTACTTGGTAAGCTTGAAGAAGCCAATTTAAAGATCAAACTGTCAAAATGTCAATTTTTCAGATCAGAAATTAAGTTTCTTGGTCACGCAGTCACTCCTAGAGGGGTTACGACTGACCAAAGTAAAGTAACTGCAGTACTAAATTTTCCAACTCCCAAAACTGCTGATGCCGTAAGATCCTTTGTGGGCTTAGCAGGTTTTTATAGATCTTTCATTGCCAATTTTTCTTCCATAGCTGTTCCTCTAACTGAGTTGCTTAAGAAAGATGCTCCTTTTGTTTGGACCTTCCGTCAAGAAAGAGCATTCCAAACTCTAAAAGAAAAGCTAACATCTGCTCCAATTTTGAAATTTCCAGATTTTTCTAAGCCTTTCTATCTGACAACTGATGCTAGTTCAATTGGCATAGGTGCCGTACTAGCTCAGAAGACCGATGGCAAGTACAACGCAGTTGCATTTGCTAGCCGAGTCCTTACGAAGGCTGAACGTAATTATACAGTAACTGAGCAAGAAGCTTTAGCAATAGTATGGTCTTTAAAGCACTTCCGAGACATTATTTATCAGTACTCTGTTCATGTCTTGACAGATCATGCTCCACTGATACCCTTATTCCAGAACAAACAACCTACTGGAAGGTTAGCTAGATGGACCTTGACTATCCAAGAGTTCAATCCCACCTTTGAGCATTTACCTGGCAAGTCAAATGTAGTCGCAGATGCCTTATCGCGACATGTTAGTATAGTAACTGCAGACCCTCCATTTAGTGCTGAAGATGTAAAGAATGCTCAACGAACAGATCCCATGTGGTCTGGTGTGATTCGATTCCTGCTCCAGGAAGATCTTATTCTGACTGTGAAGCCACCAGCACCCATCAGTGACTTTCTCATGAACCAAGAATTACTGTATCGAACAGCCGAGTTGGGTACTCCAAGCAGAAGAGTATACCAGTTAGTAATTCCACAGTCACTAGTGAATGTAGCCTTACAGCTAGTTCACGATGTACCAGGTGTTGCACACCCTGGTATGGATCGTTCAGTAAAACAAGCCAGATTGAAATACTTTTGGCCTCGTATGGCAACTGATATTTCTGAGTATGTTAGGAAATGTAGTGTCTGCATGCAACATAAAGGCAATGCTAATGGTCCTAATCCAATCCAAGTGTATCCAACTACTAGCGAACCTTGGGAAAGAGTTGCGCTAGATTTGTTAACTAATTTCCGATGTTCCCTCCAAGGTAACAAACATCTGTGTGTTATGGTAGACCATTTCACCAGATATTGTGAGTTAGTTCCTATTGCAGATAAGACTGCCGAGACAGTAGCTAAAGCGTTTAAAGAACGCATTATCTGCAGGCATACCACCCCTAAGTCCCTAGTAACAGATAATGGAGGTGAATTCTGTAATGAAATTCTTGAAAATTTGTGTACCTTGTACAAGATCTCTAAATCCACCATTGTTCCTCATCATCCTGCCAGCAATGGGTTAGCGGAACGAACCAATAAGAAAGTACTTGATGTATTGAGAGCCACTATCAATCCCAATAGTGAAACTTGGGATGAAGTTATACCTGATGTGCAGTGTGCTATAAATTCTGCTTACAATGTTTCTATAGGTGACACTCCACATTATGCATTGTACGGTGTAGATAAACGTTTGCCTTATGAGTTGTTATATTCTAATCCGAAACCAAATTACAACCCTGATGATTTCGTAGCAACTCGTACCAGCTTAGCTCAAAGTGTTTTTAGAAGAATCCGTGAAACACTTCATAAATCAACAGCAGAATTTACAAGAGTCGCAAACACTCGATCAAAGCCATCCAAAATCAAAGTAGGTTCGAGAGTTATGCTGATTAACTTTAACAAAACGTCTGCAATGCCAAAGCTTGATCAATGGTTTGTTGGTCCTTATCGCGTAGTTGAACATATCACTGGTAATAAGTATAAGGTTAGAGAGATTAGTACTGGTCAGTATAAAGAATCGCATTTGGATCATATGAAGTTAGTATGTGATGATAATGATGTTCCAACCCAGACTAATGTGACAGACTCTGACAATCCTCCTGATCCTGTACTCTCTTCCTCTGATACTCAGTCAGACGATCAACCTGAATGTCGTTATTCCCTACGTACACGACAGGTATTGAGAAATCCTCAAGTATCATTTGTAACTTCCAATTCAGATTTGCCTCAAATACAGCATGAGTTAGTCAATGCTACAGAATTTGATCCTCCCAGAGAGGACACCCATTCTGCATATGTCAATCACACCCTAGCAGAGTTGGGGTTAAATGTAAATAACCTGTATTCCCACATGATACCTACCCCCACCCATCCATCACCACCCTACCCCCACCCATCCATCACTACCCTACCCCCACCCATCCATCACAACCCTACCCCCACCCACCCATCACCACCCTACCCCCACCCACCCATCACCACCCTACCCCCACCCACCCATCACCACCCTACCCCCACCCACCCATCACCACCCTACCCACACCCATCCATCACAACCCTACCCCCTCCCATCCATCACTACCCTACCCCCTCCCATCCATCACAACCCTACCCCCACCCATCCATCACTACCCTACCCCCACCCATCCATCACCACCCTACCCCCACCCATCCATCACCACCCTACCCCCACCCATCCATCACTACCCTACCCCCACCCATCCATCACTACCCTACCCCCACCCATCAATCACAACCCTACCCCCACCCACCCATCACCACCCTACCCCCACCCACCCATCACCACCCTACCCCCACCCACCCATCACCACCCTACCCCCACCCATCCATCACTACCCTACCCCCACCCATCCATCACTACCCTACCCCCACCCATCCATCACTACCCTACCCACTCCCATCCATCACCACCCTACCCCCACCCATCCATCACCACCCTACCCCCACCCATCCATCACTACCCTACCCCCACCCATCTATCACTACCCTACCCCCTCCCATCCATCTCTACCCTACCCCCTCCCATCCATCACTACCCTACCCCCACCCATCCATCACCACCCTACCCCCACCCATCCATCACTACCCTACCCCCACCCATCCATCACCACCCTACCCCCACCCATCCATCACTACCCTACCCCCCACCCATCCATCACCACCCTATCATGTGGGAAGTTCGAACACGTGGATTGGGTAAAGTAATACTCACGTAGGCTGGTAGTACGTATAATTACAGATAATGTGGGGAACGCCCTTACAGCCGTACCTATCTCTCTTGCTCCTCTCGTAACACTGACTGGCCGCCCACAGTACCCATATGTGAGGGGGTCTTTGAATACTGCTAGGTCAGCACAATATGAGTTCAGACAGTGACTCAGGCAGAGACGGTTGGTCGTGAGTCAACTGGCACAGTGGTTACTGGTAACTGGTTACTACTACTGAGAACCCTACCCCCACCCATCCATCACCACCCTACCCCCACCCATCCATCACTACCCTACCCCCACCCATCCATCACCACCCTACCCCCACCCATCCATCACTACCCTACCCCCACCCATCCATCACCACCCTACCCCCACCCATCCATCACCACCCTACCCCCACCCATCCATCACCACCCTACCCCCTCCCATCCCTCACCACCCTACCCCCACCCATCCATCACTACCCTACCCCCACCCATCCATCACCACCCTACCCCCACCCATCCATCACCACCCTACCCCCCTCCCATCCATCACCACCCTACCCCCACCCATCCATCACCACCCTACCCCCTCCCATCCAACACCACCCGACCCCCACCCATCCATCACTACCCTACCCCCACCCATCCATCACCACCCTACCCCCACCCATCCATCACCACCCTACCCCCTCCCATCCATCACCACCCTACCCCCACCCATCCATCACCACCCTACCCCCACCCATCCATCACCACCCTACCCCCTCCCATCCATCACCACCCTACCCCCACCCATCCATCACCACCCTACCCCCACCCATCCATCACTACCCTACCCCCACCCATCCATCACCACCCTACCCCCTCCCATCCATCACCACCCTACCCCCTCCCATCCATCACCACCCTACCCTCACCCATCCATCACTACCCTACCCCCACCCCTCCATCACCCCCCGACCCCCACCCATCCATCACCACCCTACCCCCTCCCATCCATCACCACCCTACCCCCACCCATCCATCACCACCCTACCCTCTCCCATCCATCACGACCCTACCCCCACCCATCCATCACCACCCTACCCCCTCCCATCCATCACCACCCTACCCCCACCCATCCATCACTACCCTACCCCCACCCATCCATCACCACCCTACCCCCACCTATCCATCACCACCCTACCCCCTCCCATCCATCACCACCCTACCCCCACCCATCCATCACCACCCTACCCCCTCCCATCCATCACCACCCTACCCCCACCCATCCATCACCACCCTACCCCCTCCCATCCATCACCACCCTACCCCCACCCATCCATCACTACCCTACCCCCACCCATCCATCACCACCCTACCCCCACCCATCCATCACCACCCTACCCCCTCCCATCCATCACCACCCTACCCCCACCCATCCATCACCACCCTACCCCCTCCCATCCATCACCACCCTACCCCCACCCATCCATCACTACCCTACCCCCACCCATCCATCACCACCCTACCCCCACCCATCCATCACCACCCTACCCCCACCCATCCATCACTACCCTACCCTCACCCATCCATCACCACCCTACCCCCTCCCATCCATCACCACCCAACCCCCACCCATCCAACACCACCCTACCCCCACCCATCCATCACTACCCTACCCCCACCCATCCATCACCACCCTACCCCCACCCATCCATCACCACCCTACCCCCTCCCATCCATCACCACCCTACCCCCACCCATCCATCACCACCCTACCCCCTCCCATCCATCACCACCCTACCCCCACCCATCCATCACCACCCTACCCCCTCCCATCCATCACCACCCTACCCCCACCCATCCATCACTACCCTACCCCCACCCATCCATCACCACCCAACCCCCACCCATCCATCACCACCCTACCCCCTCCCATCCATCACCACCCTACCCCCACCCATCCATCACTACCCTACCCCCACCCATCCATCACCACCCTACCCCCTCCCATCCATCCCCACCCTACCCCCACCCATCCATCACCACCCTACCCCCTCCCATCCATCACGACCCGACCCCCACCCATCCATCACCACCCTACCCCCTCCCATCCATCACCACCCTACCCCCACCCATCCATCACCACCCTGTAGACAGCCTGTACTGTCAGGACAGCCTAAGCTGTCTGCTCTGACTAGTTCATATTTCGCGGCATTTAAGTGCTGCCCTCTGTAGGCTCACCCAGGTCAGTTGGAGGCTGGGACCATTCGCTCTCACTCCCCGGCCCAGGGACTTGATAGGCAGAAGTGCTCCCCCTCCACGGACTGGCTTGCGGTCATTCCCTCACATTGCCCGTTGTGTACTCACTCCTATCCAATTAAAGCCAAACTAGTCCACAGCCGTATCATTGCTACCTACGCTACCTCCTTCGGCACTAAACCGCTGTTCAACAGCAAGAACAGTAATAACAGTGGAGTCAACGGCATTGTGAGCCTACTCGGGGTGGAGGGGTCGACGCCCATCAACACCATCCGTCAACTCCAGTCAACATCATCCGTCGTCATCCAAAGCACCTGCTGGCCTAAAGAGTTATCTGTTACTCCCAGCGTCTTGACGGGGCCTGAGATAGATCTTCGTCCTAGATTTTTCCCACAAAATCTGGACAAAGGCGTCACGGTGTCATCTCCAGCCTTAGCAGTCACCTGTTCACCTCATCACCCTCTCTACAGCCCTTCAACACCCTCCAGCACCATTCTCCTGCCTCCTACAGCGTCCCTACGCCCTTCTCAGATACAGGTAGAGGTGAGGTCGTTTAGTGTGTTGGCTTTGCGTGGCTCCACCCGTGACCACGAGGCAGCTCTGGGGTTGGTTGATACCCTAGTCAGCGTGTAAACACACCAGCCTCCTCTACAACCTTCTCTGCTATGCAACTACGTCCATCTAGCCGTCCGTGTGTGTTGTGTTCTTCCCAGTTTCCTCCAAAAACACGGTCAGTTTTTTTTTTTCTCATTACGCACTGTGTGCAGCAGGATTTTTTTTTATATTGTGCACACTGACCACATAGACCCATTCTTTCACATGCAGGCCTACCAAGTTTTTCTCGCTAGATTTGAAGGCGCTAGAATTTATGTGCACTAGCACGTCACTATCCCTGGTGCGCCGTACTAGTACGTCAGAAACCCTGAAAGGGTTAATAATCCGGCATTATCAAGGCTGAAAATGGGAATATCAGCTGCAATCAAGAATTAGAAATTTCTTCAATGTCCTTTGTTGTGGTAAGTGTAAAAATTCCATATGAAGCAACTATAATGTGGTTGGAAAATAAGAGGACTCTGAATCTTCTGGGCAGCACACCACATGTTAAGTACACATTCTCTTTCAATAGTATGCAGGATTGGCAACTCTGTTAGCTATTGTTAGGGAGGTGTTAGCATGTGATCTACCAATTCTAGTGCATGACCCAAGAAATATTTGGGTGCATTTACGATGATATATAAAATTAATGCATGTCATTTATGCCTCCATGAGGAAGTGAAACAGAATTCTTCCTCTGTAAGCCATGTGTGTCATAAGAGGCGACTAAAATGCTGGGTGCAAGGGGCTAGTAAACCCCTTCTCCTGTATATACTACTAAATTTAAAAGGAGAAAATTTAGTTTTTCCTTTTGGGCCACCCGGCCTCGGTGGGATATGGCCGGTTTGTTGAAAGAAGATGTCATCTGTGCACATTATTCTCTCCTCATTGTATTATAATGTGTATACTCTGTGGATCAAACCACTAATTAGTAAGTCAGGTCATTAATATTACAATACAGTCCACACATTCTAATTTACCAGAGTTACTGGTTTTATTAAATGTTAATAAATTTATTCATAGGTCCAACTTTGTGTGAGTGTAGTTTGGAGTGGGTGGGCATTGAGGGAGGTGCAGTGTTGAGACCTTTTGTACCTGAAGTCCCACCTAGCTCTGAGGTGCAACTAACATCAGTGAGTACAACTATTATAGTTGTACCTGGCCCAAATTATATGCATGTAAGAATTCAGGTCAATACCTGTGAATCTCATGCATAAAATTTCTCACACTGCCTGTGGCTGCATGTGGCCTTTGCTTCCACTACATAATAATCACTAAATAATTTCCCTTTCTAATAATTTTCTCATACTTTATTATCACTCACCAACATATTCAACAATTATATAAATGCAGCTAGCATAAGTAAATGACTGTTAAGCCATAAAACTATGCAGTGTAACTATTTGTCACTAGCCTCCTTGTACAATCTCCCCTTTGACCCAAGCATGTCAGGAAAACTAACAGGGAACAGTGTAGTAAAGAAAGTGAATGCCAGACTAAAGTTCCTCTACAGACAGACGCAGTGTCGCAGTGTCTAGCTCTCATGTCTTGCTCTTCATGGCACTCTGCCTTAAAAAAAAAAAAAAAAAAAAAAAAACTAATTTAAGTTACAAATCACCCAGAACAAAACGATGAGATTCATCCCGGACCTGGGTCCCAGAAAGCATGTAGGTCAGAATGAATTACAACAACCGGATATGCTGAATGATGAAGACAGTAAATCAACCAAAGCTAAGTTACATTTATAAAATTTCTCACAACCAGTGTCCCCAATATCTTACTGCCAATTTTGTCCAGGCCGGAACCCAAAGCAATTACAGTACTGTACTAGGGTAAGGGAGAACAACTTTGCAGCACCTACAATCAGTGGTAAGGCTTCAGATACATTTTATTGTACAGCAATAAAGGAATGGAATAGACTACCTGCACATGTCAAAGCCTGTCATAGCATAAGCCAGTTCAAAAAGAAAGCCAAAATGTACCTAATGAATATGGCTACAGAAAGGGAAGAGAGTGATTTCTTGTATATCCAGCATACATGTACA
Organism: Cherax quadricarinatus; assembly: GCF_038502225.1. Classification (NCBI taxonomy): domain Eukaryota; kingdom Metazoa; phylum Arthropoda; class Malacostraca; order Decapoda; family Parastacidae; genus Cherax; species Cherax quadricarinatus. Next base: position 54,413,577 of record NC_091294.1, on the reverse strand, counting down.
ATGATCTGATGCTATATTTAATGTCAACGTAAGTACGTATCTGATTTTACCTTACCCCTAGTATATATCGTTTCATTATAACTACTTTTAACATAGTTAAGATACTTACCTGTTTTTAACTTTTAAGTATAATTAATGCCTATCACAAGGACCCCACTGGTCACTCTGTCTGACTTTTTGGGTTATCCTAGATAATCTACACACATGCTGCTATGTATGACAATCTATGTAACTGTATTCATGTGTACCTGTATCTGAATAAAAACTTACCCACACTTCTACTCTCATTTAACCACAATTTTCTTAGAAATTATTAGTTACGAGCTTCATTTTCTTCTTGACACATCCAGTATCACTGTTACTCTTTTTGGGTGCCAAGATTAATATTCAGAGATAAGACTGGGTGATATGATGGACAACAGAGCACAAATAAAGGCTACAAGGGTCAACCATGGCTGACGCTCAACACTTCACTACATAAATTCCTCAGTGACATTACCACACTGTATTATCAATCACCAATATAATCAACAGTTATATAAATGCAGCTAACATAGGTAAATAACTGCTTATGGTATAAGTATGTGTAATTACAGTGTAGTTGTGTGTTAAACTAGCCATGTGCACAACCACCTACCAGACGCATTAACCACCACTTCTATATCCACAATCACAACCACAGTCTTTGAAATGTGCCAGTGTGCCATAATGGTAATGGTGTGCTACTATTGGAAGTTAAAAAGTAAATTTAAGCTGAATATTGAAAATGCAAGCTATGGGTGTCTACTGTACATAGTGGGGGTTCTGCTGGGCGAGGGAGACGAGCTGGTGTAGAGAAAAGAAAGAGGCTACTCACTCTTGGTTGTAGGTGGCAGGGTCCTGTGGGGCACCGATGACAAGGACACCATCTTCGTTGTAGTGGAGACCCGTAACACTTGCATCAGCAAAAGTACTGATAAAAGGACCTAAATTTTGGAAAGCTGCTACCCGCACCCATCTGCAAAACACCGTAATCATGTAATACATACCCACAACAAAAATAATATACTCACTAGTAATTAGTAGAATACTGTTACACTATTTCCCTTATACTTTATACATACTAGACCAGATACGCAAAAAGCCGAGTACAACCTGGCATCCTTTACCTGCTCTGGTCAGTTAGTAAAGATACGAAGACAGGTGAGAGCATATTTTTTCTAGTAGGTAGTGAGCAAGCGCAGGACACACCCATGAAGACCTCAGCACAAGCCTTTCTTACACCCCATACACCGTCCTCACATAGGTTCATAAACCGAGATACCTGCAAGTAAAAATCAGCAATGAAATAGTGTCGACTCCTGACATACTGGTGATCAGTTCTGAGTACTTTCTTTACTCCATTAGCCAGGCCTGTAACCACTTTTCTTGTGATACCCGATCAGCCAGGCTATTGCTACCTGTAAACCACAGACCCAGCAACCATTCATCAACCCAGCAACTGGAAGTTTTCATCAAAGAGTAAGCTGTGTGGGTGGTACTTCGCATGTGACACTTTACAACGATCACTAAGTTAGGAAAGCACTTATCAAAATTTGAGATACAGTATACCTTTGACAGGTTTCAATTATTTTCCTAGTACCACAACTTGTCTGGTTCCTGCCTGATCAAGCAGGCTGCTGGCAGCCTGGTGACCCATATATCCATCACAGCCTGGTTGATTTGTACTTCTCGGAGTGAAAAACAGATACAGTGGACCCTCGGTTATTGGCCATAATCTGTTCCAGAAGGTCGGCCTAAAACCAAAATGGCTGAAAACCGAAATAATATTTCCCAAAAGAATTAATGTAAATCCAATTAATCCATTTCAGACACCCAAAAATATTAACAAAAAATACATTTTTTAAAGATTAACTATAGTTGTACATACACAAAACAATAAGAACAAAATAAAATGACTAACGAAATGGATAAATTAACATTTAAATCACTTTTACCTTTAATGAAGAGTTGTTGGTGTATGAAAAATGGCGAGGAGCGGAGAGGGAAGAGAGTTTACTGTTTGGAGACAGGACAAAATGCTTAAGTATGACGCTATTATCAACTCTACGGCTTATTTATCTATCACAATTCATCTAATATGACATAATAAACAATATTAACAACACAGAAATATATATACTCTAGAATGAATAACATATGTCATTACATATGTGGTGTTGGTGTTGGGTTTATAAGGGCCACTGACAGCATAAGCCATACATATAGTGGTGGTGGAGGTGGCAGCAGAGGCCACCACCACTATTCACACAAACAATGTATGGAATTTATAAATAAGATATATTTACACTTACCTTGGAGGAGATGCTGGCATTGGTTTAGGGTAGTGGAAGATATTCAGAGGGTGGCATATACTGTCAGTGGCCCTATATACTTCCAAAATCATTGGAGGAGTCAGTTTCGTGTCGTCCATTTTCTATCGCTTAATCACTTAACTTACTTGTTACACTGTTAATACTACAGTTTATCGCTGGCTGGCACTATAGCCTTTACTGACTCCTGCTGCTTTTGTATCATACATATCGAAGAATCACTGAAACAGTGAAGGAGGCACATTCTCCCCTCTTTCTCCTGCCTTCACTCATACTTTTCAACAACTTCTTTCTTAAATTCCATCGTGTTTCTCACTTTCTTTACCATAGGAACTTTACTAGGAACTTTCATGGTTGTTTATTTCACAGTTGCACTCGATCAATAACCACAAAAAATAATAGATTATGGCAAAATATTTGGATGAATGACCGGAAGTTTCCTCACTCGCCCAAAGACACAGCCAGACTGAGTCACGAACAAGCGAGCAGCTGGCGGGTGGTCAGGTGGACGCATCCAATACGGCCGATTAGCAAAATAATGGCCAATATCTGGAATAAAATTTTGGCCAAAAAACTGGGTGATAACCAAGTTGGCTGATATCCGGAACGGCTGATAACCAAGGGTCCACTGTACCTGATAATGTACACATGGAAGATACTAAGGGCTTTAGTCTCAAATCTGCACACTGTCATAACACAGTAGCGTGAGTTTGTATGGAAGTGTAAAATAGATGCAGTGCAAAATAGATGCAGTGAAAAGCAAAATGAGAAAATTGTGTCAACACCCATGGTCCAAGACTATTTACCTTAATACCAGAAGATATCATGCATACCGCTGGAATAAGTGTACATGTTTTCAGGAGGAAACTGGATTACTACCTTCTTCAAGTACCTCAACACTAGTCACAGGTATAGCTGCTTCTTGAAAATTTATATCTTTGTACTCACAATAATTCTAATACAGTGGAACCTTGGTATGCGACCTTAATTCATCCCAGAAGGCTGTTCAAGTGCCACTCCGTTTGAGTATCGAACAGGTTCTTCCCAACCAATTTTCTGTTTGGTTGGCTGTTATCACTAATCGTCATAGGCCCCATGGTGACTTATTTAGATAATGCAAAGAAACACAAAATAGTTTACAGCAAAGTTCTGGCAGGTCTTATTTGTTTGGGCGAGTGCTGAGCTTTGTTCGAGTAGGCAGCTGGTCGTATACTGAGGTTCCACTGTATATGGTGGCAGTAGGTGATACATAGTCTTGGGGCCACCACAGCTTGACTTATGAGCTGACTTTACGAACTTCTCAAGTTGCCTCTTGAAGATGAAAAGCAGAGGGTGTACTCATTACACCTCCTGCTTTTCATTAAGGATATTATGCACTGTTTACCAAGTCTCTTACTTCTGCTGGGTGTAATTTTGGTGCACAGATTTGGGTTTAATTAATCCCTCAAGAATTTCCCAGGGCAGTGACTTCTTAGTACATTCTCCATATCTGTTATGTTGTATATCTTAAACAGAGCTATTAGTGTACAGAAATATTCCAGCCAAAAGAGAAAAAGTGACAAACTTTTTAGTGTCATCAATGGCTCAGTAGCACTTTTGTTCTGAAGCTTCTAGTTATGCAGCTTATCATTTTCTTTGCAGTTGTGATAATAACACTTTTGACATTCTCTAACAAGATATTACAGTGTTATTTTTAGATTTATGACCTCTCCTGATTTATTGAGTGGTATAAATATGTTTTATACTCCATTATACAGTATATTTGTAAGTCTTAATAATTTCCACAGTAGAGTAACTGAAATTTTTACTTGTGAACACCATACTGTATCTGTGGCTCACTGCAAGCTGAATGTACTCAACAGATAACACACTCACATTCTAGTATTATGCAAGGATAATATAATGCTATGATTGAAGTCAATAAATATATGTTGGTGGCAGTGGCGGTCTCTTTATTCAACTTTCTTCAACATTTCTCTTTGGCTCCATTTTGTTAGAAAACTAAAGACATGTATGCAAATTTTTGCAGGTAGTATTCATTTTGCAAGTACTTTGTGAGGTGGGGCTAGCAACTCTGCCAGAGTGATATTTGCCACCCTTGGTCAATCACAATCTATATGATCAATCACATACCAAAGATATTATTTGACAATCTGTCTGCAGATGTTAAACAACTTTGATCTACTTTTCATGCACAAATATTCCTCTCACTAACACAAACAATTTACCGACACATTTTTTGTGATTTTACAGTAAATATTTTTATACAAAATGTATCTTTGATATGTTTGATGAGTCTGTTTAGTTTTTCTCCTACCAGAGCCTGGCCCAGAGCCTGGCCCAGAGCCCTAGCCCTGGGCCAGGCTTCTGTTACAAGTACAGGTAGACAGACCACGTACAGGTGGGGTTACAACCCATGGCAAGTGAACTGTAAAACTCCAGGTCAGTGCATATTTCACTGGGAAAACTGGCTACAATAAGATTCATCCAACTAGGTATACTTATACACTATAAGGAGGTTAGCATGGGACACCACTGTGATAAAACCTGTTATTACGATTTTCTGAGTCATGATACAGGTAGACAGTTTCATTGATAGATTAATCACAGCAGCAACACTAACAAGAGATAGCAATAGTGGCATAGCCAGTGACTGTTTGTGGGTTAGCCAGCAAATGTTAGTGGTATAGCCAGTGACTGTTTGTGGGTTAGCCAGCAAATGTTAGTGGTATAGCCAGTGACTGTTTGTGGGTTAGCCAGCAAATGTTAGTGGTATAGCCAGTGACTGTTTGTGGGTTAGCCAGCAAATGTTAGTGGTATAGCCAGTGACTGTTTGTGGGTTAGCCAGCAAATGTTAGTGGTATAGCCAGTGACTGTTTGTGCTTTAGCCAGCAAATGTTAGTGGCATAGCCAGTGACTGTTTGTGGGTTAGCCAGCAAATGTTAGTGGTATAGCCAGTGACTGTTTGTGGGTTAGCCAGCAAATGTTAGTGGTATAGCCAGTGACTGTTTGTGGGTTAGCCAGCAAATGTTAGTGGTATAGCCAGTGACTGTTTGTGGGTTAGCCAGCAAATGTTAGTGGTATAGCCAGTGACTGTTTGTGGGTTAGCCAGCAAATGTTAGTGGTATAGCCAGTGACTGTTTGTGGGTTAGCCAGCAAATGTTAGTGGCATAGCCAGTGACTGTTTGTGGGTTAGCCAGCAAATGTTAGTGGTATAGCCAGTGACTGTTTGTGGGTTAGCCAGCAAATGTTAGTGGTATAGCCAGTGACTGTTTGTGGGTTAGCCAGCAAATGTTAGTGGTATAGCCAGTGACTGTTTGTGGGTTAGCCAGCAAATGTTAGTGGTATAGCCAGTGACTGTTTGTGGGTTAGCCAGCAAATGTTAGTGGTATAGCCAGTGACTGTTTGTGGGTTAGCCAGCAAATGTTAGTGGTATAGCCAGTGACTGTTTGTGGGTTAGCCAGCAAATGTTAGTGGCATAGCCAGTGACTGTTTGTGGGTTAGCCAGCAAATGTTAGTGGTATAGCCAGTGACTGTTTGTGGGTTAGCCAGCAAATGTTAGTGGTATAGCCAGTGACTGTTTGTGGGTTAGCCAGCAAATGTTAGTGGTATAGCCAGTGACTGTTTGTGGGTTAGCCAGCAAATGTTAGTGGTATAGCCAGTGACTGTTTGTGGGTTAGCCAGCAAATGTTAGTGGTATAGCCAGTGACTGTTTGTGGGTTAGCCAGCAAATGTTAGTGGTATAGCCAGTGACTGTTTGTGGGTTAGCCAGCAAATGTTAGTGGTATAGCCAGTGACTGTTTGTGGGTTAGCCAGCAAATGTTAGTGGTATAGCCAGTGACTGTTTGTGGGTTAGCCAGCAAATGTTAGTGGTATAGCCAGTGACTGTTTGTGGGTTAGCCAGCAAATGTTAGTGGTATAGCCAGTGACTGTTTGTGGGTTAGCCAGCAAATGTTAGTGGTATAGCCAGTGACTGTTTGTGGGTTAGCCAGCAAATGTTAGTGGTATAGCCAGTGACTGTTTGTGGGTTAGCCAGCAAATGTTAGTGGTATAGCCAGTGACTGTTAGCCAGTGTGGGTTAGCCAGCAAATGTTAGTGGTATAGCCAGTGACTGTTTGTGGGTTAGCCAGCAAATGTTAGTGGTATAGCCAGTGACTGTTTGTGGGTTAGCCAGCAAATGTTAGTGGTGGTATAGCCAGTGACTGTTTGTGGGTTAGCCAGCAAATGTTAGTGGTATAGCCAGTGACTGTTTGTGGGTTAGCCAGCAAATGTTAGTGGTATAGCCAGTGACTGTTTGTGGGTTAGCCAGCAAATGTTAGTGGTATAGCCAGTGACTGTTTGTGGGTTAGCCAGCAAATGTTAGTGGTATAGCCAGTGACTGTTTGTGGGTTAGCCAGCAAATGTTAGTGGTATAGCCAGTGACTGTTTGTGGGTTAGCCAGCAAATGTTAGTGGCATAGCCAGTGACTGTTTGTGGGTTAGCCAGCAAATGTTAGTGGTATAGCCAGTGACTGTTTGTGGGTTAGCCAGCAAATGTTAGTGGTATAGCCAGTGACTGTTTGTGGGTTAGCCAGCAAATGTTAGTGGCATAGCCAGTGACTGTTTGTGGGTTAGCCAGCAAATGTTAGTGGTATAGCCAGTGACTGTTTGTGGGTTAGCCAGCAAATGTTAGTGGTATAGCCAGTGACTGTTTGTGGGTTAGCCAGCAAATGTTAGTGGTATAGCCAGTGACTGTTTGTGGGTTAGCCAGCAAATGTTAGTGGTATAGCCAGTGACTGTTTGTGGGTTAGCCAGCAAATGTTAGTGGTATAGCCAGTGACTGTTTGTGGGTTAGCCAGCAAATGTTAGTGGTATAGCCAGTGACTGTTTGTGGGTTAGCCAGCAAATGTTAGTGGTATAGCCAGTGACTGTTTGTGGGTTAGCCAGCAAATGTTAGTGGTATAGCCAGTGACTGTTTGTGGGTTAGCCAGCAAATGTTAGTGGTATAGCCAGTGACTGTTTGTGGGTTAGCCAGCAAATGTTAGTGGTATAGCCAGTGACTGTTTGTGGGTTAGCCAGCAAATGTTAGTGGCATAGCCAGTGACTGTTTGTGGGTTAGCCAGCAAATGTTAGTGGTATAGCCAGTGACTGTTTGTGGGTTAGCCAGCAAATGTTAGTGGTATAGCCAGTGACTGTTTGTGGGTTAGCCAGCAAATGTTAGTGGCAAATGTTAGTGGTATAGCCAGTGACTGTTTGTGGGTTAGCCAGCAAATGTTAGTGGTATAGCCAGTGACTGTTTGTGGGTTAGCCAGCAAATGTTAGTGGTATAGCCAGTGACTGTTTGTGGGTTAGCCAGCAAATGTTAGTGGTTATAGCCAGTGACTGTTTGTGGGTTAGCCAGCAAATGTTAGTGGTATAGCCAGTGACTGTTTGTGGGTTAGCCAGCAAATGTTAGTGGTATAGCCAGTGACTGTTTGTGGGTTAGCCAGCAAATGTTAGTGGTATAGCCAGTGACTGTTTGTGGGTTAGCCAGCAAATGTTAGTGGTATAGCCAGTGACTGTTTGTGGGTTAGCCAGCAAATGTTAGTGGCATAGCCAGTGACTGTTTGTGGGTTAGCCAGCAAATGTTAGTGGTATAGCCAGTGACTGTTTGTGGGTTAGCCAGCAAATGTTAGTGGTATAGCCAGTGACTGTTTGTGGGTTAGCCAGCAAATGTTAGTGGTATAGCCAGTGACTGTTTGTGGGTTAGCCAGCAGTGAGCCAGTGACTGTTTGTGGGTTAGCCAGCAAATGTTAGTGGTATAGCCAGTGACTGTTTGTGGGTTAGCCAGCAAATGTTAGTGGCATAGCCAGTGACTGTTTGTGGGTTAGCCAGCAAATGTTAGTGGTATAGCCAGTGACTGTTTGTGGGTTAGCCAGCAAATGTTAGTGGTATAGCCAGTGACTGTTTGTGGGTTAGCCAGCAAATGTTAGTGGTATAGCCAGTGACTGTTTGTGGGTTAGCCAGCAAATGTTAGTGGTATAGCCAGTGACTGTTTGTGGGTTAGCCAGCAAATGTTAGTGGTATAGCCAGTGACTGTTTGTGGGTTAGCCAGCAAATGTTAGTGGCATAGCCAGTGACTGTTTGTGGGTTAGCCAGCAAATGTTAGTGGCATAGCCAGTGACTGTTTGTGGGTTAGCCAGCAAATGTTAGTGGTATAGCCAGTGACTGTTTGTGGGTTAGCCAGCAAATGTTAGTGGTATAGCCAGTGACTGTTTGTGGGTTAGCCAGCAAATGTTAGTGGTATAGCCAGTGACTGTTTGTGGGTTAGCCAGCAAATGTTAGTGGCATAGCCAGTGACTGTTTGTGGGTTAGCCAGCAAATGTTAGTGGCATAGCCAGTGACTGTTTGTGGGTTAGCCAGCAAATGTTAGTGGTATAGCCAGTGACTGTTTGTGGGTTAGCCAGCAAATGTTAGTGGTATAGCCAGTGACTGTTTGTGGGTTAGCCAGCAAATGTTAGTGGTATAGCCAGTGACTGTTTGTGGGTTAGCCAGCAAATGTTAGTGGCATAGCCAGTGACTGTTTGTGGGTTAGCCAGCAAATGTTAGTGGCATAGCCAGTGACTGTTTGTGGGTTAGCCAGCAAATGTTAGTGGTATAGCCAGTGACTGTTTGTGGGTTAGCCAGCAAATGTTAGTGGTATAGCCAGTGACTGTTTGTGGGTTAGCCAGCAAATGTTAGTGGTATAGCCAGTGACTGTTTGTGGGTTAGCCAGCAAATGTTAGTGGCATAGCCAGTGACTGTTTGTGGGTTAGCCAGCAAATGTTAGTGGCATAGCCAGTGACTGTTTGTGGGTTAGCCAGCAAATGTTAGTGGTATAGCCAGTGACTGTTTGTGGGTTAGCCAGCAAATGTTAGTGGTATAGCCAGTGACTGTTTGTGGGTTAGCCAGCAAATGTTAGTGGTATAGCCAGTGACTGTTTGTGGGTTAGCCAGCAAATGTTAGTGGCATAGCCAGTGACTGTTTGTGGGTTAGCCAGCAAATGTTAGTGGCATAGCCAGTGACTGTTTGTGGGTTAGCCAGCAAATGTTAGTGGTATAGCCAGTGACTGTTTGTGGGTTAGCCAGCATAGCCAGTGACTGTTTGTGGGTTAGCCAGCAAATGTTAGTGGCATAGCCAGTGACTGTTTGTGGGTTAGCCAGTGGTAGCCAGCAAATGTTAGTGGTATAGCCAGTGACTGTTTGTGGGTTAGCCAGCAGCATAAGTGACTGTTTGTGGGTTAGCCAGCAAATGTTAGTGGCATAGCCAGTGACTGTTTGTGGGTTAGCCAGCAAATGTTAGTGGTATAGCCAGTGACTGTTTGTGGGTTAGCCAGCAAATGTTAGTGGTATAGCCAGTGACTGTTTGTGGGTTAGCCAGCAAATGTTAGTGGTATAGCCAGTGACTGTTTGTGGGTTAGCCAGCAAATGTTAGTGGTATAGCCAGTGACTGTTTGTGGGTTAGCCAGCAAATGTTAGTGGTATAGCCAGTGACTGTTTGTGGGTTAGCCAGCAAATGTTAGTGGCATAGCCAGTGACTGTTTGTGGGTTAGCCAGCAAATGTTAGTGGTATAGCCAGTGACTGTTTGTGGGTTAGCCAGCAAATGTTAGTGGTATAGCCAGTGACTGTTTGTGGGTTAGCCAGCAAATGTTAGTGGTATAGCCAGTGACTGTTTGTGGGTTAGCCAGCAAATGTTAGTGGTATAGCCAGTGACTGTTTGTGGGTTAGCCAGCAAATGTTAGTGGTATAGCCAGTGACTGTTAGTGGTACTGCCAGTACTGATAGTTACTTTGCTAGTAGTGATAGTTACTTAGCCAGTACTGATAGTTACTTAGCCAGTAGTGATAGTTACTTAGCCAGTAGTGATAGTTACTTAGCCAGTAGTGACAGTTACTAAGTAGTGATAGTTATTTTGCTAGCAGTGATAGTTACTTAGCCAGTAGTGATTGATATTTAGCCAGTAGTGATAGTAGTGATAGTTACTTAGCCAGCAGTGATAGTAGTGATAGTTACTTAGCCAGTAGTGACAGTTACTAAGTAGTGATAGTTATTTTGCTAGTAGTGATAGTTACTTAGCCAGTAGTGACAGTTACTAAGTAGTGATAGTTACTTAGCCAGTAGTGATAGTTACTTAGCCAGTAGTGATAGTTACTTAGCCAGTAGTGACAGTTACTTAGCCAGTAGTGACAGTTACTAAGTAGTGATAGTTATTTTGCTAGCAGTGATAGTTACGTAGCCAGTAGTGAATGATATTTAGCCAGTAGTGATAGTTACTTAGCCAGTAGTGATAGTAGTGATAGTTACTTAGTAGTGAAGGTTATTTTGCTAGCAGTGATAGTTACTTAGCCAGTAGTCATAGTTACTTAGCCACTAGTGATTGATATTTAGCCAGTAGTGATAGTTACTTAGCCAGTAGTGATAGTTACTTAGCCAGTAGTGACAGTTACTTAGCCAGTAGTGATAGTTACTTAGTAGTGATAGTTATTTTGCTAGCAGTGATAGTTACTTAGCCAGTAGTGATAGTTACTTAGTAGTGATAGTTATTTTGCTAGCAGTGATAGTTACTTAGCCAGTAGTGACTGATATTTAGCCAGTAGTGATAGTTACTTAGTGATAGTTATTTTGCTAGCAGTCATAGTTACTTAGCCAGTAGTGATAGTAGTGATAGTTACTTAGTAGTGAAGGTTATTTTGCTAGCAGTGATAGTTACTTAGCCAGTTATAGTTGCTTAGCCAGTAGTGACAGTTACTTTGCTAGTAGTGATAGTTACTGTGCTTGTAGTGACAGTTACTGCACTAGTAGTAATAGTTACTTAGCCAGTAGTGATAGTCAGCCAATAGTGATAGTAACTTAGCCAGTAGTGATAGTTAGCCAGTAGTGATAGTTACTTAGCCAGTAGTGATAGTTATTTAGCCAGTAGTGATAGTTACTTGGCTAGTAGTGATCTTAGCCAGTAGTGGCAGTTACTTAGCCAGTAGTGATAGTTACTTAGCCAGTAGTGATAGTTACTTGGCTAGTAGTGATAGCAAACAATGGTCTGACACTGTTCTGACAAACACTGTTTGACAAACACTATTCTGACACTGTTCTGGTAAACACTGTTCTGACGAACATTGTTCTGGCAAACACTGTTCTGACACTGCTCTGGCAAACTCTGTTCTGGCAAACACTGTTCTGACACCATTCTGGCAAACTCTGTTCTGGCAAACACTGTTCTGACACCATTCTGGCAAACTCTGTTCTGGCAAACACTGTTCTGACACCATTCTGGCAAACTCTGTTCTGGCAAACATTGTTCTGGCAAACACTGTTCTGACACCATTCTGGCAAACTCTGTTCTGGCAAACATTGTTCTGGCAAACACTGTTCTGGCAAACACTGTTCTGACACCGTTCTGGCAAACTCTGTTCTGGCAAACATTGTTCTGGCAAACACTGTTCTGGCTCTGTTCTGACACTGTTCTAGCACTGTTCTGACAAACACTGTTCTGGCACTGTTCTGACACTGTTCTAGGACTGTTCTGACAAACACTGTTCTGACACTGTTCTAGCACTGTTCTGACAAACACTGTTCTGGCACTGTTCTAGCACTGTTCTGACAAACACTGTTCTGACACTGTTCTAGCACTGTTCTGAAAAACACTGTTCTGGCACTGTTCTGACAAACACTGATCTCATAAAGACTGTTCTGGCACTGTTTTGGCAAACACTATTCTGACACTGTTCTTACAAACACTGTTCTGGCACTGTTCTTACACATTCTGACGAACAATATTCTGGCAAACACTGCTCTGACAAACACTGTTTTGGCAAAATCTGTTCTGGCACTGTACTGACAAACACTGATCTCATAAAGACTGTTCTGGCAAACACTGTTCTGACAAACACTATGCTGAAAACACTGTTCTGACAAACACTATTCTGACACTGTTCTTACAAATACTGTTTTGGCAAACACTGTTCTTACATTGTTCTGGCAAACACTGCTCCTACACTGTTCTTACAAACACTGTTCTGGCAAGCACTTATTACACTGTTCTTACAAACACTGGGCTGACAAACATTAGCCTGACAAACACTGGGCTGACAAACATTAGGCTGACAAACACTGCTCTTACAAACACTGGGCTGACAAACACTGTTCCGACAAACACTGGGCTGACAAATACTGACCTGACAAACACTGGCCTGACAAACACTGGCCTGACAAACACTGGGCTGACAAACATTGGGCTGACAAACACTGGGCTGACAAACATTGGGCTGACAAACACAGGGCTGACAAACACTGTTCCGACAAACACTGGGCTGACAAATACTGACCTGACAAACACTGGCCTGACAAACATTGGACTGACAAACACTGGGCTGACAAACAGTGGACTGGCAAACACTGGGTAGACATACACCGCCGCTCTTCTGTTTGCTCCATAAATCTGACAAACACACACTCGCCTACACACTTGAGTCAACACTGATAACCGACGCTATAAAGAGGCCAGCCTTACACACCCATACAACACCTGTGAACACTCAAGCAACACCTGTGCACACTCATACAACACCTGTGAACACTCACGCAACACCTGTGCACACTCATACAACACCTGTGCACACTCATACAACACCTGTGCACACTCACACAACACCTGTGCACACTCGTACAACACCTGTGAACACTCATACAACACCTGTGCACACTCATACAACACCTATAAACACTCATACAACATCTGTGAACACCTATACAACACCTGTGAACACTCATACAACACCTGTGAACACTCATACACCTATGAACACCTATACAACACCTGTGAACACTCATACAACACCTGTGCACTCATACACCTGTGAACACTCAGACAACACCTGTGAATACCTATACAACACCTATGAACACCTGTGAACATTCATACAACACCTGTGAACACTCGTACAACACCTGTGAACACCTATACAACACCTATGAACACCTGTCAACATTCATACAACACCTGTGCATATTCAAACACCTATGAACGCTCACACACCTGTGAATACTCATACAACACCTGCGAACACCCATACAACACCTGTGAACACTCGTACAACACCTGTGAACACTCGTACAATGCCTGTGAACACTCATACAACACCTGTGAACAATCATACACCTGTGAACACCCATACACCTGTGAACACTCATACAACACCTGTGAACACTAATATAACACCTGCGAACACTCATACAACACCTGTGAACACTCATACAACACCTGTGAAAACACACACACCTGTGAACACTCATACAACACCTGTGAACACTCATACAACACCTGTGAACACCTATACACCTGTTAACACCTATACAACACCTGTGAACACTCATACAACACCTGTGAACACCTATACACCTGTTAACACCTATACAACACCTGTGAACACTCATACAACACGCGTGAACACTCATACAACACCTGTGAACACTCACACAACACCTGTGAACACTCATACAACTCCTGTGAACACTCATACAATACCTGTGAACAATCATACACCTGTGAACACCCATACACCTGTGAACACTAATACAACACCTGTGAACAATCATACACCTATGAACACTCATGCAACACCTGTGAACACTAATACACCTGTGAACACTCAAGCACTGTGAACACTCATACAATACCTGTGAACGCTCATAGAATACCTGTGAACACATACAACACCTGTGAACACCTATACAACACCTGTGAACACTCATGCAACACCTGTTAACACTAATACAACACCTGTGAACACTCATACAACACCTGTGAACACCCATACACCTGTGAACACTCATACAACACCTGTGAACAATCATACACCTGTGAACACTAATACAACACCTGTGAACACTCATACAACACCTGTGAACAATCATTCACCTGTGAACACTCATACAACACCTGTGAACAATCATTCACCTGTGAACACTCATACAACACCTGTGAACAATCATACACCTGTGAACACTCATACAACACGTGTGAACACTAATACAACACCTGTGAACAATCATACACCTGCGTACACTCATGCAACACCTGTGAACACCTATACAACACCTGTGAACACTCATACAACTGTGAACACTCATACAACACCTGTGAACACTCACACAACACCTGTGAACACTCACACAACACCTGTGATCACTCATACAACACCTGTGAACACTCGCACAACACCTTTAAACACTCAAACACATGTGAACACTCATACTACACGTGTGAACACTCATACAACACCTGTGAACTCTCAAATACCTGTGAACACTTATACAACACCTGTGAACACTCATACAACACCTGTGAACACTCATACAACACCTGTGAACACTCATACAACACCTGTGAACACCTATACAACACCTGCGAACACCTAAACAACACCTGTGAACACTCACACAACACCTGTGAACACTCACACAACACCTGTGATCACTCATACAACACCTGTGATCACTCATACAACACCTGTGAACACTCACACAACACCTTTGAACACTCACACAACACCTTTGAACACTCATACAACACGTGTGAACACTCATACAACACCTGTGAACTCTCAAACACCTGTGAACACTCATACAACATCTGTGAACACTCATGCAATACCTATGAACACTCACACAACACCTGTGAACACTCATACAACACCTGTGAACACTAATACAACACCTGTGAACAATCATACACTTGTGAACATTCATGCAACACCTGTGAACACTCATACAACATCTGTGAACACTCATGCAATACCTATGAACACTCATACAACATCTGTGAACACTCATACAATACCTGTGAACACAAGCAACACCTGTGAACACCTATACAACACCTGTGAACACTCATGCAACACCTGTTAACATTAATACAACACCTGTGAACACCCATACACCTGTGAACACTCATACAACACCTGTGAACAATCATACACCTGTGAACACTCATACAACACCTGTGAACACTAATACAACACCTGTGAACAATCATACACCTGTGAACACTCATGCAACACCTGTGAACACTAATACAACACCTGTGAACACTCATACAACACCTGTGAACAATCATACACCTGTGAACACCCATACACCTGTGAACACTCATGCAATACCTGTGAACAATCATACACCTGTAAACACTAATGCAACGCCTGTGAACACCTATACAACACTTGTGAACACCCATACTCCTATGAACACTCATACAACACCTGTGAACACACACAACACCTGTGAACACTCACACCTGTGGAAACTCATATACAACACCTGTGAACACTCACACAACACCTGTTTAAACAATTATACAACACCTGTAAACACTATCACATCTGCGAGGAAACTGATAGGATGGATAATGAGAACATTCAAGACAAGAGATACTAAGCCAATAATGATCCTTTTTAAATCACTTGTTCTCTCTAGGCTGGAATACTACTTTACATTAACATCCCCATTCAAGGCAGGTGAAATTGCAGCTCTAGAGAATGTACAGAGAACCTTTACTGCACATATAAGCTCCACCTTAACTAATGGGAACGCTTGGAAGCACTTGATTTGTACTCACCTGAGCGCAGAAATCAATCCCTATGAAAGCAAAACTTCGCAGGCGATGTAACATACCCCAGTGAAAAGTAGGGGCACCATTGGTACACTAAGAGAAAACACAATAAGTGTCAGGGGCCCAAGACTTTTCAACAGCCTCCCATCAGCCATCAGGGGAATTACCAATAGACCCCTGGCTGTCTTCAAAAAGGAGCTGGACAGATACATTAAGTCAGTACCGGATCAGCCGGGCTGTGGTTCGTACGTTGGACTATGTGCGGCCAGCAGTAACAGCCTCGTTGATTAGGTCCTGATCTACCGGGAGGCCTAGTCATGGATCGGGCGGCGGGGGCGTTGATCCCCGGAATACCCTCCAGGTAGACTCCATTTAGTAGCACTAAGACACATTAGTATCAAGCAACACAGGTACACAACCTGGACCACTGGTGACAAGCAACACAGGTACACAACCTGGACCACTGGTGACAAGCAACACAGCTACACAACCTGGACCACTGGTGACAAGCAACACAGCTACACAACCTGGACCACTGGTGACAAGCAACACAGCTACACAACCTGGACCACTGGTGACAAGCAACACAGGTACACAACCTGGACCACTGGTGACAAGCAACACAGGTACACAACCTGGACCACTGGTGACAAGCAACACAGGTACACCTGGACCACTGGTGACAAGCAACACAGGTACACAACCTGGACCACTGGTGACAAGCAACACAGGTACACAACCTGGACCACTGGTGACAAGCAACACAGGTACACAACCTGGACCACTGGTGACAAGCAACACAGGTACACAACCTGGACCACTGGTGACAAGCAACACAGCTACACAACCTGGACCACTGGTGACAAGTAACACAGGTACACAACCTGGACCACTGGTGACAAGCAACACAGGTACACAACCTGGACCACTGGTGACAAGCAACACAGGTACACAACCTGGACCACTGGTGACAAGCAACACAGGTACACAACCTGGACCACTGGTGACAAGCAACACAGGTACACAACCTGGACCACTGGTGACAAGCAACACAGGTACACAACCTGGACCACTGGTGACAAGCAACACAGGTACACAACCTGGACCACTGGTGACAAGCAACACAGGTACACAACCTGGACCACTGGTGACAAGCAACACAGGTACACCTGGACCACTGGTGACAAGCAACACAGGTACACAACCTGGACCACTGGTGACAAGCAACACAGCTACACAACCTGGACCACTGGTGACAAGCAACACAGCTACACAACCTGGACCACTGGTGACAAGCAACACAGGTACACAACCTGGACCACTGGTGACAAGCAACACAGGTACACAACCTGGACCACTGGTGACAAGCAACACAGGTACACAACCTGGACCACTGGTGACAAGCAACACAGGTACACAACCTGGACCACTGGTGACAAGCAACACAGGTACACAACCTGGACCACTGGTGACAAGCAACACAGGTACACAACCTGGACCACTGGTGACAAGCAACACAGGTACACAACCTGGACCACTGGTGACAAGCAACACAGGTACACAACCTGGACCACTGGTGACAAGCAACACAGGTACACAACCTGGACCACTGGTGACAAGCAACACAGGTACACAACCTGGACCACTGGTGACAAGCAACACAGGTACACAACCTGGACCACTGGTGACAAGCAACACAGGTACACAACCTGGACCACTGGTGACAAGTAACACAGGTACACAACCTGGACCACTGGTGACAAGCAACACAGGTACACAACCTGGACCACTGGTGACAAGCAACACAGGTACACAACCTGGACCACTGGTGACAAGCAACACAGGTACACAACCTGGACCACTGGTGACAAGCAACACAGGTACACAACCTGGACCACTGGTGACAAGCAACACAGGTACACAACCTGGACCACTGGTGTACACAACCTGGACCACTGGTGACAAGCAACACAGGTACACAACCTGGACCACTGGTGACAAGTAACACAGGTACACAACCTGGACCACTGGTGACAAGCAACACAGGTACACAACCTGGACCACTGGTGACAAGCAACACAGGTACACAACCTGGACCACTGGTGACAAGCAACACAGGTACACAACCTGGACCACTGGTGACAAGCAACACAGGTACACAACCTGGACCACTGGTGACAAGCAACACAGGTACACAACCTGGACCACTGGTGACAAGCAACACAGGTACACAACCTGGACCACTGGTGACAAGCAACACAGGTACACAACCTGGACCACTGGTGACAAGCAACACAGGTACACAACCTGGACCACTGGTGACAAGCAACACAGGTACACAACCTGGACCACTGGTGACAAGCAACACAGGTACACAACCTGGACCACTGGTGACAAGCAACACAGGTACACAACCTGGACCACTGGTGACAAGCAACACAGGTACACAACCTGGACCACTGGTGACAAGCAACACAGGTACACAACCTGGACCACTGGTGACAAGCAACACAGGTACACAACCTGGACCACTGGTGACAAGCAACACAGGTACACAACCTGGACCACTGGTGACAAGCAACACAGGTACACAACCTGGACCACTGGTGACAAGTAACACAGGTACACAACCTGGACCACTGGTGACAAGTAACACAGGTACACAACCTGGACCACTGGTGACAAGCAACACAGGTACACAACCTGGACCACTGGTGACAAGTAACACAGGTACACAACCTGGACCACTGGTGACAAGTAACACAGGTACACAACCTGGACCACTGGTGACAAGCAACACAGGTACACAACCTGGACCACTGGTGACAAGCAACACAGGTACACAACCTGGACCACTGGTGACAAGCAACACAGGTACACAACCTGGACCACTGGTGACAACACAGGTACACAACCTGGACCACTGGTGACAAGCAACACAGGTACACAACCTGGACCACTGGTGACAAGTAACACAGGTACACAACCTGGACCACTGGTGACAACACAGGTACCCAACCTGGACCACTGGTGACAAGCAACACAGGTACACAACCTGGACCACTGGTGACAAGACAACACAGGTACACAACCTGGACCACTGGTGACAAGACAACACAGGTACACAACCTGGACCACTGGTGACAAGCAACACAGGTACACAACCTGGACCACTGGTGACAAGCAACACAGGTACACAACCTGGACCACTGGTGACAAGCAACACAGGTACACAACCTGGACCACTGGTGACAAGCAACACAGGTACACAACCTGGACCACTGGTGACAAGCAACACAGGTACACAACCTGGACCACTGGTGACAAGCAACACAGGTACACAACCTGGACCACTGGTGACAAGCAACACAGGTACACAACCTGGACCACTGGTGACAAGCAACACAGCAACACAGGTACACAACCTGGACCACTGGTGACAAGCAACACAGGTACACAACCTGGACCACTGGTGCAACACAGGTACACAACCTGGACCACACAAGCAACACAGGTACACAACCTGGACCACTGGTGACAAGCAACACAGGTACACAACCTGGACCACTGGTGACAAGCAACACAGGCAACACAGGTACACAACCTGGACCACTGGTGACAAGCAACACAGGTACACAACCTGGACCACTGGTGACAAGCAACACAGGTACACAAACTGGACCACTGGAGACAAGCAACACAGGTACACAACCTGGACCACTGGTGACAAGCAACACAGGTACACAACCTGGACCACTGGTGACAAGCAACACAGGTACACAACCTGGACCACTGGTGACAAGCAACACAGGTACACAACCTGGACCACTGGTGACAAGCAACACAGGTACACAACCTGGACCACTGGTGACAAGCAACACAGGTACACAACCTGGACCACTGGTGACAAGCAACACAGGTACACAACCTGGACCACTGGTGACAAGCAACACAGGTACACAACCTGGACCACTGGTGACAAGCAACACAGGTACACAACCTGGACCACTGGTGACAAGCAACACAGCAACACAGGTACACAACCTGGACCACTGGTGACAAGCAACACAGGTACACAACCTGGACCACTGGTGACAAGCAACACAGGTACACAACCTGGACCACTGTTGACAAGCAACACAGGGACACAACCTGGACCACTGGTGACAAGCAACACAGGCTGGACCACACAGGTACACCACCTGGACCACCGGTGACAAGCAACACAGGTACACAACCTGGACCACTGGTGACAAGCAACACAGGTACACAACCTGGACCACTGGTGACAAGCAACACAGGTACACAACCTGGACCACTGGTGACAAGCAACACAGGTACACAACCTGGACCACTGGTGACAAGCAACACAGGTACACAACCTGGACCACTGGTGACAAGCAACACAGGTACACAACCTGGACCACTGGTGACAAGCAACACAGGTACACAACCTGGACCACTGGTGACAAGCAACACAGGTACACAACCTGGACCACTGGTGACAAGCAACACAGGTACACAACCTGGACCACTGGTGACAAGCAACACAGGTACACAACCTGGACCACTGGTGACAAGCAACACAGGTACACAACCTGGACCACTGGTGACAAGCAACACAGGTACACAACCTGGACCACTGGTGACAAGCAACACAGGTACACAACCTGGACCACTGGTGACAAGCAACACAGGTACACAACCTGGACCACTGGTGACAAGCAACACAGGTACACAACCTGGACCACTGGTGACAAGCAACACAGCTACACAACCTGGACCACTGGTGACAAGCAACACAGGTACACAACCTGGACCACTGGTGACAAGTAACACAGGTACACAACCTGGACCACTGGTGACAAGTAACACAGGTACACAACCTGGACCACTGGTGACAAGCAACACAGCTACACAACCTGGACCACTGGTGACAAGCAACACAGCTACACAACCTGGACCACTGGTGACAAGCAACACAGGTACACAACCTGGACCACTGGTGACAAGCAACACAGCTACACAACCTGGACCACTGGTGACAAGCAACACAGCTACACAACCTGGACCACTGGTGACAAGCAACACAGGTACACAACCTGGACCACTGGTGACAAGCAACACAGCTACACAACCTGGACCACTGGTGACAAGTAACACAGGTACACAACCTGGACCACTGGTGACAAGCAACACAGCTACACAACCTGGACCACTGGTGACAAGCAACACAGGTACACAACCTGGACCACTGGTGACAAGCAACACAGGTACACAACCTGGACCACTGGTGACAAGCAACACAGGTACACCTGGACCACTGGTGACAAGCAACACAGGTACACAACCTGGACCACTGGTGACAAGCAACACAGCTACACAACCTGGACCACTGGTGACAAGCAACACAGGTACACAACCTGGACCACTGGTGACAAGCAACACAGGTACACAACCTGGACCACTGGTGACAAGCAACACAGGTACACAACCTGGACCACTGGTGACAAGCAACACAGCTACACAACCTGGACCACTGGTGACAAGCAACACAGGTACACAACCTGGACCACTGGTGACAAGCAACACAGGTACACAACCTGGACCACTGGTGACAAGCAACACAGGTACACAACCTGGACCACTGGTGACAAGCAACACAGGTACACAACCTGGACCACTGGTGACAAGTACACAACCTGGACCACTGGTACACAGGTACACAACCTGGACCACTGGTGACAAGCAACACAGGTACACAACCTGGACCACTGGTGACAAGCAACACAGGTACACAACCTGGACCACTGGTGACAAGCAACACAGGTACACAACCTGGACCACTGGTGACAAGCAACACAGGTACACAACCTGGACCACTGGTGACAAGCAACACAGGTACACAACCTGGACCACTGGTGACAAGCAACACAGGTACACAACCTGGACCACTGGTGACAAGCAACACAGGTACACAACCTGGACCACTGGTGACAAGCAACACAGGTACACAACCTGGACCACTGGTGACAAGCAACACAGGTACACAACCTGGACCACTGGTGACAAGCAACACAGGTACACAACCTGGACCACTGGTGACAAGCAACACAGCTACACAACCTGGACCACTGGTGACAAGCAACACAGGTACACAACCTGGACCACTGGTGACAAGTAACACAGGTACACAACCTGGACCACTGGTGACAAGCAACACAGGTACACAACCTGGACCACTGGTGACAAGCAACACAGCTACACAACCTGGACCACTGGTGACAAGCAACACAGCTACACAACCTGGACCACTGGTGACAAGCAACACAGGTACACAACCTGGACCACTGGTGACAAGCAACACAGCTACACAACCTGGACCACTGGTGACAAGCAACACAGCTACACAACCTGGACCACTGGTGACAAGCAACACAGGTACACAACCTGGACCACTGGTGACAAGCAACACAGCTACACAACCTGGACCACTGGTGACAAGTAACACAGGTACACAACCTGGACCACTGGTGACAAGCAACACAGCTACACAACCTGGACCACTGGTGACAAGCAACACAGGTACACAACCTGGACCACTGGTGACAAGCAACACAGGTACACAACCTGGACCACTGGTGACAAGCAACACAGGTACACCTGGACCACTGGTGACAAGCAACACAGGTACACAACCTGGACCACTGGTGACAAGCAACACAGCTACACAACCTGGACCACTGGTGACAAGCAACACAGGTACACAACCTGGACCACTGGTGACAAGCAACACAGGTACACAACCTGGACCACTGGTGACAAGCAACACAGGTACACAACCTGGACCACTGGTGACAAGCAACACAGCTACACAACCTGGACCACTGGTGACAAGCAACACAGGTACACAACCTGGACCACTGGTGACAAGCAACACAGCTACACAACCTGGACCACTGGTGACAAGCAACACAGGTACACAACCTGGACCACTGGTGACAAGCAACACAGGTACACAACCTGGACCACTGGTGACAAGCAACACAGGTACACAACCTGGACCACTGGTGACAAGCAACACAGGTACACAACCTGGACCACTGGGTACACAACCTGGACCACTGGTGACAAGCAACACAGGTACACAACCTGGACCACTGGTGACAAGCAACACAGGTACACAACCTGGACCACTGGTGACAAGCAACACAGGTACACAACCTGGACCACTGGTGACAAGCAACACAGGTACACAACCTGGACCACTGGTGACAAGCAACACAGGTACACAACCTGGACCACTGGTGACAAGCAACACAGGTACACAACCTGGACCACTGGTGACAAGCAACACAGGTACACAACCTGGACCACTGGTGACAAGCAACACAGGTACACAACCTGGACCACTGGTGACAAGCAACACAGGTACACAACCTGGACCACTGGTGACAAGCAACACAGGTACACAACCTGGACCACTGGTGCAACACAGCACCACACAGCAACACAGGTACACAACCTGGACCACTGGTGACAAGCAACACAGGTACACAACCTGGACCACTGGTGACAAGCAACACAGGTACACAACCTGGACCACTGGTGACAAGCAACACAGGTACACAACCTGGACCACTGGTGACAAGCAACACAGGTACACAACCTGGACCACTGGTGACAAGCAACACAGGTACACAACCTGGACCACTGGTGACAAGCAACACAGGTACACAACCTGGACCACTGGTGACAAGCAACACAGGTACACAACCTGGACCACTGGTGACAAGCAACACAGGTACACAACCTGGACCACCGGTACACAACCTGGACCACTGGTGACAAGCAACACAGGTACACAACCTGGACCACTGGTGACAAGCAACACAGGTACACAACCTGGACCACTGGTGACAAGCAACACAGGTACACAACCTGGACCACTGGTGACAAGCAACACAGGTACACAACCTGGACCACTGGTGACAAGCAACACAGGTACACAACCTGGACCACTGGTGACAAGCAACACAGGTACACAACCTGGACCACTGGTGACAAGCAACACAGGTACACAACCTGGACCACTGGTGACAAGCAACACAGGTACACAACCTGGACCACTGGTGACAAGCAACACAGGTACACAACCTGGACCACTGGTGACAAGCAACACAGGTACACAACCTGGACCACTGGTGACAAGCAACACAGGTACACAACCTGGACCACTGGTGACAAGCAACACAGGTACACAACCTGGACCACTGGTGACAAGCAACACAGGTACACAACCTGGACCACACAAGCAACACAGCTACACAACCTGGACCACTGGTGACAAGCAACACAGGTACACAACCTGGACCACTGGTGACAAGCAACACAGGTACACAACCTGGACCACTGGTGACAAGCAACACAGGTACACAACCTGGACCACTGGTGACAAGCAACACAGCTACACAACCTGGACCACTGGTGACAAGCAACACAGGTACACAACCTGGACCACTGGTGACAAGCAACACAGGTACACAACCTGGACCACTGGTGACAAGCAACACAGTACACAACCTGGACCACTGGTGACAAGTACACAACCTGGACCACTGGTGACAAGCTACACAACACACTGGTGACAAGCAACACTACACAACCTGGACCACTGGTGACAAGCAACACAGCTACACAACCTGGACCACTGGTGACAAGCAACACAGCTACACAACCTGGACCACTGGTGACAAGCAACACAGGTACACAACCTGGACCACTGGTGACAAGCAACACAGCTACACAACCTGGACCACTGGTGACAAGCAACACAGCTACACAACCTGGACCACTGGTGACAAACAACACAGCTACACAACCTGGACCACTGGTGACAAGCAACACAGCTACACAACCTGGACCACTGGTGACAAGCAACACAGCTACACAACCTGGACCACTGGTGACAAGCAACACAGGTACACAACCTGGACCACTGGTGACAAGCAACACAGCTACACAACCTGGACCACTGGTGACAAGCAACACAGGTACACAACCTGGACCACTGGTGACAAGCAACACAGGTACACAACCTGGACCACTGGTGACAAGCAACACAGGTACACAACCTGGACCACTGGTGACAAGCAACACAGCTACACAACCTGGACCACTGGTGACAAGCAACACAGGTACACAACCTGGACCACTGGTGACAAGCAACACAGGTACACAACCTGGACCACTGGTGACAAGGTACACAACCTGGACCACTGGTGACAAGCAACACAGGTACACAACCTGGACCACTGGTGACAAGCAACACAGGTACACAACCTGGACCACTGGTGACAAGCAACACAGGTACACAACCTGGACCACTGGTGACAAGCAACACAGGTACACAACCTGGACCACTGGTGACAAGCAACACAGGTACACAACCTGGACCACTGGTGACAAGCAACACAGGTACACAACCTGGACCACTGGTGACAAGCAACACAGCTACACAACCTGGACCACTGGTGACAAGCAACACAGGTACACAACCTGGACCACTGGTGACAAGCAACACAGGTACACAACCTGGACCACTGGTGACAAGCAACACAGCTACACAACCTGGACCACTGGTGACAAGCAACACAGGTACACAACCTGGACCACTGGTGACAAGCAACACAGGTACACAACCTGGACCACTGGTGACAAGCAACACAGGTACACAACCTGGACCACTGGTGACAAGCAACACAGGTACACAACCTGGACCACTGGTGACAAGCAACACAGCTACACAACCTGGACCACTGGTGACAAGCAACACAGGTACACAACCTGGACCACTGGTGACAAACAACACAGCTACACAACCTGGACCACTGGTGACAAGCAACACAGGTACACAACCTGGACCACTGGTGACAAGCAACACAGGTACACAACCTGGACCACTGGTGACAAGCAACACAGCTACACAACCTGGACCACTGGTGACAAGCAACACAGCTACACAACCTGGACCACTGGTGACAAGCAACACAGGTACACAACCTGGACCACTGGTGACAAGCAACACAGGTACACAACCTGGACCACTGGTGACAAGCAACACAGGTACACAACCTGGACCACTGGTGACAAGCAACACAGCTACACAACCTGGACCACTGGTGACAAGCAACACAGGTACACAACCTGGACCACTGGTGACAAACAACACAGCTACACAACCTGGACCACTGGTGACAAGCAACACAGCTACACAACCTGGACCACTGGTGACAAGCAACACAGGTACACAACCTGGACCACTGGTGACAAGCAACACAGCTACACAACCTGGACCACTGGTGACAAGCAACACAGCTACACAACCTGGACCACTGGTGACAAACAACACAGCTACACAACCTGGACCACTGGTGACAAGCAACACAGCTACACAACCTGGACCACTGGTGACAAGCAACACAGCTACACAACCTGGACCACTGGTGACAAGCAACACAGGTACACAACCTGGACCACTGGTGACAAGCAACACAGCTACACAACCTGGACCACTGGTGACAAGCAACACAGGTACACAACCTGGACCACTGGTGACAGTTATAATACCTCGCCCAACATTCACAACTATATAAACGTTCAGTTTTTCTTGACAGGTTTGCAGTGTTTCTGAATCCCGACCGTGAGCGAGGTACGTCTGGTACTTGCCTGATCAACCAGGCTGTACCCTCTGGTGACCAGCTGGCCCACATATCCATCACAGCCTGAGTGTTATGGCACTTAGCAGTGGTACTTGTCCAGTTTCCTCTTGAAGACTTCTACACTTGTCGCGGCAATACTTTTATCTTCTGGGCATGTTCATACAGTGTTAGTCAAACCATTAGCAATACAGATTGTATACACAGTATATTGTCATTTAGCATACTAACGACGATGACGATGCTACTACTACTACTACGACTACTACTACTACGACTACTACTACTACTACTCAATGCACCTGACAATCAGTTACAAGTCTGTCTTCTACACATATAACATGCTAATCCCAAATATAATTCACTAACTTGATAAAAGCCTCTGTTACACAGACGAACTTTCTATTTACCTGAATACCTGTAGGATACGTAAAGAATGCTCCAGGAAGTCAAGCCCCTGTGGCCCGGTCACAGTCCGTGCCGTAAGGCCGCACGCAGTACACCATACGAACCACAGCCGGGTTGGTCAGGAAATGGTTTGATGAACTTGTCAAGTTCTTTCAAGACAGCCAGAGGTTTCTCGGTAATTTCCTTGATGCACGAAAGAATGCCGTTCAAGAATTGTGGACCTCTAACATTCATCAAGCTATCTACTCGTGCAGTATTTGCTTTTTACTATAGGCGCTCTGCACCGTACTGCCAAGATTCGTGCTTCCAAAAACAGTGATTTTGAGATGCAGGTTTGGGACCAGTCCCTCCAGGCTTTTCCATTGTAAATTTCAATATGCCTTTCTCGCCTATCTTACAAGGAATACAGCTGAAGAAACTACCGGCATTCCCAGAAGTTCATATGTTTGACTGAATGCATAAGGGCAGTAAAAGTTCTCTGTGTATTTTCCAAATCAGCAATCTTGCTTATCTTAAGGTAGTATTCCAGCCTGGCGAGAACAAGTGACTTAACGAGGCTTAGCATCTCTCGTCTTGCAAGTGCTAGTTATCCAGCCTATCATTTTCCTTGCTGTAGCAATAGCAACATTGTTGTCATCCTTAAATGCGAGATCCTCTAGTATCATCACTCCCAAATCACGCAAATGTAACTTTCGCTCTGTTGAACGAGTTTATCAAGTACTCGGTTAGTCTTGGAGGAAAGGAGAGATGATGGTAAAGGGAAGGAGAGATGATGGTGAAATTAGAAGTAAAGATATTGATGGTTGTGGAAAAATCTAGTTTTCCATACGAGTGTAAACACATTTGTAATAGAAAGTGAGAAAGGAAGAGGCTGGTAAAGTATTGCGACGTTACTAGGCCTCTGCCCTAAACCTTGATTGTAAGGATAATTAGTCGTAGGACATTAGTAAGCTAAAACCTACTCTAAGATTGTAGTTTACACAGCTAAGTTAGGTTTGGAATGTGTTAAGTAGCTTAGTATGGACACTGTCCTTCTCTTTAGGCCTAAAAACGACACCATATGTGCCAGGCACCATTAAAGGCCGGTGAGTCAGGTTCTCGCGAGTTAAGGGAACGTAGGATAAAAACTAGCATTAACTTACTACTCTTAAGCTACCGGTGCGAGTATTAGTGACTCATTAATAGTATTCGGGTGAAATAGACATATGAGAGGCTTTGTGACAAAGAATAATTCATCGGACTCCACAACAGGTAAGCCGTCATTGTACCCACAATGACGAAATGGTAATTTTGTTGGCTTATATTGTGAGTAAGTAGCAGAGCTTCTGAAGCCTTTCTAGACAGCTCGCCTAGAATATTCAAACAGCAGCACCCTAGTAAGTACAACCCTGCTGGAAGAGGTAATTTTCATATAATGACTAAGCACGAGATGGCTGGTGTTTAGTGTGAATTTGATTGACAAAAACGATTAATTAGTTGTCAGTCAAGCTAGAACCCTTCTTTTTAAGACATTTGATCCTTCAGAACCGAGATAGGTATAAATGAGGCTAAATCAGAACCAATCTAATTACAGCTACAAGTAATGGTCCTTTGTTATTAAGTGTTAATCACGCACAAAATGCTCACAGGAACCTCTGTGAAGTGGTAGTAGCATATTTTACACTAGGGTTACTAGTAACAGGGCTAGTTAGGGCTCCAAAAATGGCCACCGTTTGAATCCGAGGAGCTAAATGACTTCGAACAGGCGATAAATGACATGCCCATGCACTCTGCCCCAGGGCCAGACTCATGGAACTCTGTGTTCATCAAGAACTGCAAGAAGCCCCTATCACGAGCCTTTTCCATCCTATGGAGAGGGAGCATGAACACGGGGGTCGTCCCACAGTTACTAAAAACAACAGACATAGCCCCACTCCACAAAGGGGGCAGTAAAGCAACAGCAAAGAACTACAGACCAATAGCGCTAACATCCCATATCATAAAAATCTTTGAAAGGGTCCTAAGAAGCAAGATCACCACCCATCTAGAAACCCATCAGTTACACAACCCAGGGCAACATGGGTTTAGAACAGGTCGCTCCTGTCTGTCTCAACTATTGGATCACTACGACAAGGTCCTAAATGCACTAGAAGACAAAAAGAATGCAGATGTAATATATACAGACTTTGCAAAAGCCTTCGACAAGTGTGACCATGGCGTAATAGCGCACAAAATGCGTGCTAAATGAATAACAGGAAAAGTCGGTCGATGGATCTATAATTTCCTCACTAACAGAACACAGAGAGTAGTCGTCAACAGAGTCAAGTCCGAGGCAGCTACGGTGAAAAGCTCTGTTCCACAAGGCACAGTACTCGCTCCCATCTTGTTCCTCATCCTCATATCTGACATAGACAAGGATGTCAGCCACAGCACCGTGTCTTCCTTTGCAGATGACACCCGAATCTGCATGACAGTGTCTTCCATTGCAGACACTGCAAGGCTCCAGGCGGACATCAACCAAATCTTTCAGTGGGCTGCAGAAAACAATATGAAGTTCAACGATGAGAAATTTCAATTACTCAGATATGGTAAACATGAGGAAATTAAATCTTCATCAGAGTACAAAACAAATTCTGGCCACAAAATAGAGCGAAACACCAACGTCAAAGACCTGGGAGTGATCATGTCGGAGGATCTCACCTTCAAGGACCATAACATTGTATCAATCGCATCTGCTAGAAAAATGACAGGATGGATAATGAGAACCTTCAAAACTAGGGAGGCCAAGCCCATGATGACACTCTTCAGGTCACTTGTTCTATCTAGGCTGGAGTATTGCTGCACACTAACAGCACCTTTCAAGGCAGGTGAAATTGCCGACCTAGAAAATGTACAGAGAACTTTCACGGCGCGCATAACGGAGATAAAACACCTCAATTACTGGGAGCGCTTGAGGTTCCTAAACCTGTATTCCCTGGAACGCAGGAGGGAGAGATACATGATTATATACACCTGGAAAATCCTAGAGGGACTAGTACCGAACTTGCACACGAAAATCACTCACTACGAAAGCAAAAGACTTGGCAGACGATGCACCATCCCCCCAATGAAAAGCAGGGGTGTCACTAGCACGTTAAGAGACCATACAATAAGTGTCAGGGGCCCGAGACTGTTCAACTGCCTCCCAGCACACATAAGGGGGATTACCAACAGACCCCTGGCAGTCTTCAAGCTGGCACTGGACAAGCACCTAAAGTCAGTTCCTGATCAGCCGGGCTGTGGCTCGTACGTTGGTTTGCGTGCAGCCAGCAGCAACAGCCTGGTTGATCAGGCTCTGATCTACCAGGAGGCCTGGTCACAGACCGGGCCGCGGGGGCGTTGACCCCCGGAACTCTCTCCAGGTAAACTCCAGGTACAGAAGTGCCCTCGAGGGAAACGGCCCTTACCAAGACGTTGGCGCTATCTGCCAACACAGCAGCACCTCACCAGCAGCCAAGAGACTGAGTCAGCGTTCGCCTTTTAGGATTTGTTTGTATGCTGTACTTTGCGGCGGGTATACGCATTACTATTCGTGGGTTGTTATAAGCATATATGTTATGTGGTAACTCGGCTATGTAGAAGAGCGATCGAGTGTCAAGATGACAGTTGCCTGGTTGTCGATCATAGTGCACAGTATTGGTGATCCAACACCCATTTGTTTAGCTGCACTGATCGATATTATAAGACAGTCGACTAACTCGAAGCTGTCAGGAACACTTAGTTGTTTATCGCCATACGAAAGTGGTAAGTCTCTGTGCCGATTTGGAAGTGAATCATGGCCGCTTTCAAGAATTCCAGAGTAACACTTTCAAGAAAGAAAGGCTAGGTCACGAGGATGATTAATGTCGGTGAGATACTGATCCAAGGAAAACCAGTTATGTAGAATCAGAGGCTTCTATGGAATTAATGGAAATTAGACGAACTTACACGGCAGCTTATACAATGAAAAGCTGTTGATGGGGCTGGAAGATGACAGTGTACAGTACAAGATAGATTTAATGATAAACAAAGTTTAAGGTCCTAGACCAGAGAACGTACTTGATGCAGGCCGGCACAGTAGCGTACAACCTGCCAGGGTCATTAAATAACCATACCCCGCTGCCTCAGTTGTTACGCCTGCCCCAAATAACGTTACCCACATGTGATGGTCAGGCTTTTGAGGAGTTCCTAGGTAGTTTCTGGTCCCCCATTGATACTCTGACGGACATTGATGACTTGACTAAGTTCAAGGGAAACGCTTATGGCCTTATCAAAGGACTCAATATAACTGGTGCTAATTATAAGCACTTCATTCAAGTCCTAGAATATAATTATAGTGATAAGGATCACATCACAGGCAAACATGTCTATAAGTTGGTTGACCTTCCTTTCCCGTCTCACTCCCTGCACGAGTTGCAGGTGTTCACAACAGCTCTGGACAACTGTCACAGGACACTGTCTTCTTACGAAACCTTACAGGCACTGACTGGCTGTTTGACCCAATCATCTACCTGGAGGGTATTCCGGGGATCAACGCCCCCGCGGCCCGGTCCACGACCAGGCCTCCCGATGGATCGGGGCCTGATCAACGAGGCTGTTACTGCTGACCGCACGTAGTCCAACGCACGAACCACAGCCCGGCTGATCCGGCATCGACTTTAGGTATCTGTCCAGGTCCCTCTTAAAAATAACCAGGGGTCTACTGGTAATGCTCCTTATGGCTGGTGGGAGGCTGTTGAACAGTCTTGGGCCCCGGACACTTGTGTTTTCTCTTAGTGTACCAGTGCCGCTCCTACATCTCACTGGGGTTATGTTGCATCGCCTGCCAAGTCTTTTGCTTTCGTAGGGAGTGATTTCTGTGTGTAGATTAGGGACCAGTCCCTTCAGAATCTTCCAGGTGTAGATTATGATATCTCTCTCTCGCCTGCACTCCAGTGAGTACAAATCAAGTGCTTCTAAGCGTTCCCAGTAGTTAAGGTGTTTCATGGAACTTATACGTGCAGTAAAGGTTCTCTGTACATTCTCAAGATCTGCAATTTCACCTGCCTTAAATGGGGATGTTAATGTACAGCAGTATTCCAGCCTAGAGAGAACAAGTGATTTAAAAAGGATCACCATTGGCTTAGCATCTCCTGTCTTGAATGTTCTCATTATCCATCCTATCAGTTTCCTCGCAGATGTGATAGTGGCATTGTTGTGGTCCTTGAAGGTGAGGTCTTCGGACATTACCACTCCCAGGTCCTTCACATTACTTTTCCGCTCTATTGTGTGATCAGAGTTTGTAGTATACTCAGCCATAGCTATTATTTAGACCAGTTTTCCATAACGGAGTAGTTGGAATTTGTCTTCATTGAATATCATATTGTTCACTGTTGCCCATTGGAGATTTGTCGTGTCCTCAATGGATGACACTCTCATGCAGATCCTAGTATCGTCTGCCAAAGATGATACAGTGCTGTGGTTTACATCTCTGTCTGTGTCTGATATGAGGATGAGGAACAGAGGTCTTCACTATGGCAGCTTCTGATTTAACTTTGTTTACCACTACTTTTTGTGTTCGATTGGTTATAAAGTTGAAGATCCATCTGCCTACTTTGCCAGTTATTCCTTTAGCACGCATTTTGTGTGCTATTACACCATGATCGCACTTGTCAAAGGCTTTTGCAAAATCTATGTATACTACATCTGCATTCTGTTTGTTTTCCGGTGCATCTTGAACCATATCATAGTGGTCCAGTAGTTGCGAGAGGCAGGAGCGACCTGTTCTGAAACCATGTTGCCCTGGGTTATGCAATTTTTGGGAGTCCAAGGGGTTTGCTATCCTCCTTCTCAGAATTCTTTCAAAGATTTTTATGATGTTATGATGTGGGACGTTAAAGCTATTGGTCTACAGTTCTTAGCTACTGCTTTGCTGCCACCTTTATGGAGTGGGGATATATCCGGTGTTTTTAGTGACTATGGAATCTCACCTGTGTCTATGCTCCTTCTACATAGCATACTTAGGGCCTGTGAGATGGGTCTCTTGCAGTTCTTGATGAACACAGAGTTCCACGAGTCTGGGCCTGGGGCTGAGTGCATGGACATGTCGTCGACGGCTTTCTCGAATTCTTGAGGAGTTAGGGTTATGTCAGAAATTTGGCATACATTGACAGGAAAAATTGTCAATGACCACCTGAATCTGAAATCTGGCAAACGTCGGCTCACCTGTGAGGGTTTGCAACATACTGCGTCTTGCATGCAAACTAGTACTTGCGATGTCATGCCCCCATCTGATAAGTCATCGCCCAATGTGCCTTTAAACAAAATGCCACCTGTCAATAAGACCAATGCTGACCCCAGGACATTCCTTAGCGTGCACCCACCCAGTCACCAACCAGGGAAAGAAAAATACGGAGAGATAAGTCCACAACCACGTATTGTATGGTGGAGTCAGTCCACGACACACACTGACCACAATATCATAGAAGTACCTTGACTTTACTCAGGGTTAGGGATCTACAACATTAATGTAAGAGAAGGGATGCTCAGTAAATTTAATTTCAGCAACCATAGAACGGACTGGGAAAAAATAAAACAAGAACTATCAGACATATCCTGGGAATCAGACATGAGCGACCTAAATCCTCACCAGTGCCTGGAGAAGCTGGATACACAAGCATACATACATGGTCTATATTAAATATGTACCACTGAGGAAACCCAGGAAAGATCAGATACAGACAGCGTAAATGGTACAAAAGAAGAAAAGGGGCTACAGAATTGCTTAAAAGCAATGTTGCAAAAAAGATAGTCTTAGCCGAGAGATCACTGATTTAGAGCAAAAATTTGGGATGTATCAAACAGAAGAAGCACGAAGGAGATATTGCAAGAAACTCGAAATATTTTAATTCATATGCAAAATTCAAGCTAAGAACTACCTGTAGAACTGGACCCTTAATGAGAGGAGACTCGTATACTGACGATGAACAGGAAATGAACGAAATTCAAAAAGAACAGTATGAGTGGGTGTTCAGCAACCCAATAAATGACAGCAAGGTAGAAAATGCAGAAACATTTTTCACTCCAGCAGAAGGCCGCACAGACCAACTGACATTAGTACTAATTCCACAGAGTTCGAAAAAAATGAAAACATGCCCACTCACTCAGAACCTTTATTTATTTATAAAAAAGTGCAAAGTACCACTAGCACGAGGCCTCAGTCTTCTCTGGAGAAAGAGCCTAGGTAGTAGAGCACTTACTAAAAATTACTGACTAGTAGCCTTAACTTTCACTATAAAAATCTTGGAGAGTGATGAGACGGCAGATTACAAATTTCATGGAACAGCACAATCGGCATAACCCTAACAGCATAGTTTTAGAGCAGGACGATCATGCCTGTCACAGCTGTTGAACCATTATGACAGAATTACGAAAGACAACCAAAACGCAGATGTGATATACACAGACTTTGCAAAGGCATTTGACGAATGTGATCATGGGGTGGCTGCACACAAAATTAGGGCCACAGGCATTATGGGGAAGGTAGGCAAATGGATTTTCGAGTTCCTAACACACACAACCCAGAAAGTAATAATATTTTTTATTATTATCACACTGGCCGATTCCCACCAAGGCAGGGTGGCCCGAAAAAGAAAAACTTTCACCATCATTCACTCCATCACTGTCTTGCCAGAAGGGTGCTTTACACTACAGTTTTTAAACTGCAACATTAACACCCCTCCTTCAGAGTGCAGGCACTGTACTTCCCATCTCCAGGACTCAAGTCCGGCCTGCCGGTTTCCCTGAACCCCTTCATAAATGTTACTTTGCTCACACTCCAACAGCACGTCAAGTATTAAAAACCATTTGTCTCCATTCACTCCTATCAAACACGCTCACGCATGCCTGCTGGAAGTCCAAGCCCCTCGCACACAAAACCTCCTTTACCCCCTCCCTCCAACCCTTCCTAGGCCGACCCCTACCCCGCCTTCCTTCCACTACAGACTGATACACTCTTGAAGTCATTCTGTTTCGCTCCATTCTCTCTATATGTCCGAACCACCTCAACAACCCTTCCTCAGCCCTCTGGACAACAGTTTTGGTAATAAACAGAGCAAAATTCAGCATCAGCGAGGTAAAAAGCTCGGTTCCCCCAAGGAACTGCCCTGGAACCTCTACTGTTTATCCTCACAGCAAACATACATAAAAACACCGTCACAGTTTTGTATTATCATTACAGATGAACATTAAAATAAACATGAAAGTCACTTCCATAGAAGATACTGAAAAATAATAGGAAGATATAAGCAGTTTTTTCCAGTGGGCAGTGCAGAACATCATGATGTTCAATGGTGATAAGTTGCAGCTACTTAGGTAAGGAAAGAATGAACTCAAAAGGAACACTGTATACAAAACTCAAGAGGATCGTCAAACAGAACGAATACCTGAAGGACTTGGGAATAATTATGTTAGCTGACCTTTCTTTCAAAGAACACAGTAAGACAAAGGTCACGACAGCCAGGAAGATGACGGGTGCTCCCTTGGAATATGGGTCAGTGTTAGCAGAACCCTCTCAGGGCAGGAGAAATATCAGAACTGGAACAAATATAGAGACTGTTTATGCTCTGTATGGGGCGCAGAGCCAATAAAACATTTAAATTACTAAGTACATCTTAAAGTCTTAAATATGTACTCACTGGAGCGAAGGAGATACATGATAATATCTTGAAAGTACTCGAGGACCTTGTCCTAAATCTGCAAACTGTCATAACAACATACTAAAACAGGAGATATGGGAGGAAGTGCAAAATAAACCTAGTGAAAAACAGGAGTGTAGTGAGCACAATAAGGGAAAAACTATCAACATCCTTGACCCCAGACTATTAAACATCTTACCAGAAGAAACACTTCTGGGACAAGTGTAGAGTCTTCAAGAGGAAACTGGACAAGTATCTTCACCAGGTGCCAGATCAACCAGGCTGTGATGGATATGTAAGAAAGTGGGCTACCAGTAGCAACAGCTTGGCTGACCAGGCAAACACCAGACAAGATTGGCCCATGACAGGGCTCCGGGAGTAAAAAGACACTTGGAACTCATCAAAGGTATATGAAAGGTGCCATATCCGTCAGTCCTACTGAATACTGTAAGAAAGACAATGTGTGAAAAAACACTTGAATGTGTCCCGTAGTTTGGTTGGTAGTACACTAAGCTCATACACTGAGTGTCCGTGGTTCTATTCCGGGTACGGGTGGACACACTGGGCGTGTTTCCTTACACCTGTTGTCCCTGTTCACCTAGCAGTAAGTAGGTACCCGAGTGTTAGTTGACTGGTGTGGGTCGCGTGCTGAGGAACAAGATTAACCTAAGTTGACAGAAATACTGGACATAACCAGGGGCTTTATATATATATATATATATATATATATATATATATATATATATATATATATATATATATATATATATATATATATATATATATATATATATATACACTATGTCACTGATGTTTGCTACATCTATACGAATAGTATCATATAGTTGTAGAAATTATTATTATTAAGTGCTGTTCCCTGCCACTACGTGGACGAACAACCCTGCTAATTGTTAAATTACACACATGTGCAACTCTTGGGTACCTTTATTGAGGAAACGTTTCGCCACACAGTGAAGATACCCAAAAGTTGCACATGTGTCTAATTTAACATGTCGGTTCTTTGAACCATTCAAATACAACCCTGCTAGTACCCTGGGCCACCATCATACCCGACTGATAGATATGGTCGCTCCCTTTGACGTGACTGGCGTCGACTACACTGAGTCTATAATTCTGACCAAAACACCAGACAGGGACGGTCCGTCTTATGGTTTGTGTGTGTTTATTCACCAGTACCACTAGGGCAGTACACTAATAGGTCACCAATGACATAGGAATAATTATGTCAGCGGACCTTTCTTTTACAGACCATCACAAGACAAAGATCACGACAGCCAGGAAGATGACGGGGTGGGTATTGAGAACTTTAAAAACAAGGGAAATAATGCCAATGGTGACACTCTTCAAATCGCTAGTGCTCCCTCACTTAGAATATTGCTCAGTGTTGACGGCCCCGTTCAAAGCAGGAGAAATATCGGAGCTGGAACAAATACAGAGATCGTTTACGGCTCACATTGAGCCAGTAAAGCACCTAAACTACTGGGAACGCCTGCAAGTCTTGAACATGTACTCACTGGAGCGGAGGAGAGAGAGGTACATGATAATATATACCTGGAAGGTACTCGAGGGTCTGGTCCCAAATCTGTACACTGCCATAACAACATACTGGAGTGAGAGATATGGAAGGAAGTGTAAAATAAACCCAGTAAGGAGCAGGGGTGCGGTGGGGACAATAAGGGAACACTGTATCAACATCCGGGGTCCCAGACTTTTCAACATCTTACCAGAAGATATTAGAAACACTGTTGGAACAAGTGTTGAAGCCTTCAAGAGGAAACTAGACAAGTATCTTCACCAGGTGCCAGATCAACCAGGCTGTGGTGGATATGTGGGGCAGCGGGCCTCCAGCAGCAACAGCCTAGTTGACCAGGCAAACACCAGACGATGGGCCAGGCTCAGAGAGTAGATAAACTCTAGAAACTCTCGAAACTCTTCAAATGTATATCAGAGGTATGACTGCTGAAATCTTCGTTAAATTGTTCAGGAGATTAGCAGCAATGAAGTCATGCCCCAGGTTGATTTAAAACTACGGAATGAACTTTTGTCGCTGCTAACCTCGAATGGATATTAGAACAAGCTGCGAGAAATCAAGCAGTATCGACCTTCCCTCACAAGTCACATTACAAAGCTTGTACAGCGAAGGACAAGTGACATTACAAAGGTTGAGAGAAGGGACTTACCCCGACCCGCCACACATACGACACATACCGACAAGATGACTTACTAACCTTGGCTCATTAGTTCGGGTGTTGAGGTAAATCATATACGTATTTCACGGTGTTCCTATGAGAATCTGATAACCTACACACATGCACGCACCAGGCGGTAAGTACCTATTAACTGTGCAAGGTGAATGTCTTCAAACATACGTTAATGAGTTACTGCCCATGTGGAAGATCCAGGCACTGATGAAGCCTTCAGGATACCAGAGATACATCTATACCCGGGCATAAAAACTGCCCTTGTCTACACAGAGGTAAGAAATCCTATGTTATCCAGGGATGAGAAGGCAGGTTCTTGGATTGAATTCAACTAATGACCTAATTAGAAAATTAACTAATCAGTCACAAACACACACACAACCTAGTAGCGACCAGTGAAGAGGCGGGGCGAGGATCTATGACTCGACCCATACAACCACAATTAGGCGAGTACACGCACAACTATTCTAGACACAAGCAGAGGTCCAGCAGCTGTTATATCAACAATGTTGTCTCTGGAAGGACATTCCTCCCAAAGCTCCCTGGCAAGGAGGATTTTATGAAGCAATGCCTGAAGATTCTCCATTGTTAACAGATTAACCTAGGAAGAGTTCAGGACAGTGGTGACTAAAGTTGAGAAGAGGATTAATAACCAACCTCTGACAAATGTCAGCGAAGATCTAGACAACTTTGAAGTGCTGAGTCCATCTCATTTAATATGTGGACGCCGACTAGAGCCAGTACTTTCTATACTAGACAATGATGTATTAGAT
The DNA here is from genome assembly GCF_038502225.1 of Cherax quadricarinatus. NCBI lineage: Eukaryota > Metazoa > Arthropoda > Malacostraca > Decapoda > Parastacidae > Cherax > Cherax quadricarinatus. The sequence goes on along the minus strand of NC_091294.1, from coordinate 54,374,834 downwards.
ACTATTACCTTCAGCCCGACCAATACAGATGGAAGTTTAAACACCTCAACTCTGTCATTGAACACTGAGAGAAAGTCTGGCGTGAGAATTACTTATGTCACTGAGGGAATGCTATGTGCCGAGGCCACCGATAACAAGATGCCACTACAACTTGGCGACATAGTGATAGTTGATGACAATGGCCGGAGGTCCAGATGGCCGGTCAGAAACATAGTGGCCATGCACCCCAATGGGAGTAGTACTGTCAAAACAGTTAATGTCCTAAGCAAAGGTGTTCACACCCCGACCATCGACATATTAGCGCCTCTCTAGTTGCACTGTCCAGGAAAGGAAACCATGACCCCTCAGGAGACCTCGGCGTAGGACAGCAGTGGTTAGGGCTAGACAACAAATCAAGATCCTGGAGAGCGACCATGTTTGACCACATCAACCCCACCCATCCCCACTGTGGAAAAATCTAGAGTTTTCTATGCGAATGTAAACACGTTTGTAATGAAAAGTGAGAGAGGAAGAAGGTGGTAAAGTACTGTGCGACATTATCAGGCCTCTGCCCTAAACCTTGATGGTAAGGATAATTAGTCGCAAAACATTAGTAAGTTAAATCTAGTTTAAATGTAGTTTACACAGGTAACTTAGGCTTGGAATGTAAGTGTAAGTAGCTCAGTATTGACACTGTCGTTCTCTATAGGCCTACAAACTTGACACCATATATGCCAGGCACCATCAAAGGCCGGTGGGTCAGGTTCTGGCAAGTTAAGGGAAATTAGGATAAAACCTAGCATTAACTGACGACTCTTAAGGTAACGGTGCGAGTACAGTGGAACCTCTGGTCACAAACGCTTCCCAACACGAACAAATGGGTTCACGACCAAAAAATTCACCAATTTTTTGCATGTGGTCATGAAGAGACAAGTGTGGGTCAGACGTGCGTTCATTCTCTGTGAACTCCTTGTGTTGTATTTCATGTTTTCTTGGTTGTTTACGGTATGTTTTTTTCTCTCTGTTATTTAACTTTTTTCTCTATTAAACTGTGCATTATTTTGTATAATTCAGGATTTTTCAAACTTTGATTATTTTTTCTGTGCTTAAAACTCTTAAGACTCATGTATTGCTTGTTTTCTCTGTTTTTCAAGGCTTTTACGTTTAGTTTACTATTACACTGTGCATTCTATGGTATAATTAACTATTTCTGAGCTTAAAAATCTTAAAAAAAAAAAATATTTACATACAGTTCGTAGGGACCTGGAACGGATTAATGGTTCCACATCAGAGACTTTTGAGGAAACTTAAGGCACACGGAATAGGAGAAATTTTTTCCTGGGTTGAGGCATGGTTGACAAATAGGTAGCAGAGACTTTGCATAAATGGGGAGAAATCAGAATGGGGGCACATCACAAACGGTGTTCCACAGGGGTCAGTGTGGGGCCCTTTGTTGTTCACAATTTATATAAACGATATAGATGAGGGAATAAATAGCGGCATAAGCAAATTTGCTGATGACACCAAAATAGGCCGTCCAATTCATTCTATTGAGGACATTAGTGCACTCCAGGATGATTTGAATAGCCTGATGCAGTGGTCGGAGAAGTGGCAGATGCAGTTTAATATTGACAAATGCAAAGTGTTAAATGTTGGACAGGACAATAACCATGCCACTTATAAACTGAATAATGTAGATCTTAATAGTACTGATTGTGAAAAAGATTTAGGAGTTCTGGTTAGCAGTAATCTGAAACCAAGACAACAGTGCATAAGTGTTCACAATAAAGCTAACAGAATCCTTGGCTTCATATCAAGAAGTATAAATAATAGAAGTCCTCAGGTTGTTCTTCAACTCAATATATCCTTGGTTAGGCCTCATATAGATTATGCTGCACAGTTTTGGTCACCGTATTACAGAATGGACATAAATGCTCTGGAAAACGTACAAAGGAGGATGACAAAGTTGATCCCATGTATCAGAAATCTTCCCTATGAGGATAGACTGAGGGGCCTTGAATCTATACTCTCTAGAAAGGCGTAGAATTAGGGGGGATATGATTGAAGTGTATAAATTGAAAACAGTAATAAATAAAGGGGATGTAAATAGCGGGCTCAAAATATCCAGCCAAGACAGGACTCACAGCAATGGTTTCAAGTTGGAAAAGTTCAGATTCAGGAAGGACATAGGAAAACACTGGTTTGGTAATAGAGTTGTGGATGAGTGGAACAAACTCCCTAGTACCGTCATAGAAGCTAAGACGTTGTGTAGTTTTAAAAATAGGTTGGATAAATACATGAGTGGGTGTGGGTGGGTGTGAGTTGGACCTGACTAGCTTGTGCTGCTGGGTCTGGTGCCATGCTCCTTCCTTGAGTGGAGTTGACCAGACTGGGTGGGTCATTGGGCTAATCCGGGGGGACGACATGGACCTACTCCGCATGGGTCAGTAGGCCTACTGCAGTGTTCCTTCTTTCTTATGTTTTTAACACCCCTCCTTTAGAGTGTAGACATTGTACTTCCCATCTCCAGGACTCAAGTCCGGCCTGCCGGTTTCCCTGAATCCCTTCATAAATGTTACTTTGCTCACACTCCAACAGCACGTCAAGTATTAAAAACCATTTGTCTCCATTCACTCCTATCAAATACGCTCATGCACGCTTGCTGGAAGTCCAAGCCCCTCGCACACAAAACCTCCTTTACCCCCTCCCTCCAACCCTTCCTAGGCTGACCCCTACCCCGCCTTCCCTCCACTACAGATTTATACACTCTCGAAGTCATTCTGTTTTGTTCCATTCTCTCTACATGTCCGAACCACCTCAACAACCCCTCCTCAGCCCTCTGGATAATAGTTTTGGTAATACCACGCCTTTTCCTAATTTCCAAACTACGAATTCTCTGCATTATATTCACACCACATATTGCCCTCAGACATGACATCTCCACTGCCTCCAGCCTTCTACTCGTTGCAACATTCATTACCCATGCTTCACACCCATATAAGAGCGTTGGTACAACTATACTTTCATACATTCCCCTCTTTGCTTCCACGGACAAAGTTCTTTGTCTCCACAGACTCCTAAGTGCACCACTCACCCTTTTCCCCTCATCAATTCTGTGATTCACCTCATCCCATCTGCTGACACGTCCACTCTTAAATATTTGAATACATTCACCTCCTCCATACTCTCTCCCTCCAATCTGATATCCAATCTTTCATCACCTAATCTTTTTATCCTCATAACCTTACTCTTTCCTATATTCACTTTTAATTTTCTTCTTTTACATACACTACCAAATTCATCCACCAACCTCTGCAACTTCTCTTCAGAATCTCCCAAAAGCACAGTGTCATCAGCAAAGAGCAACCGCGACAACTCCCACTTTGTGTTTGATTCTTTATCTTTTAACTCCACACCTCTTGCCAAGATCCTAGCATCCACTTCTCTTACAACCCCATTAGTGACTCATTAATAGTATTCGGGTGAAATAGACATATGAGAGGCTTTGTGACAAAGAATAATTCATCGGACTCCACAACAGGTAAGCCGTCATTGTACCCACAATGTGTTAGGATTTAAGCAAATCTGTATTGAAATGGTAATTTTGTTGGCTTATATTGTGAGTAAGTAGCAGAGCTTCTGAAGCCTTTCTAGACAGCTCGCCTAGAATATTCACACAGCAGCACCCTAGTAAGTACAACCCTGCTGGAAGAGGTAATTTTCATATAATGACTAAGCACGAGATGGCTGGTGTTTAGTGTGAATTTGATTGACAAAAACGATTAATTAGTTGTCAGTCAAGATAGAACCCTTCTTTTTAAGACAATTCTAGAGGGTAGAGATGATGGTAGAAGAAAGAAGAGATGATGGAAGAGGGAAGATGATGATGGTAGAATAAAGGAGAATATAATGGAAGAGGGAAGGAGAGACGATGGTAGAGAGGAGATGATGGTATAGAGATTATGATGGTAGAGGGAAGGGGAGATAATGGTAGAGGGAAAGGGAGATGATGGTAGAGAGAAGGAGAGATGATGGTAGAGGAAAAAGGAGATGATGGTAGAGGGAAGGAGAGATGATGGTAGAGAGAAAGGGAGATGATGGTAGAGGGAAAGGGAGAGGATGGTAGAGGGAAAGGGAGATGATGGTAGAGGGAAAGGGAGAGGATGGTAGAGGGAAAGGGAGATGACGGTAGAGGGAAAGGGAGAGGATGGTAGAGGGAAAGGGAGATGATGGTAGAGGGAAGGAGAGATGATGGTAGAGGGAAAAGGAGATGATGACAGAGGGAAGGAGAGATGATGCAAGAGGGAAGGGAATGATGGTAGAGGGAAGAGGAGATGATGGCAGAGGAAAGGAGAGATGATTGTAGAGGGAAGAGGAGATGATGGTAGAGTGAAGGAGAGATGATGGTAGAGGGAAGGGGAGATGGTGGCAGAGGGAAATGGAGAGGATGGTAGAGGGAAAGGGAGAGGATGGTAGAGGGAAAGGGAGAGGATGGTAGAGGGAAAGGGAGAGGATGGTAGAGGGAAAGGGAGATGATGGCAGAGGGAAGGGGAGATGATGGTAGAGGGGAGATGATGGTAGAGGGAAAGGGAGATGATGGTAGGGGGAAAGGGAGATGATGGAAGAGGGAAGGAGTGATGGTAGAGGGAAGGAGTGATGGTAGAGGGAAGGAGTGATGGTAGAGGGAAGGAGTGATGGTAGAGGGAAGGAGTGATGGTAGAGGGAAGGAGTGATGGTAGAGGGAAAGGAGTGATGGTAGAGGGAAGGAGTGATGGTAGATGGAAGGGGAGATGATGGCAGAGGGAAGGGGAGATGATGGTAGATGGAAGGGGAGATGATGGTAGCGGGAAGGAGAGATGATGGTAGAGGGAAGGGGAGATAATGGAAGAGGGAAGGGGAGATGATGGTAGAGGAAAGATGATGGTACAGGGAAGGGGAGATGATGGTAGAGGGAAAGGGAGATGATGGTAGAGGAGAGACGATGGTAGAGGAGAGATGATGGTAGAGGAGAGATGATGGTAGAGGGAGGGGGAGATGATGGTAAAGGAGAGATGATGGTAGAGGGAAAGGGAGATGATGGTAGAGGAGAGATGGTGGTAGAGGGAAAGGGAGATGATGGTAGAGGGAAGGGGAGATGACGGCAGAGGGAAGGAGAGATGATGGTAGAGGAGAGATGATGGTAGAGGGAAAGGGAGATGATGGTAGAGGGAAGGGGAGATGACGGCAGAGGGAAGGAGAGATGATGGTAGAGGAGAGATGATGGTAGAGGAGAGATGATGGTAGAGGGAAGGGGAGATAATGGTAGAGGGAAGAAGAGATGATGGTAGAGGGAAGGAGAGACAATGGTAGAGGGAAGGAGAGATGATGGTAGAGGGAAAGGGAGATGATGGTAGAGGGAAAGGGAGATGATGGTAGAGGGAAAGGGAGATGATGGTAGAGGGAAAGGGAGATGATGGTAGAGGGAAAAGGAGATGATGACAGAGGGAAGGAGAGATGATGCAAGAGGGAAGGGAATGATGGTAGAGGGAAGAGGAGATGATGGCAGAGGGAAGGAGAGATGATGGTAGAGGGAAAGGGAGATGATGGTAGAGTGAAGGAGAGATGATGGTAGAGGGAAAGGGAGATGATGGTAGAGTGAAGGAGAGATGATGGTAGAGTGAAGGAGAGATGATGGTAGAGGGAAGGGGAGATGATGGCAGAGGGAAGGGGAGATGATGGTAGAGGGAAATGGAGAGGATGGTAGAGGGAAAGGGAGAGGATGGTAGAGGGAAAGGGAGAGGATGGTAGAGGGAAAGGGAGATGATGGCAAAGGGAAGGGGAGATGATGGTAGAGGGAAGGGGAGATGATGGTAGAGGGAAATGGAGAGGATGGTAGAGGGAAAGGGAGAGGATGGTAGAGGGAAAGGGAGAGGATGGTAGAGGGAAAGGGAGAGGATGGTAGAGGGAAAGGGAGAGGATGGTAGAGGGAAAGGGAGATGATGGCAGAGGGAAGGGGAGATGATAGTAGAGGGAAAGGTAGATGATGGTAGAGGGAAAGAGAGATGGTAGAGGGGAGATGATGGTAGAGGGAAAGGGAGATGATGGTAGGGGGAAAGGGAGATGATGGAAGAGGGAAGAAGAGATGATGGTAGAGGGAAAGGGAGATGATGGTAGGGGGAAAGGGAGATGATGGAAGAGGGAAGGAGAGATGATGGTAGAGGGAAAGGGAGATGATGGTAGGGGGAAAGGGAGATGATGGAAGAGGGAAGGAGATATGATGGTAGAGGGAAGGAGAGATGATGGTAGAGGGAAGGAGAGATGAAGGTAGAGGGAAAGGAAAAAGATGGTAGAGGGAAAGAGAGATGATGGTAGATGGAAGGGGAGATGATGGCAGAGGGAAGGGGAGATGATGGTAGATGGAAGGGGAGATGATGGTAGATGGAAGGGGAGATGATGGTAGCGGGAAGGAGAGATGATGGTAGAGGGAAGGGGAGATGATGGCAGAGGGAAGGGGAGATGATGGTAGATGGAAGGGGAGATGATGGTAGCGGGAAGGAGAGATGATGGTAGAGGGAAGGGGAGATAATGGAAGAGGGAAGGGGAGATGATGGTAGAGGAAAGATGATGGTACAGGGAAGGGGAGATGATGGTAGAGGGAAAGGGAGATGATGGTAGAGGAGAGATGATGGTAGAGGGAGGGGGAGATGATCGTAAAGGAGAGATGATGGTAGAGGGAAAGGGAGATGATGGTAGAGGAGAGATGGTGGTAGAGGGAAAGGGAGATGATGGTCGAGGGAAAGGGAGATGATGGTAGAGGGAAAGAGAGATGGTAGAGGGGAGATGATGGTAGAGGGAAAGGGAGATGATGGTAGAGGGAAGGGGAGACAATGGTAGAGGGAAGGAGAGATGATGGTAGAGGGAAGGAGAGACAATGGTAGAGGGAAGGGGAGATGATGGTAGAGGGAAAGGGAGATGATGGCAGAGGGAAAGGGAGATGATGGCAGAGGGAAAGGGATGATGGTAGAGGGAAGGGGAGATGATGGCAGAGGGAATATGAGATGATGGTAGAGGGAAAGGGAGATGATGGTAGAGGGAAAGGGAGATGACGGTAGAGGGAAGGGGAGCCTGGTGGTGCGACTCTTTCTCTCTCTCTCACACACACACACCACACACACACACACACACACACACACACACACACACATACAACCACTCACACACACACACACACACACACATACAACCACACACACACACACACACACACACACACACACACACACACACACACACACACACACACACACACACATACAACCACACACACACACACACACACACACACACACACACACACACACACACACACACACACACACACATGGGCATACAGCATATGGGCGCCTGGCAAACCTCAGAAAAGCATTCCGACATCTTAATAAGGAGTCGTTCAGGGCCCTGTACACCGTGTACGTTAGGCCCATATTGGAGTATGCGGCACCAGTTTGGAACCCACACCTAGCCAAGCACGTGAAGAAACTAGAGAAAGTGCAAAGGTTTGCCACAAGACTAGTCCCAGAGCTAAGAGGTATGTCCTACGAGGAGAGGTTAAGGACAATCAACCTGACGACACTGGAGGACAGGAGAGATAGGGGGGACATGATAACGACTTACAAAATACTGAGAGGAATTGACAAGGTGGACAAAGACAGGATGTTCCAGAGACTGGACACAGCAGCAACACGGGGACACAGTTGGAAGCTGAAGACACAGATGAATCACAGGGATGTTAGGAAGTATTTCTTCAGC
>NC_091294.1:54299567-54364567 GCF_038502225.1 Cherax quadricarinatus | reverse complement strand
AACATCAAGGTCACCAGATCATCACTACAGTGATGATAATGATGTTGTCAGTGGTTCATCATATCAATGGTACATTATGAAACTGTTACCTAGTGTTACATTTTAGGAATGTGACAGGTGAGCTGAGTAACCCACAGCAAGGCGACGCCTCACCTCTAGAATTCATACCTTGTCACCGCCCGTGTGCATCAGGCAGTTACAATGACGCAGGACAACTTAAGATTTCGTTCGGATTTTTAACCCCGGAGGGTTAGCCACCCAGGATAACCCAAGAAAGTCAGTGCGTCATCGAGGACTGTCTAACTTATTTCCATTGTGGTCCTCAACCTTGTCCCCCAGGATGCGACCCACACCAGTCGACTAGCACCCAGGTACCTATTTGCTGCTAGGTGAACAGGACAACAGGTGTAAGGAAACGTGTCGAAATGTTTCCACCCGTCGGGAATCGAACCCGGGCTCTCTGTGTGTGAAGCGGGAGCTTTAGCCACCGGGGCACACCATTTTCTTTTCAATAAACAGACAGAGCAGTTGCGTATTACTGCAACGCATACAATTATATTCATGACAATTAGCAAGGCTTCTAGACACAATCGGTTTCTAAGGTCATGTTCACTGATGACAGTTGTGCCTATTCCATCCCATCAAATTTTCCTATGGAGGACACAAGCGTTCTTGAAGTCGTCCCTGTTTGAGACATTTAGATGTTCACTTAGCTAACTGAAAGATTTCTGCCTGTTTTCCCTATATATTTTTTTCAGACAGTGTACACCGGGGATGGTGTAAATGCCGAGAGTGGAAGTTAGTAGTGTGGAACTTTGCTTCGTATTGAGATCTCTGATGAAGGATGGAAACACTGATATTGCTTCTAGGAAGCACTTGGCAGGTGTTCTTGGCAACATCACACGGGAGTACTATCAACTGTTCAGAGAGTGTTCCGTGGAGGATTTCTTGAGAACAGCTTGTGCCTTTAGTCTGCAGTCTCCGATGAAGACGGAAATTGAATACGTGTGAAACGGGAGCGGGAGATGTAAACAACTCTCAAATAGAAACGAATAACGACACTTTGGTGCAAGTGTCAGGGCATGAATAGAAGTTGATAAATTAGAGACATGTGCAACACTTGAGTATCTGTAATGAGGAAACGTTTCGCCACACAGTGGCTTCATCAGTCCATACAAAGGAGAACGGTGAAGAACAGGAGAAGTTTAAGGTAATCAGTCTCTCAGCCTTGAGTCGATGTGGTCAGTTCATCAATCTTAAAAAGAATAAAGCATATGTGCGAAGAAGTAGCTTATATACTGTAGGCAGGAGAGGTGCAGCAGTCGTAGGTGGTGTCACATTTGTCCAATGTGGAAGTAGGTCGTGCCCAAGGGTTAGGCAAGTGAAAAATTCCCTGTATTAAGATACAGGGAATTCTTTTCAGTCCATTAAGGCTGAGGACTGATTACCTCAAACTACTCCTGTTCTTCACCGTTCTCCTTTGTATGGACTGATGAAGTCACTGTGTGGCGAAACGTTTCCGCATTAAAGATACTCAAGTGTTGCACATGTGTCTAATTTATCAACTTGTCGGTTCTCTGAACCAGTCATCTACATGAATAGAAGTGTATAATATTATCCTCGGTGGTAGGCATTCTAAACTCTTTGAAAAGAAGGGTGCAAACTTTATATTTGTCTCGAAGCGTTGATTTTGCTGAGGGCCTGGATATTAAAACGCCTAGGGCAGAAAACAAAGACTGGGAATGAGGGCACTGACTTTCTCCTTCCCTAGGTTTTCTATGAAAAGGCTGAAGATACAGCACTGAGTGGGTTGCCCATTGCCATTCCAAAGCTTTGTGTGTACCAGTTATGGTGATACTTCAACACTTGAAAATTCAAACAGAGATGCACAAGACTGATGAAGTTCTGGAGAGGTAATGGGAGGTAGAAGGTATCGGTGAGCCTTCATCTCAGAATATTTACAGCAATATTATCAGTAGTGTTAGTGTGTACTGTGTAGTATACTTAGTAGTATACGTTGATAGCTACTTTATAGATATGCTCCCTTGCTAGCCATCACGAGACCCTTCACATGTATGTGGTAGGCCAGAGGCCCAGCCCTCAATCACTCTCGGTCCACTCGATGGGCACAGACAAGAAGGGCAGGCTCCTGGGCTACTCGTCAACTGTTAATTATACTAAAATATAATTATACTTCAGTAATTAATATGTATTAATTACTAAAATATCTCCTCACAAACCTCCACGACAATATCATTTCGTGCTCATGGCACCCATCCTTTTCACTGGGTTTGTTTTACACAGTCTCCCATATCTCTCACCCAGTATGTTATGGCAGTGTGCAGATTTGAGAGGGAGCCCTCAAGCATTTTCTACGTATCTAGGATCAATTGATCATATAACTCCTCTGCTCCAGCAAGTACATATTTAGGACTCTGAGTCGTTCCCAATAATTTAAACGCTTAATGGATCTATGCAAGATGTAAACGGACTCCGTATCTTCCAGTGCTGATACTATCTCTTGCCCTGAAAGGAACCTATATTACTCTCTCATTAAGAGTACTGTATAAACAATATTCTAAGCAAGAGAGCACACGTGATCGTAATAGTGTCACCATTTGTATTATATCATTCTGAAAGTTCTTAATGTACACCTCCGTCATTATCCTAGCTTTTGTAATATTTTCTTTATTGTGTTCTTTGAAAGAAAGGTCAGCTAACGCTGTCTATCGACCAGCAAATGTTCCTTTCGTTCTATTTGGCGATCTTGCGTTTTGCAAACTGTGTCCCTTGAGTTCGTCATTCTTCCCATATCTAAGCAGTTGGATACACTACACAAATAACCTACATAGGAAAAAAAATATTATGACAACGTTTCGGTCCGACTTCGACCATTAACTAGTCACACCATGCATTTTTCACTGCCCACTGGAAGACTTTGTTTTTATCTTTTACCTAAGTGATTTTCATGTTCATTTTGGTACCATCTGGTACCTTGCGTGAATGTTTTTATCTATGTCGCTATGAAGTGAAGAAGCTGTAAAGACGGTAGTATTGTGTCTCCGGTTCTAATTTTAGAATTTTAGAATTTGCTCTGTTTACTACTACTCTCTGTGCTCTGTCAATGTTTAATATTCATTTGCTTGCTTTCCCTGTTATATTTATCGCTGTCAATTAATGCGCAGTCACTCCATGATCGCATTTCTCAAACGCCTTTGCGAAATCTAAGTAGAACACATCTGCATTTTGTTCTTTCAATGCTTCTGTAATTGTGACAGTTGTTCAGTAGTTGTGATAAGCATGATCTTCCTGCTGTATGACCATACTGTTCTGGGTTGTGGTTATGCCGTTCCATAAAATTTGTAATTTGATGTCCCATGACCCTTCCAGAGACTTTTATATTGTGTGATGTTAGTGCTACTGGTCTGTAACTTTCTGGGCAGTGTTCTACTGCCTTCTTTATGGAAAGGAGAGATGTTCGCCTAGATCTTAAAATTTTTCTCCAAAGAATACTGACTGCTCGTGCTGTGGTATTTTGCACATCATCAAAATGGTATACAATACCGACAGGTTGTTAGGTAAGACACATATGCAACAGTTAGACAACTTTATTCCGAAACGTTTCGCCTACACAGTATGCTTCTTCAGTCGAATACAGAAAACACCTTGGACAAGCTTTTCAAGTGAGAAGTGTTGGATCTGAGAGGGACATGACCTCTCAGTGGTTACAATCTCACTACTACTACTACTACTACTACTACTACTACTACTACTACTACGACTACTACTACTACTACTACTACTACTACTCTGCACCTCTCCTTCCGACAGTATTTAAGTCTCCGCACTGTCGCTTGATCTTCAGATAGTTCCTGACTATGGAACTGAACTTCTCCAGGCCGAGGGACTGACAACCTCAAATTCTACGACTTCAAGGGTGATGGACTGATTACATCGTCTTCACATCTCTACTGTTCCTGCCTACTTTCTGTATTCGACTGAAGAAGCCTACTGTGTAGGCGAAACGTTTCGGAATAAAGTTGTCTAACTGTTGCATATGTGTCTTACCTAACAACATTTTGCACATCGTTATAAATAAGAAGTTCCATGAATCAGGTCCAGGAGCTGCATGAGCAGGCATATTTTTTATTTCTTTCTTTAATTCTTCAAGATTTGCATTTATGTTTGTTATATGATCTGAGTGGCATGAGGTTACACAATTTCCTCATAGCTGAGTAATTAAAATTTGTCCTCAATGATCATATAGTTTTCTAATGTTCACTGGAAGAATTTACAGTATATCAGCATTGAGATTTTCTGTCATCAATAACCAGTTTCAGGGTGGTCTCCAAAAGGATGATACGGTGTTACGATTCATACCTCTATATCGGCCATGAGAATGAGAAAGGGAGGGAACTGGGGCCTTAAGAAACAGCTTCTCAATGCGCCAGGCTCAGATTTTGTTTAGTGTTATTCTTTAGGTTCTATTAGAAAGTTAATATATTATCCATTTATCCACTTTCTGTTACTGCTTTTGCAGGCATTTTGTGCAATATTACAACATGATCACAATTTTTAAATGCTTCTGCAAAGACTGTGTAGACTACATCCGTACTGTGTTTGTCTTCTGGTACTGCTAAGAATCAGGTCAAACTGTAGTAATTAGTGAATATTAAAGTGTATATAACAGTGAAGAAGAAAAGCACAAAGCAGCATATGGAAGAACATCGACAGCAGGAGGGGAGCTGGAGGAAGGTAGGGTTAGCTAGGCATAGCATGGTGGCAGCCCAGCACCGCGCACACGTTACTCAAGCAGTAAAAAGAGCAAGTGGCTGCTGGGGTGATGTGTGCCCAGATTGGCCCCAGGCCCACGCTGGAGGAGGGGGGAGCAGCAGCAGCAGCAGCCGTGAGGGGCAGGCCAGGATGCGTATGATGGATCAATACTGCTACTTGAGTGTACCTCCATACACACATGCGCGACACCCAGCCCCACCCACCCCTCCACATCTCCCGCGCGCGCACGCGCGTACACGCACGCACGCGCACACATACATACACACACACACACACACACACACACACACACACACACACACACACACACACACACACACACACACACACACACACACACACACACACACACACACACACACACACACACACACCCCACCCCCCACCGTCCACCACAACTATCCCCCACTTTTCATCCCTCCACCCCTTTCCTTTCCCACACTCTCTCTGCTTCTCTATCTTCCATAAGTTGCGATTTTGTGTGTGTGTGGTGGTGGTGGTGGGGGGGGGAGGAGTAACGCTGGTTGAGGTGTGGGACGGTTGCTAGGATCATCAAGGATACTACAACAAACCAGGTGTGGGAGAAGGCTAATAATAGTAATAATAATAATAATGATAATCGTCGGCCGCCGACACCCAGAATCCACAATATTCCACAACACTAAAAACCTAGTGAATGATATGTTCTCAGTCACTGTGGTCAACACAACCTGCTGCTCTACAGTCATTGTGATCAACACAACCTGCTGCTCTACAGTCACTGTGATCAACACAACCTGCTGCTCTACAGTCATTGTGGTCAACACAGCCTGCTGCTCTACAGTCATTGTGGTCAACACAACCTGCTGCTCTACAGTCATTGTGGTCAACACAACCTGCTGCTCTACAGTCATTGTGGTCAACACAACCTGCTGCTCTACAGTCATTGTGGTCAACACAACCTGCTGCTCTACAGTCACTGTGGTCAACACAACCTGCTGCTCTACAGTCACTGTGATCAACACAACCTGCTGCTCTACAGTCACTGTGATCAACACAACCTGCTGCTCTACAGTCATTGTGGTCAACACAACCTGCTGCTCTACAGTCACTGTGATCAACACAACCTGCTGCTCTACAGTCACTGTGATCAACACAACCTGCTGCTCTACAGTCATTGTGGTCAACACAACCTGCTGCTCTACAGTCACTGTGGTCAACACAACCTGCTGCTCTACAGTCATTGTGATCAACACAACCTGCTGCTCTACAGTCACTGTGATCAACACAACCTGCTGCTCTACAGTCATTGTGATCAACACAACCTGCTGCTCTACAGTCACTGTGATCAACACAACCTGCTGCTCTACAGTCATTGTGGTCAACACAACCTGCTGCTCTACAGTCACTGTGATCAACACAACCTGCTGCTCTACAGTCATTGTGGTCAACACAACCTGCTGCTCTACAGTCATTGTGATCAACACAACCTGCTGCTCTACAGTCACTGTGGTCAACACAACCTGCTGCTCTACAGTCATTGTGGTCAACACAACCTGCTGCTCTACAGTCATTGTGATCAACACAACCTGCTGCTCTACAGTCACTGTGATCAACACAACCTGCTGCTCTACAGTCACTGTGATCAACACAACCTGCTGCTCTACAGTCATTGTGGTCAACACAACCTGCTGCTCTACAGTCATTGTGGTCAACACAACCTGCTGCTCTACAGTCACTGTGATCAACACAACCTGCTGCTCTACAGTCACTGTGATCAACACAACCTGCTGCTCTACAGTCATTGTGGTCAACACAACCTGCTGCTCTACAGTCATTGTGATCAACACAACCTGCTGCTCTACAGTCATTGTGATCAACACAACCTGCTGCTCTACAGTCATTGTGGTCAACACAACCTGCTGCTCTACAGTCATTGTGGTCAACACAACCTGCTGCTCTACAGTCATTGTGGTCAACACAACCTGCTGCTCTACAGTCATTGTGATCAACACAACCTGCTGCTCTACAGTCATTGTGATCAACACAACCTGCTGCTCTACAGTCATTGTGGTCAACACAACCTGCTGCTCTACAGTCATTGTGGTCAACACAACCTGCTGCTCTACAGTCATTGTGGTCAACACAACCTGCTGCTCTACAGTCATTGTGATCAACACAACCTGCTGCTCTACAGTCAGTCAACACAAAGTGCTGCTCTACAGTCATTGTGGTCAACACAACCTGCTGCTCTACAGTCATTGTGGTCAACACAACCTGCTGCTCTACAGTCATTGTGGTCAACACAACCTGCTGCTCTACAGTCATTGTGGTCAACACAACCTGCTGCTCTACAGTCATTGTGGTCAACACAACCTGCTGCTCTACAGTCATTGTGGTCAACACAACCTGCTGCTCTACAGTCATTGTGGTCAACACAACCTGCTGCTCTACAGTCACTGTGGTCAACACAACCTGCTGCTCTACAGTCATTGTGGTCAACACAACCTGCTGCTCTACAGTCACTGTGGTCAACACAACCTGCTGCTCTACAGTCATTGTGGTCAACACAACCTGCTGCTCTACAGTCATTGTGGTCAACACAACCTGCTGCTCTACAGTCATTGTGGTCAACACAACCTGCTGCTCTACAGTCATTGTGGTCAACACAACCTGCTGCTCTACAGTCATTGTGGTCAACACAACCTGCTGCTCTACAGTCACTGTGATCAACACAACCTGCTGCTCTACAGTCATTGTGGTCAACACAACCTGCTGCTCTACAGTCATTGTGGTCAACACAACCTGCTGCTCTACAGTCACTGTGATCAACACAACCTGCTGCTCTACAGTCATTGTGGTCAACACAACCTGCTGCTCTACAGTCACTGTGATCAACACAACCTGCTGCTCTACAGTCATTGTGGTCAACACAACCTGCTGCTCTACAGTCATTGTGGTCAACACAACCTGCTGCTCTACAGTCACTGTGGTCAACACAACCTGCTGCTCTACAGTCATTGTGGTCAACACAACCTGCTGCTCTACAGTCATTGTGGTCAACACAACCTGCTGCTCTACAGTCATTGTGGTCAACACAGCCTGCTGCTCTACAGTCACTGTGGTCAACACAACCTGCTGCTCTACAGTCATTGTGGTCAACACAACCTGCTGCTCTACAGTCACTGTGGTCAACACAACCTGCTGCTCTACAGTCACTGTGGTCAACACAACCTGCTGCTCTACAGTCATTGTGGTCAACACAACCTGCTGCTCTACAGTCAGTCAACAGAACCTGCTGCTCTACAGTCATTGTGGTCAACACAACCTGCTGCTCTACAGTCATTGTGGTCAACACAACCTGCTGCTCTACAGTCATTGTGGTCAACACAACCTGCTGCTCTACAGTCATTGTGGTCAACACAACCTGCTGCTCTACAGTCATTGTGGTCAACACAACCTGCTGCTCTACAGTCATTGTGGTCAACACAACCTGCTGCTCTACAGTCACTGTGATCAACACAACCTGCTGCTCTACAGTCATTGTGGTCAACACAACCTGCTGCTCTACAGTCATTGTGGTCAACACAACCTGCTGCTCTACAGTCATTGTGGTCAACACAACCTGCTGCTCTACAGTCATTGTGGTCAACACAACCTGCTGCTCTACAGTCATTGTGGTCAACACAACCTGCTGCTCTACAGTCATTGTGGTCAACACAACCTGCTGCTCTACAGTCATTGTGGTCAACACAACCTGCTGCTCTACAGTCTCAACACAACCTGCTGCTCTACAGTCATTGTGGTCAACACAACCTGCTGCTCTACAGTCATTGTGGTCAACACAACCTGCTGCTCTACAGTCATTGTGGTCAACACAACCTGCTGCTCTACAGTCATTGTGGTCAACACAACCTGCTGCTCTACAGTCATTGTGGTCAACACAACCTGCTGCTCTACAGTCATTGTGGTCAACACAACCTGCTGCTCTACAGTCATTGTGGTCAACACAACCTGCTGCTCTACAGTCATTGTGGTCAACACAACCTGCTGCTCTACAGTCATTGTGGTCAACACAACCTGCTGCTCTACAGTCATTGTGGTCAACACAACCTGCTGCTCTACAGTCATTGTGTGCTGCTCTCAACACAACCTGCTGCTCTACAGTCATTGTGGTCAACACAACCTGCTGCTCTACAGTCATGTGTGCTGTCAACACAACCTGCTGCTCTACAGTCATTGTGGTCAACACAACCTGCTGCTCTACAGTCATTGTGGTCAACACAACCTGCTGCTCTACAGTCATTGTGGTCAACACAACCTGCTGCTCTACAGTCATTGTGGTCAACACAACCTGCTGCTCTACAGTCATTGTGGTCAACACAACCTGCTGCTCTACAGTCATTGTGGTCAACACAACCTGCTGCTCTACAGTCATTGTGGTCAACACAACCTGCTGCTCTACAGTCATTGTGGTCAACACAACCTGCTGCTCTACAGTCATTGTGGTCAACACAACCTGCTGCTCTACAGTCACCTGCTGTGTCATTGTGGTCAACACAACCTGCTGCTCTACAGTCATTGTGGTCAACACAACCTGCTGCTCTACAGTCATTGTGGTCAACACAACCTGCTGCTCTACAGTCATTGTGGTCAACACAACCTGCTGCTCTACAGTCATTGTGGTCAACACAACCTGCTGCTCTACAGTCATTGTGGTCAACACAACCTGCTGCTCTACAGTCATTGTGGTCACAGCCTGCTGCTCTACAGTCACTGTGGTCAACACAACCTGCTGCTCTACAGTCATTGTGGTCAACACAACCTGCTGCTCTACAGTCACCTGCTGTGTCATTGTGGTCAACACAACCTGCTGCTCTACAGTCATTGTGGTCAACACAACCTGCTGCTCTACAGTCATTGTGGTCAACACAACCTGCTGCTCTACAGTCATTGTGGTCAACACAACCTGCTGCTCTACAGTCATTGTGGTCAACACAACCTGCTGCTCTACAGTCATTGTGGTCAACACAACCTGCTGCTCTACAGTCATTGTGGTCAACACAACCTGCTGCTCTACAGTCATTGTGGTCAACACAACCTGCTGCTCTACAGTCATTGTGGTCAACACAACCTGCTGCTCTACAGTCATTGTGGTCAACACAACCTGCTGCTCTACAGTCAACCTGCTGTGGTCAACACAACCTGCTGCTCTACAGTCATTGTGGTCAACACAACCTGCTGCTCTACAGTCACTGTGATCAACACAACCTGCTGCTCTACAGTCATTGTGGTCAACACAACCTGCTGCTCTACAGTCATTGTGATCAACACAACCTGCTGCTCTACAGTCATTGTGGTCAACACAACCTGCTGCTCTACAGTCATTGTGGTCAACACAACCTGCTGCTCTACAGTCATTGTGGTCAACACAACCTGCTGCTCTACAGTCATTGTGGTCAACACAACCTGCTGCTCTACAGTCATTGTGGTCAACACAACCTGCTGCTCTACAGTCATTGTGATCAACACAACCTGCTGCTCTACAGTCATTGTGGTCAACACAACCTGCTGCTCTACAGTCATTGTGGTCACAGCCTGCTGCTCTACAGTCACTGTGGTCAACACAACCTGCTGCTCTACAGTCATTGTGGTCAACACAACCTGCTGCTCTACAGTCATTGTGGTCAACACAACCTGCTGCTCTACAGTCATTGTGGTCAACACAACCTGCTGCTCTACAGTCATTGTGGTCAACACAACCTGCTGCTCTACAGTCATTGTGGTCAACACAACCTGCTGCTCTACAGTCATTGTGGTCAACACAACCTGCTGCTCTACAGTCATTGTGGTCAACACAACCTGCTGCTCTACAGTCATTGTGGTCAACACAACCTGCTGCTCTACAGTCATTGTGGTCAACACAACCTGCTGCTCTACAGTCATTGTGGTCAACACAACCTGCTGCTCTACAGTCATTGTGGTCAACACAACCTGCTGCTCTACAGTCATTGTGGTCAACACAACCTGCTGCTCTACAGTCATTGTGGTCAACACAACCTGCTGCTCTACAGTCATTGTGGTCAACACAACCTGCTGCTCTACAGTCATTGTGGTCAACACAACCTGCTGCTCTACAGTCATTGTGGTCAACACAACCTGCTGCTCTACAGTCATTGTGGTCAACACAACCTGCTGCTCTACAGTCAACACAACCTGCTGCTCTACAGTGTGGTCAACACAACCTGCTGCTCTACAGTCATTGTGGTCAACACAACCTGCTGCTCTACAGTCATTGTGGTCAACACAACCTGCTGCTCTACAGTCATTGTGGTCAACACAACCTGCTGCTCTACAGTCATTGTGGTCAACACAACCTGCTGCTCTACAGTCATTGTGGTCAACACAACCTGCTGCTCTACAGTCATTGTGGTCAACACAACCTGCTGCTCTACAGTCATTGTGGTCAACACAACCTGCTGCTCTACAGTCATTGTGGTCAACACAACCTGCTGCTCTACAGTCATTGTGGTCAACACAACCTGCTGCTCTACAGTCATTGTGGTCAACACAACCTGCTGCTCTACAGTCATTGTGGTCAACACAACCTGCTGCTCTACAGTCATTGTGGTCAACACAACCTGCTGCTCTACAGTCATTGTGGTCAACACAACCTGCTGCTCTACAGTCATTGTGGTCAACACAACCTGCTGCTCTACAGTCATTGTGGTCAACACAACCTGCTGCTCTACAGTCATTGTGGTCAACACAACCTGCTGCTCTACAGTCATTGTGGTCAACACAACCTGCTGCTCTACAGTCATTGTGGTCAACACAACCTGCTGCTCTACAGTCATTGTGGTCAACACAACCTGCTGCTCTACAGTCATTGTGGTCAACACAACCTGCTGCTCTACAGTCATTGTGGTCAACACAACCTGCTGCTCTACAGTCATTGTGGTCAACACAACCTGCTGCTCTACAGTCATTGTGGTCAACACAACCTGCTGCTCTCAACACAACCTGCTGCTCTACAGTTGTGGTCAACACAACCTGCTGCTCTACAGTCATTGTGGTCAACACAACCTGCTGCTCTACAGTCATTGTGGTCAACACAACCTGCTGCTCTACAGTCATTGTGGTCAACACAACCTGCTGCTCTACAGTCATTGTGGTCAACACAACCTGCTGCTCTACAGTCATTGTGGTCAACACAACCTGCTGCTCTACAGTCATTGTGGTCAACACAACCTGCTGCTCTACAGTCATTGTGGTCAACACAACCTGCTGCTCTACAGTCATTGTGGTCAACACAACCTGCTGCTCTAGTCAGTCATTGTGGTCAACACAACCTGCTGCTCTACAGTCATTGTGGTCAACACAACCTGCTGCTCTACAGTCATTGTGGTCAACACAACCTGCTGCTCTACAGTCATTGTGGTCAACACAACCTGCTGCTCTACAGTCATTGTGGTCAACACAACCTGCTGCTCTACAGTCATTGTGGTCAACACAACCTGCTGCTCTACAGTCATTGTGGTCAACACAACCTGCTGCTCTACAGTCATTGTGGTCAACACAACCTGCTGCTCTACAGTCATTGTGGTCAACACAACCTGCTGCTCTACAGTCACTGTGATCAACAGAACCTGCTGCTCTACAGTCATTGTGGTCAACACAACCTGCTGCTCTACAGTCATTGTGGTCAACACAACCTGCTGCTCTACAGTCATTGTGGTCAACACAACCTGCTGCTCTACAGTCATTGTGGTCAACACAACCTGCTGCTCTACAGTCATTGTGGTCAACACAACCTGCTGCTCTACAGTCATTGTGGTCAACACAACCTGCTGCTCTACAGTCATTGTGGTCAACACAACCTGCTGCTCTACAGTCATTGTGGTCAACACAACCTGCTGCTCTACAGTCATTGTGGTCAACACAACCTGATGCTCTACAGTCATTGTGGTCAACACAACCTGCTGCTCTACAGTCAACACAACCTGCTGCTCTGTGGTCAACACAACCTGCTGCTCTACAGTCACTGTGCTCAACACAACCTGCTGCTCTACAGTCACCTGCTGCTCTATGGTCAACACAACCTGCTGCTCTACAGTCATTGTGGTCAACACAACCTGCTGCTCTACAGTCACTGTGGTCAACACAACCTGCTGCTCTACAGTCATTGTGATCAACACAACCTGCTGCTCTACAGTCATTGTGGTCAACACAACCTGCTGCTCTACAGTCACTGTGGTCAACACAACCTGCTGCTCTACAGTCATTGTGGTCAACACAACCTGCTGCTCTACAGTCACTGTGGTCAACACAACCTGCTGCTCTACAGTCATTGTGGTCAACACAACCTGCTGCTCTACAGTCATTGTGGTCAACACAACCTGCTGCTCTACAGTCACTGTGGTCAACACAACCTGCTGCTCTACAGTCATTGTGGTCAACACAACCTGCTGCTCTACAGTCACTGTGGTCAACACAACCTGCTGCTCTACAGTCATTGTGGTCAACACAACCTGCTGCTCTACAGTCATTGTGGTCAACACAACCTGCTGCTCTACAGTCATTGTGGTCACAGCCTGCTGCTCTACAGTCACTGTGGTCAACACAACCTGCTGCTCTACAGTCATTGTGGTCAACACAACCTGCTGCTCTACAGTCATTGTGGTCAACACAACCTGCTGCTCTACAGTCATTGTGGTCAACACAACCTGCTGCTCTACAGTCACTGTGGTCAACACAACCTGCTGCTCTACAGTCATTGTGGTCACAGCCTGCTGCTCTACAGTCACTGTGATCAACACAACCTGCTGCTCTACAGTCACTGTGGTCAACACAACCTGCTGCTCTACAGTCATTGTGGTCAACACAACCTGCTGCTCTACAGTCATTGTGGTCAACACAGCCTGCTGCTCTACAGTCACTGTGGTCAACACAACCTGCTGCTCTACAGTCATTGTGGTCAACACAACCTGCTGCTCTACAGTCACTGTGGTCAACACAACCTGCTGCTCTACAGTCACTGTGGTCAACACAACCTGCTGCTCTACAGTCAGTCAACACACCTGCTGTGGTCAACACAACCTGCTGCTCTACAGTCACTGTGGATCAACACAACCTGCTGGTCTACAGTCACTGTGATCAACACAACCTGCTGCTCTACAGTCATTGTGGTCAACACAACCTGCTGCTCTACAGTCACTGTGGTCAACACAACCTGCTGCTCTACAGTCACTGTGGTCAACACAGCCTGCTGCTCTACAGTCATTGTGATCAACACAACCTGCTGCTCTACAGTCACGGTGGTCAACACAACCTGCTGCTCTACACTGTGATCAACACAACCTGCTGCTCTACAGTCACTGTGGTCAACACAACCTGCTGCTCTACACTGTGATCAACACAACCTGCTGCTCTACAGTCACTGTGGTCAACACAACCTGCTGCTCTACAGTCACTGTGGTCAACACAACCTGCTGCTCTACAGTCACTGTGGTCAACACAACCTGCTGCTCTACAGTCACTGTGGTCAACACAACCTGCTGCTCTACAGTCACTGTGATCAACACAACCTGCTGCTCTACAGTCACTGTGGTCAACACAACCTGCTGCTCTACAGTCACTGTGGTCAACACAACCTGCTGCTCTACAGTCATTGTGGTCAACACAACCTGCTGCTCTACAGTCACTGTGATCAACACAACCTGCTGCTCTACAGTCACTGTGATCAACACAACCTGCTGCTCTACTCACTGTGATCAACACACTGTACAGTCATTGTGGTCAACACAACCTGCTGCTCTACAGTCACTGTGGTCAACACAACCTGCTGCTCTACTCTACACCTGCTGCTCTACACTGTGATCAACACAACCTGCTGCTCTACAGTCACTGTGGTCAACACAACCTGCTGCTCTACAGTCACTGTGGTCAACACAACCTGCTGCTCTACAGTCATTGTGATCAACACAACCTGCTGCTCTACACTGTGATCAACACAACCTGCTGCTCTACAGTCACTGTGGTCAACACAACCTGCTGCTCTACAGTCATTGTGGTCAACACAACCTGCTGGTCTACAGTCACTGTGATCAACACAACCTGCTGCTCTACAGTCACTGTGGTCAACACAACCTGCTGCTCTACAGTCATTGTGGTCAACACAACCTGCTGCTCTACAGTCATTGTGGTCAACACAGCCTGCTGCTCTACAGTCACTGTGGTCAGCACAACCTGCTGCTCTACAGTCATTGTGGTCAACACAACCTGCTGCTCTACAGTCACTGTGGTCAACACAACCTGCTGCTCTACAGTCACTGTGGTCAACACAACCTGCTGCTCTACAGTCATTGTGGTCAACACAACCTGCTGGTCTACAGTCACTGTGGTCAACACAGCCTGCTGCTCTACAGTCATTGTGGTCAACACAACCTGCTGCTCTACAGTCACTATGGTCAACACAACCTGCTGCTCTACAGTCATTGTGGTCAACACAACCTGCTGCTCTACAGTCACTGTGGTCAACACAACCTGCTGCTCTACAGTCACTGTGGTCAACACAACCTGCTGGTCTACAGTCACTGTGGTCAACACAACCTGCTGCTCTACAGTCATTGTGGTCAACACAACCTGCTGCTCTACAGTCATTGTGGTCAACACAACCTGCTGCTCTACAGTCACTGTGGTCAACACAACCTGCTGCTCTACAGTCACTGTGGTCAACACAACCTGCTGCTCTACAGTCACTGTGGTCAACACAACCTGCTGCTCTACAGTCATTGTGGTCAACACAACCTGCTGCTCTACAGTCACTGTGGTCAACACAACCTGCTGCTCTACAGTCACTGTGGTCAACACAACCTGCTGCTCTACAGTCATTGTGGTCAACACAACCTGCTGCTCTACAGTCACTGTGGTCAACACAACCTGCTGCTCTACAGTCATTGTGGTCAACACAACCTGCTGCTCTACAGTCATTGTGGTCAACACAACCTGCTGCTCTACAGTCATTGTGATCAACACAACCTGCTGCTCTACAGTCATTGTGGTCAACACAACCTGCTGCTCTACAGTCATTGTGGTCAACACAACCTGCTGCTCTACAGTCATTGTGGTCAACACAACCTGCTGCTCTACAGTCATTGTGGTCAACACAACCTGCTGCTCTACAGTCATTGTGGTCAACACAACCTGCTGCTCTACAGTCATTGTGGTCAACACAACCTGCTGCTCTACAGTCATTGTGGTCAACACAACCTGCTGCTCTACAGTCATTGTGGTCAACACAACCTGCTGCTCTACAGTCATTGTGGTCAACACAACCTGCTGCTCTACAGTCACTGTGATCAACACAACCTGCTGCTCTACAGTCATTGTGGTCAACACAACCTGCTGCTCTACAGTCGTTGTGATCAACACAGCCTGCTGCTCTACAGTCAGTGTGGTCAACACAACCTGCTGCTCTAGTCATTGTGGTCAACACAACCTGCTGCTCTACAGTCACTGTGATCAACACAACCTGCTGCTCTACAGTCATTGTGGTCAACACAACCTGCTGCTCTACAGTCACTGTGATCAACACAACCTGCTGGTCTACAGTCACTGTGATCAACACAACCTGCTGCTCTACACTGTGATCAACACAACCTGCTGCTCTACAGTCACGGTGGTCAACACAACCTGCTGCTCTACACTGTGATCAACACAACCTGCTGCTCTACAGTCACTGTGGTCAACACAACCTGCTGCTCTACAGTCACTGTGATCAACACAACCTGCTGCTCTACAGTCACTGTGATCAACACAACCTGCTGCTCTACAGTCACTGTGATCAACACAACCTGCTGCTCTACAGTCACTGTGATCAACACAACCTGCTGCTCTACAGTCACTGTGGTCAACACAACCTGCTGCTCTACAGTCACTGTGATCAACACAACCTGCTGCTCTACAGTCACTGTGGTCAACACAACCTGCTGCTCTACAGTCACTGTGATCAACACAACCTGCTGCTCTACAGTCATTGTGATCAACACAACCTGCTGCTCTACACTGTGATCAACACAACCTGCTGCTCTACAGTCACTGTGGTCAACACAACCTGCTGCTCTACAGTCATTGTGGTCAACACAACCTGCTGGTCTACAGTCACTGTGATCAACACAACCTGCTGCTCTACAGTCACTGTGATCAACACAACCTGCTGCTCTACACTGTGGTCAACACAACCTGCTGCTCTACAGTCACTGTGATCAACACAACCTGCTGGTCTACAGTCACTGTGGTCAACACAACCTGCTCCTCTACAGTCATTGTGGTCAACACAACCTGCTGGTCTACAGTCACTGTGGTCAACACAACCTGCTGCTCTACAGTCACTGTGGTCAACACAACCTGCTGCTCTACAGTCATTGTGGTCAACACAACCTGCTGCTCTACAGTCACTGTGGTCAACACAACCTGCTGCTCTACAGTCATTGTGGTCAACACAACCTGCTGCTCTACAGTCACTGTGGTCAACACAACCTGCTGCTCTACAGTCACTGTGGTCAACACAACCTGCTGCTCTACAGTCACTGTGGTCAACACAACCTGCTGCTCTACAGTCACTGTGGTCAACACAACCTGCTGGTCTACAGTCACTGTGGTCAACACAACCTGCTGCTCTACAGTCACTGTGGTCAACACAACCTGCTGCTCTACAGCCATTGTGATCAACACAACCTGCTGGTCTACAGTCACTGTGGTCAACACAACCTGCTGCTCTACAGTCACTGTGGTCAACACAACCTGCTGGTCTACAGTCACTGTGGTCAACACAACCTGCTGCTCTACAGCCATTGTGATCAACACAACCTGCTGGTCTACAGTCACTGTGGTCAACACAACCTGCTGCTCTACAGTCACTGTGGTCAACACAACCTGCTGGTCTACAGTCATTGTGGTCAACACAACCTGCTGCTCTACAGTCACTGTGGTCAACACAACCTGCTGCTCTACAGTCACTGTGGTCAACACAGCCTGCTGCTCTACAGTCACTGTGGTCAACACAGCCTGCTGCTCTACAGTCATTG
Source organism: Cherax quadricarinatus (assembly GCF_038502225.1). Taxonomy (NCBI): domain Eukaryota; kingdom Metazoa; phylum Arthropoda; class Malacostraca; order Decapoda; family Parastacidae; genus Cherax; species Cherax quadricarinatus. The sequence continues at coordinate 54,346,706 of NC_091294.1, read as the reverse complement.
TGATCAACACAACCTGCTGCTCTACAATCATTGTGGTCAACACAGCCTTCTGCTCTACAGTCATTGTGGTCAACACAACCTGCTGCTCTACAGTCATTGTGGTCAACACAACCTGCTGCTCTACAGTCATTGTGGTCAACACAACCTGCTGCTCTACAGTCATTGTGGTCAACACAACCTGCTGCTCTACAGTCATTGTGGTCAACACAACCTGCTGTTCTACAGTCATTGTGGTCAACACAGCCTGCTGCTCTACAGTCATTGTGGTCAACACAACCTGCTGCTCTACAGTCATTGTGGTCAACACAACCTGCTGCTCTACACTGTGATCAACACAACCTGCTGCTCTACAGTCATTGTGGTCAACACAACCTGCTGCTCTACAGTCGTTGTGATCAACACAGCCTGCTGCTCTACAGTCATTGTGGTCAACACAACCTGCTGCTCTAGTCATTGTGGTCAACACAGCCTGCTGCTCTACAGTCATTGTGGTCAACACAGCCTGCTGCTCCACAGTCATTGTGGTCAACACAACCTGCTGCTCTACAGTCATTGTGGTCAACACAACCTGCTGCTCTACAGTCATTGTGATCAACACAGCCTGCTGCTCTACAGTCATTGTGGTCAACACAACCTGCTGCTCTACAGTCATTGTGGTCAACACAGCCTGCTGCTCTACAGTCATTGTGGTCAACACAGCCTGCTGCTCTACAGTCATTGTGGTCAACACAACCTGCTGCTCTACAGTCATTGTGGTCAACACAACCTGCTGCTCTACAGTCATTGTGGTCAACACAACCTGCTGCTCTACAGTCATTGTGGTCAACACAACCTGCTGCTCTACAGTCGTTGTGGTCAACACAACCTGCTGCTCTACAGTCATTGAGGTCAACACAACCTGCTGCTCTACAGTCATTGTGGTCAACACAACCTGCTGCTCTACAGTCATTGTGGTCAATACAAACTGCTGCTCTACAGTCATTGTGGTCAACACAACCTGCTGCTCTACACTGTGATCAACACAACCTGCTGCTCTACAGTCATTGTGGTCAACACAACCTGCTGCTCTACAGTCATTCTGGTCAACACAACCTGCTGCTCTACAGTCATTGTGGTCAACACAACCTGCTGCTCTACAGTCATTGTGATCAACACAACCTGCTGCTCTACAGTCATTGTGGTCAACACAACCTCCTGCTCTACAGTCATTGTGGTCAACACAACCTGCTGCTCTACAGTCATTGTGGTCAACACAACCTGCTGCTCTACAGTCATTGTGGTCAACACAACCTGCTGCTCTACAGTCATTGTGGTGAACACAACCTGCTGCTCTACAGTCATTGTGGTCAACACAACCTGCTGCTCTACAATGTGACCAACACAACCTGCTGCTCTACATTGTGATCAACAAACCTGCTGCTCTACATTGTGATCAACACAACCTGCTGCTCTACATTGTGACCAACACAACCTGCTGCTCTACATTGTGATCAACACAACCTGCTGCTCTACAGTCACTGTGATCAACACAACCTGCTGCTCTACACTGTGATCAACACAACCTGCTGCTCTACACTTTGATCAACACAACCTGCTGCTCTACACTGTGATCAACACAACCTGCTGCTCTACATCCATTGTGATCAACACAACCTGCTGCTCTACAGTCACTGTGATCAACACAACCTGCTGCTCTACAGTCACTGTGATCAACACAACCCACTGCTCTACACTGTGACCAACACAACCTGCTGCTCTACAGTCACTGTGATCAACACAACCTGCTGCTCTACAGTCACTGTGATCAACACAACCTGCTGCTCTACAGCCATTGTGATCAACACAACCTGCTGCTCTACAGTCACTGTGATCAACACAACCTGCTGCTCTACAGTCACTGTGATCAACACAACCTGCTACTCTACACTGTGATCAACACAACCTGCTGCTCTAGTCACTGTGATCAACACAACCTGCTGCTCTACAGCCATTGTGATCAACACAACCTGCTGCTCTACAGTCACTGTGATCAACACAACCTGCTGCTCTACAGTCACTGTGATCAACACAACCTGCTGCTCTACACTGTGACCAACACAACCTGCTGCTCTACAGTCACTGTGATCAACACAACCTGCTGCTCTACAGCCACTGTGATCAACACAACCTGCTGCTCTACAGCCATTGTGATCAACACAACCTGCTGCTCTACAGTCACTGTGATCAACACAACCTGCTGCTCTACAGTCACTGTGATCAACACAACCTGCTACTCTACACTGTGATCAACACAACCTGCTGCTCTAGTCACTGTGATCAACACAACCTGCTGCTCTACAGCCATTGTGATCAACACAACCTGCTGCTCTACAGTCACTGTGATCAACACAACCTGCTGCTCTACAGTCACTGTGATCAACACAACCTGCTGCTCTACAGTCATTGTGATCAACACAACCTGCTACTCTACACTGTGATCAACACAACCTGCTGCTCTACAGTCACTGTGATCAACACAACCTGCTGCTCTACAGCCATTGTGATCAACACAACCTGCTGCTCTACAGTCACTGTGATCAACACAACCTGCTGCTCTACAGTCACTGTGATCAACACAACCTGCTGCTCTACAGTCACTGTGGTCAACACAACCTGCTGCTCTACAGTCACTGTGATCAATACAACCTGCTGCTCTACAGTCATTGTGGTCAACACAATTTGCTGCTCTACAGTCACTGTGATCAACACAACCTGCTGCTCTACAATCACTGTGGTCAACACAACCTGCTGCTCTACACTGTGATCAACACAACCTGCTGCTCTACACTGTGATCAACACAACCTGCTGCTCTACAGTCACTGTGATCAACACAACCTGCTGCTCTACAGTCACTGTGTTCAACACAACCTGCTGCTCTACAGTCACTGTGATCAACACAACCTGCTGCTCTACAGTCACTGTGATCAACACAACCTGCTGCTCTACAGTCTATACCCTTTACCTTTGATGAGTTTCGAGAGTCTCACTACTCTCAAAGCCCGGCTACGGGCCAGCCTCATCTGGTGCTTGCCTGGTCAACCAGGCTGTTGCTGCTGGAGGCCCACTTCCTCACATATCCATCACAGTCTAGTTGATCTGGCACCTGGTAAAGATGCTTGTCCTGTTTTATCATGATGTGTTGCAGCAGTGTTTCTGATATCTTCTGATAACATTATGAATAATCTGGTGCCACAAATGATGACCCAGTGTTCCCTTATTGTGTTCACTGCACATTATTATAATCAAAAAGAAGCACTAAGCCACAAGGGCTATACAGCGCTGCAGGGTAAGGAACGAAGCGAGGGTATTGGGAGGTAGAAGGGGGGAAGGATGATCAGTAGGTTACAGAAAACAGTGGGGCAGGGGATAGTGCAGGGGTAGAGGGCAGCAAGAGTCGGAACTTGTAGAGAACAGCAGAGGTGCAGTTCTAGCAGAAATCAGTCTAATAGAATGTGGCTAACCGATAATGGAACCTGACAATTCTCACAGAGAGGAGCAGGGCGCCTCTCCATGAGATAACCATGAGTAAGACAAGTATGGCCTTTGCGAAGACAGGAGTAGTCTCCCAACCTCGACACTGGTGACAAGTAGATGGCCAGTAACCTATACTCCGTTTAATAGATTGAAGTTTGTTACCGAGCAGAGTAGACCAATGTTGTTGCCAACGGGTGCGAAGGTGGGTAGCTATTGCAGCAAAATAGTCCGTAAATGGAACACCTCTATATGAAACTGGTAGGTCATGTACTGCTGACCGTGCAGCAGTGCCTGTTCATTGCCCTGTATGTCAACATGACCAGGCCAAAGTTGGATACGGAGGACTAATAGGTGAGGTGTATCAAATTTCTGTATAGCCTGTAAAGCACTAAGGGAGTCAGAGACAACTACAAATGATGACATAGGCATAGATGCAATACGGATAAGTGCTGCAAGAATGGCATACAATTCAGCAGTAAAGATACTAACTGAAGATAGTAAATGCCCTCATACGACGCTGTCCGGAAACGCTGCTGCGAATCCTACACCGTCAGAAGACTTAAGAGCCATCTATGTACACTGCAATGGCATGAGAATGAGAGTGGACGTGGTCAAGAAAAAGAGAGCGGGAAGCTACTGTAGACAGTTGGACTTATGAGCAAGGGAGTGAGAAAGAACAGACTCAAACAGCTGGAACTTCCCAGGGGGGTAGGGAAAAGTGAGATGCTACATGAACATATAAAAGTGGTAATTGAAGAGAAGACAAGAGCAAATGTAGGCGAAGGGAGAAGGGACGGAGCAAACAGGGGCGGCGAACAAATAAAGAATGTCTACTAATATCGGTGGCCATTCTATAAATGGAAGGATTGCAGAGATCATGAGAGCGTACATAGTAGCGAAGGCAATGGGCATCACGGCGATCAGATGAGGATGGAACGTTCGCTTCTGCATAGAGGCTCTCAACAGGGGAAGAGCGAAAAGCACCAAGGCATAAACGTAATCCTTGGTGATGAATGGGGTTAAGGCTAGAGAGAGTAGCAGGAGAGGCCGCTGAATAGATCTGGTCACCATAATCAAGTTTCGATAAAATGAGGGCGGAATGTAGGCGAAGGAGAGTTCGACAAGCAGCTCCCCATGAAAGATGAGCAAGGGTTTTAAGAAGGTTCAGCCGGCTGTGACAAGTTGCCTTCAGAGAGGTAATGTGAGGTTTCCAGGATAACCTACGGTCAAAGAGGAGGCCTAGAAACCTAACTGTATCACGTTCAGGGATACGGGAGTCATAGGTGTACAAAGGATGATCAGAGATGACAGAGGGTCTAGTGAAAGTAATTTGGTGAGTTTTGGTACTGGAAAATTTAAACCCCTGTGTGGTGGCCCAATTGGAAACACGGTCGACCGCATGTTGGAGAGAAACTGTAATGAGGTGACAGTCAGCGCCTGCACATGCAATAGTGAAGTCATCAACATAGAGTGATGACCAAATATTGGATGGAAGACTAGAGGCCAAATCATTTATAGCAAGGAGAAAAAGTGTTGTGCTCAGAACACATCCCTGGGGGACACCTTCAGCCTGGATAAAGTCTGGGGAGAGCACATTATTAACCCGAACACGGAAATGTCTGTTGGTTAAAAAGTTCTTAAGGATGGTAGATTGCCTCGAAGGCCTAAGGAGTAGGCTTGGGCCAAAATATTATACCTCCAAGTTGTGTAATATGCCTTGTCAAGGTCAAAAAATATGGCAATAACTGAGTGGTCATTCGCAAAGGCATTACGAACATACATATCCAAGCGTAGTAAGGGGTCTATGGTAGAACGGCCCTTACGAAAGCCATATCGAGGAGTGGAGAGACTGTTGTGTGTCTCTAAATACCACATTAAACGTCTATTTACCAGGCGTTCCATCACTTTGCAAACTGCACTGGCAAGAGCAATGGGACGATAGTGGGAGGCTTCATGTCCCGTAGTACCCGGTTTGCGGAAAGAGAGAACAATGGCAGATTTCCACAGCTCCCTGTGACCAAATAAGATTGAAAAGGCATAATAGGACTGCAAGGGCTGACTGATGTAAATGTTGTAGCATATGAATATGAATGTCGTCGGGCCCAGCTGCCGATGATCCGCAAGCTGAGAGTGTTGCCTCCAGTTCCTGAAGTGTAAAAGGCACATTATACTGTTCTTCTCTGAGAGAAGAAAACTCCAAGGGTGCTAACTCTCTGGCAGACTTTGAGGAAAGAAACAAGGGGCATAGATGGAGCCCCTGAGAAATACGGACCAGATGATTACCAATTTCATTGGCAACATCTACTGGGTTTGCTATATCAACACTGGCAACCCGCAGAACACGAGCCGGGTCAGGAGAATATTTACTGCACAGTTTTCCTACTTTTTTCCAGACTGCACTCATAGAGGAAGCAGAGGTGATGGTGGAGACATAATCTCGCCAGCAAGTGCATTTAGTGTCACGGATGACACGGCAAGCGATTGCACACTTCTGCTTAAAATTAAGAAGTCTCTCTGTGGTTCTATTGCACCAGTACCTGCCCCACGCAGTGCGTTTCAAACATACTGCACGAGCACAAGCAGGAGACCACCAAGGCACGCATTTCTGAGAATGCCTTCCTGAAGTTTGGGGTATAGAATGAGAAGCTGTGGTTAAAACGCAGGACGAGAAGAGGTGTAAAAGCTCATCAATGGAGGACGAAGAAGGAGCCTCACTAAAAACAGTTAGTTGTGAGTAAAAGTTCCAATTTGCCTGATCAAATTGCCAGCGTGGGTTACGAAGAGGTGGTGAATATGAAGGGGAAGTAAGAATGATTGGGAAATGATCACTGTCATGTAAATCTGGGAAAACAGACCAGGTGAAGTCTAATGCCGCGGAGGAAGAGCAGACTGAGAGATCGATGCAAGAGAGAGTATGAGTCCGAGGATCAAAATGGGTGCGAGTACCTGTATTTAAAACATGGAGGGGGTGGGTAGCAAGAAAAGCCTCTAACTGAATGCCATGGGAATCACAGTGAGACCCCCCCAGAGGAAATGATGGGCATTAAAATCGCCAAGTAACAGAAGTGGTGGTGGTAATGACGAAACAAGAAAGGCAATATCTGGGATAGTTAATGTCCGAGAAGGAGAGAGATGCAAAGAACAGAGTGTATACCACCTATGCAAATGGATACGGGCTGCTGTGTAATGCAGCGAAGTACGAACAAATAGCTGATGGGAAGTACGAACAAATAGCTGATGGTACAGAATATCAATGCGTAGAAGAAGGGCACTTTCATTAAAGGTCCCATCAGGAAAAGGATCTGAAGAATACAATAAATTATAGCCTGAGATAGGATAGATAACGGCAGAGTGTAATTTTGGTTCCTGTAAGCAAACACCAACAGGGGAAAACTGGGAGAGCAACATCTGAAGCTCACCCCGATTACCCCTGAGGCCGCGAATATTCCACTGTAAATAGGCCATGATTGGCAACGATAAAGATACCTGAAATCCGCAGGTAAGGGTACCTACGGACTAGAGGGGTTAGAAAAGTCCACATGCGGTGGCAAAGGAAAACGTTCAAGTAGCGAAGGAACAGTGGGTTGTGAAGAAAGGAGTTGCGCAGATGGAGAAGAGGAAAGAGAAGGAACAAAGGGTGGATCAGTGTCCATTGATGGTTTGGTCTCTGCAATATATTCAGAGATTGCTTCAAGTGTTTCAGAGTTCAGAGACGTCGTCTGGGAGACAATATTGGAGATGGAAGGAGGAGGAGTTTGAGTAAAGATAGGAGCTGTAATGGACTGTACGAAGGTAAGGGGGGGGCGAAAGGGTGGAGGGAACTGGAGAAGTGTGGGAGGGGACAGAAGAGGCAGAAACCTGGGAGGTGGCAGAAGAGGAAGAAACTTGGGAGGGGACAGGGGAGGAAGGCACAGTATGAGGAGGAGGATGAACCTCCACACTTGTAACAGAGCCAGTGAAAGGGAAAGACTCAGGTGCAGAGACTGGGAAGGTAAAATGTGGAGGTGGATGAAGGGAAGGAGGGGTTAAAGGAGATTTTTTTGGCCTCTCAGAAGTAGAGGGACGATTGGGAGGAGGTGTCCTACGAGGTCTTGTCAATACCGGGGTTTGTGAGGGAGGACACGAAGAAGCGAGGACAGAATGAGGAGTTGAAGTAGGGACGTCTGAGCCCAGGACAGGAAAAGAATTAGATACAGGAGTGACTATGGGACTGGCAACCACAGAGGAGGCTGCAGAAGATGTGACCCCAGAAGTGGGGGGGGGACGCTTTGAAACACGAGAATAAGAAACACAGGGTCGATGGATCTATAATTTCCTCACTAACAGAACACAGAGAGTAGTCGTCAACAGAGTAAAGTCCGAGGCAGCTACGGTGAAAAGCTCTGTTCCACAAGGCACAGTACTAGCTCCCATCTTGTTCCTCATCCTCATATCCGACATAGACAAGGATGTCAGCCACAGCACCGTGTCTTCCTTTGCGGATGACACCCGAATCTGCATGACAGTGTCTTCCATTGCAGACACTGCAAGGCTCCAGGCAGACATCAACCAAATCTTTCAGTGGGCTGCAGAAAACAATATGAAGTTCAACGATGAGAAATTTCAATTACTCAGATATGGTAAACATGAGGAAATTAAATCTTCATCAGAGTACAAAACAAATTCTGGCCACAAAATAGAGCGAAACACCAACGTCAAAGACCTGGGAGTGATTATGTCGGAGGATCTCACCTTCAAGGACCATAACATTGTATCAATCGCATCTGCTAGAAAAATGACAGGATGGATAATGAGAACCTTCAAAACTAGGGAGGCCAAGCCCATGATGACACTCTTCAGGTCACTTGTTCTATCTAGGCTGGAATATTGCTGCACTCTAACAGCACCTTTCAAGGCAGGTGAAATTGCCGACCTAGAAAATGTACAGAGAACTTTCACGGCGCGCATAACGGAGATAAAACACCTCAATTACTGGGAGCGCTTGAGGTTTCTAAACCTGTATTCCCTGGAACGCAGGAGGGAGAGATACATGATTATATACACCTGGAAAATCCTAGAGGGACTAGTACCGAACTTGCACACGAAAATCACTCACTACGAAAGCAAAAGACTTGGCAGACGATGCACCATCCCCCCAATGAAAAGCAGGGGTGTCACTAGCACGTTAAGAGACCATACAATAAGTGTCAGGGGCCCGAGACTGTTCAACTGCCTCCCAGCACACATAAGGGGGATTACCAACAGACCCCTGGCAGTCTTCAAGCTGGCACTGGACAAGCACCTAAAGTCAGTTCCTGATCAGCCGGGCTGTGGCTCGTACGTTGGTTTGCGTGCAGCCAGCAGCAACAGCCTGGTTGATCAGGCGCTGATCCACCAGGAGGCCTGGTCACAGACCGGGCCACGGGGGCGTTGACCCCCGAAACTCTCTCCAGGTAGGGCAGTCTCCCTTGGAGGCGGAGGTGAAAAACCGCCATAGCATAAGGGAGACCTTCTGCCTCTTTGATGCAATGAATTTCCTGCTCATTTAAGTAGACTTGGCAATGGCGAGAGTACGAAGGGCGAGCCTCATGACAGTTAAGGCAAGAGGGAGTTCGACTACAAGACGTATTAAAATGGTCATCGGCACCACAGACTAGGCATTCGGCTATAGATCTGCAATATTTTGTTGGGTAGCCAAATCGCCAGCAATTCCTACACTGTTATGGTGTAGGGATCACCTTCCGAACTTGTAATTGATGTCCTGCTACATAAACAGAGGATGGGAGTTCACAGCTGTCAAAAGTTAAACGAGCCACATTGCAAGGGTATCGTCTTCGCCCGCGAGCAGGAAGAACATAAGTGTCTACCTTGAGAATTGGGAGGTCTTGGAGTTCCAGCTGTTCGAGAATGTCAGTGCCACATGTCTGGAAATTCTGTTGGACTATGGTATGGGGCAGAATAACAGTACCACTGCAGGAATTGAGGGAATGAAGTTTTTCGATAGTGATAGGAATAGTATCGATATGTGAAAGAGAGAAATCATGAGCTTGGGTAGAATTCTGGACTGTGATGATGCACGTACCACTTTTAAGAGCATGAAAGGAAATATCTCTACCAACGTGGCATAGGAGCATTTTGCCAATACAGTGGACCCCCGGTTAACGATATTTTTTCACTCCAGAAGTATGTTCAGGTGCCAGTACTGACCGAATTTGTTCCCATAAGAAATATTGTGAAGTAGATTAGTCCATTTCAGACCCCCAAACATACACGTACAAACGCACTCACATAAATACACTTACATAATTGGTCGCATTCTGAGGTAATCGTTATGCGGGGGTCCACTGTATTGGCAAAATGCTCCTATGCCACGTTGGTAGAGATATTTCCTTTCATGCTCTTAAGAGTGGTATGTGCATCATCACAGTCCAGAATTCTACCCAAGCTCATGATTTCTCTCTTTCACATATCGATACTATTCCTATCACTATCGAGTGCATGACGTGTCGATCTTTTCTGAGTAGAAAAGGAAGGTAATGAAGTAACATCATTAGGATTCAAAAATTGCCGCACCGTAGAGGGAGAAGCAGGAAGCATAGTCAAAGGAGAGCGGAGGTCAGACAAATCGAAGGAGTCAGTGGAAGCCCCGGTACCTGAAGCAGGTGAGGAAACAGCACCAGCAAGAGGTACAGGGGCCTTAGGAATGTCCGAAAAGTGGCCAAAAGATGAAGCGAGGTCAGAACGGGGTGCGGTATCAATAAGGGGCCCGGCGGTAGCAGGGTCATGGATTGGGTACTCCATGGTTAGGTTATTTCTTTCTTTTTGTTTTTAAGAAAAAAAAAGAAAGAAGAAAATAAAAATAAAAAAAGAATAAAAAAAGGGGGGGACCTGGGAGGGATAGTTCCTAGGAGGAATGAAAGGGCCAGAAATCTCCCTCCATGCCCAAGAGGACCTCAGCACCACAAGTAGCGCAGATGCAGCATGGAACCCATGCCATACCCTACCCATCATGTCAGTAAACCAGCAATCCGGGATAGCAACCTCACATCTGCCGAGCTACCTCAGTGGACAAAAGAGAGGGCGGCCGGATATCCGCCACAAAGAATACCTCCTTCGGCCACCACCCCCGGAATCTGAAAGGTGGCTTCCAGAGATACACCCATCGCCCGAAAGACACCCAAAGCCACCCTCCGAGATACTGGAGAGGGATCGGGACATCCCCAGGCAATCCAGATTCCTCGGCAAACTACGCCACCGCAAAGCACCTCAATGGAATGGGATGGACCCCGGTACCCTTTCCCCTACCTAGGAACTGGCGCTCCTTTGGGAAAAAATCCCAAAGGCGAAAAAGGAAGGGCAAAAGGGAGGGGTGGGGAGGAGGAGGAGGAAAGGAAAAAGGGGAGGATGGGAGAGGAAAAGGGGGGGATTGGGGGGTAATCAGGTTCGGTCTGAGGAAGTAGACCGACAGGTCTAATTCCTCAGACCAAGAGCCTCTTCACCATGCCAAGGAGCCCCCCTTGAAGAGGTTCACTGCACAATAAGGGTTTATTTTGCACTTCCTCCCATATCTCTCACTCCACTATGTTATGGCAGTGCGCAGATTTGGGACCAGGCCCTCAAGTACTTTCCTGGTATATATTATCATGTCTCTCTCATCCACTCCAGTGAGCACATATTTAAGACTCTAAGGCGTTCCCAGCAATTTATATGCTGTACTGGTTCTATACTGGCCATAAACGATCTGTTTATCTGTTCAAGCTCTCATATTTCTCCTGCCTTGAACAGGGCCATCAACAATGAGCAATATTCCAAATGAGGGAGTGCTAGCGATTTGAAAAGTGTCACCCATGGCATTATTTCCTTTCTTTTGAAGGTTCTCAACACCCACCCCGTCATTCTCCTAGCTGTTGTGACCTTTGTCTTAATATGTTCTTTAAAAGAAAGGTCAGCCGACATAATTATTTCCAAGTCTTTCACGAGTTCTGTATCTTCCTGTAGTGTCTTCTACCGTAGTGACGTTCATGCTTATGTTAGTGTCATCTGTAAATAATGATACAAAAGTATAACAGGTGTTTATATCCATGTCTGCTATGAGGATAAGAAACAGAGGACAATGCCTTAGAAAACTGAGCTTATTACCTAGCTGATGCTGGATTTTGCTGTTTACTACTTCTTTTCTTTTATGTTGTGTGTGTTAGGAACCTGAAAATTCATCTGCCTACCTTCCCCGTAATGCCCATGGCCCTCATTTTGTGTGCTATCACTCCATGATGGCATTTGTCAAACGCCTGTGCAAAGTTTGCGTTTTGGTTGCCCTCCAATGCCTCAGTAATTCGATCATAATGGTTCAGCAGCTGTGACAGACATGATCGTCCTGCTCTAAAACCATGCTGGTTCGGGTTATACTGGTCCATGAAATTTGCAGTCTACCGTCTCATCACTCGAAGACTTATGTGGGAAGTTAGGGCTACTGGTCTATTTTTTTGCTAGTACTCTACTACCTCCCCTATGCAAAGGAGTTATGTCTGCTGTCTTGAAGGTCTCCGGTATTTCACCTAGATCTAGGCTCTTTCTAGAAAGAATACTAAAGGCTCTTGCTAGTGGTACTTTGCACTTTTTTTTAAAAAAATAGGGCATTCCATGAATCTAGTCCAGGTGCTGAGTGAGTAGGCATGTTTACCTTTTCTTTCTTGAAATCTATGGGATTTGTACTGTCAGTCAGTCAGTTGGTCTATGCGGCCTTCTGCTGGAGCGAAAAAATGTTTCTGATTGTCTACCTTGTTGTCATTTAGTGGGTTGCTGAAGACTGACTCATACTGTTCTTTCAGGATTTCACTTATTTCCTGTTCATTGTCAGTATAACTCTCCATTCATTAATGGTCCAGATGCTGTTCTAGAGTCATTGTGATCATCACAACCTGCTGTTCTACAGTCACTGTGATCATCACAACCTGCTGTTCTACAGTCATTGTGATCATCACAACCTGCTGTTCTACAGTCATTGTGATCAACATAATCTGCTGTTCTACAGTTCCTGTGATCATCATAACCTGCTGTTCTACAGTCACTGTGATCAACACAACCAGCTGCTCTACGGTCGTTATGATCAACACAACCTGTTGTTCTACAGTCATTATGGTCAACACAACCTGTGTTGTTTAAACTCTTCCACATTCACACCAACACTACCAGTGTTCCTATTTGCCCACAGCTATGCCCCCCCCCCACTTACATATATACATATCAACAAGACAAACACATACTGTGACTCGACCACTGCAACTACATATATATAGGTGAGGACAAACACACACGCCAAAGCATACCCTAGTTACCAAGCAACAATACCTGTGCTACCACTGGCCCAGTCATGATCAACACACACACACACACACACACACACACACACACACACACACAGGAAAATGAAGAAATTAGTCGAAGAGCCAGTAACGAGTATGCACAGGTAAGGAAGGAGGCCCAGTGACAGTAGGAAAACGACATAGCATCGAAAGCCAAGTCTGACCCGAAAATGCTGCATAGCCACATTAGAAGGAAGACAACAGTCAAAAACCAGGTGATCAGGCTGAGGAAAGAAGGTGGGGAATTCACAAGAAACGATCAAGAGGTATGTGAGGAGCTCAACATGAGATTTAAGGAAGAATTTACAGTGGAGACAGGAAGGCCTCTGGGAGGACAGAACAGAAGGGGACACCAGCAAGGAATATACCAACAGGTGCTGGATGACATACAACTGAGGAGATGAAGAAGGTGTTAAGGGACACTGATAACTCAAAGGCGATGGGACCAGACAACATCCCATGGGTCCTTAGAGAGGGAGCAGATTTGCTGTGTGTGCCACTAACCAAAATCTTCAACACATCCCTTGAAACTGGGCAACTACCTGAGGTATGGAAGACGGCAAACATAGTTCCCATTTTTAAAAAACGAGACAGAAAAGAGGCACTAAACTATAGACCAGTGTCACTGATGTGTATAGTAGGCAAAGTCATGGAGAACATTATCAGGAGGAGAGTGGTAGAGCACCTGGAACAGAACAAGAGTATAAACGCCAACCAGCATGGGTTTATGGAAGGCAAATCCTGTGTCACAAACCTTGTGGAGTTTTATGATAAAGTAACAGAAGACACGAGAGAGAGGGGTGGGCTGATTGCATTTTCTTGGACTGCAAGGCCTTTGACACAGTTCCTCACAAGAGATCAGTGCAGAAGCTAGAGGATCAGCTGCATATAACAGTAAGGGCACTGCAATGGATCAGAGAATACCTGACAGGGAGGCAATAACGAGTCATGGTACCTAATGAGGTATTACAGTGGGCATCTGTGATGAGCGGGGTCCCACAGGGGTCGGTCCTAGGACCAGTGCTATTTTTGGTATATGTGAATCACATGATGGAAGGGTTAGAGTCAGAAGTGTCTGTGTTTGCAGATGATGTAAAGTTAATGAGGAGAAATAAATTAGATGAGGATCAGGCAGAACTTTAAAGAGACCTGGACAGACTGGACACCTGGTCCAGCAACTGGCTTCTCGAATTTAACCCCGCCAAATGCAAAGTCATGCAAAGTCATGAAGAGCGGGGAAGGGCACAGAAGACGGCAGACGGAGTACAGGCTAGGTGGCCAAAGACTGCAAACCTCGCTCAAGGAGAAAGATCTTGGGGTGAGTATAACACCGAGCACGCCTCTGGAAGCACACATCAACCAGGTAACTGCTGCAGCATACGGGCGCCTGGCAAACCTGAGAACAGCATTCCGATACCTTAGTAAGGAATCGTTCAAGACACTGTACACCGTGTACGTCAGACCCATACTGGAGTATGCAGCACCTGTTTGGAACCCACACTTGATCAACCATGTCAAGAAATTAGAGAAAGTGCAAAGGTTTGTGACAAGGTTAGTTCTAGAGCTAAGGGGAATGTCCTATGAAGAAAGGTTAAGAGAAATCACCTTGACGACAGGAGGGTTAGGGGAGACATGATAATGACATACAAAATACTGCATGAAATAGACAAGGTGGACAGAGACAGGATGTTCCAGAGAGGGGACACAGAAACTAGGGGTCACAATTGGAAGTTGAAGACCCAGGTGAGTCAAAGGGATGTTAGGAAGTATTTCTTCAGTCATAGAGTAGTCAGGAAGTGGAATAGCCTAGCAAGTGAGGTAGTGGAGGAACCATACATAACTTTAAGATGAGGTATGATAAAGCTCATGGAGCAGGGAGAGGACCTAGTAGCACTCAGTGAAGAGGCAGGGCCAGGAGCTGAGTCTCGACCTCTGCAACCACAATTAGGTGAGTAAACACAAACACACACACACACACACACACACACACACACACACACACACACACACACACACACACACACACACACACACACAAGGTGGCAAAAAGCAGCATCAGCCGGAAAGTTAAATTATTAGTATTGGTGATTTCAACCATAAGAAGATTGGTTGGAAAAATTGGAGCACCAAGAAGAGAAAGTTAGGGAAACCATAACAATTTTCTGAGATGTGAAGGAAATTATTATAATCAACAAGAAGCGCTAAACCTACAAGGGTCATACAGCACAGCAAGGCAGGGAAGGGTGCAGGGGTATTGGGTAGCAAGAGGGAGAGGGATTATTAGGTCATGCTGTGCAGTGGGGCAGTGGATAGTGCAGGGGTAGAGGGTAGCAAGAGGGAGAGGTAGAAAGGGCTGTGAGGAGTACTAGAGGCATCATCATCAAAGTTTGTGTAGTAAATCAGTTGCTGTTAAAAAGTCAACAAGAGAGTCTGGATTAAAGGAAGGTCCATCAGCAAGAAGGGAAAATAAAGTGCTTGTTGATAGACTAGGCAGTCCATCAGAATATGGCTAACCGAAACTGGAACCTGACAATGCTCAGAGTGAAACAGGACACCTATCCATGGCATACCCGTGAGTAAGACGAGTGAGGCTGATGTGAAGACGGGAGAGTGTAGTCTCCAAACCTCGACATTGATGATAAGAAGATGCCCAGAAACCTGTACTTGGTTTAACAGAATGCAATTTATGTAGCAGATGAGACCAACGTTGTTGACTGCAGTTGCAAAAGTGGGTAGAAATCACAGCACAATAGTCTGTGAATGGAACACCTCTATATGAAACTGGGAGGTCATGAAGTGCTGACCACACAGCAGTTTCTGCCTGTTCATTGCTCTGTGTGTCAACATGACTGGGGACCCAGCAAAAAAACTATCTTTGTGCTAGCTAGAGATATGATGTAACCAAAGTTGGACATGAAGAAACAGGGGATGAGGTTAATCAAATTTTTGTATAGCCTGCAAAGCACTCAGGGAGTCTGAAACTACTGCAAATGGTGACACAGGCATAGATGCAATGTGGATAAGTGCTACGAGAACTGCATACAATTCAGCTTTAAAAATACTAGCTGAAGCTAATAAATGCCCTCATACGACGCTGTCTGGAAACACTGCTGTAAATCCAACACTGTAAGATGACTTGGAACCATCGGGGTACACTGCAATGACATGAGAATGAAACCAGAAGTGATTAAGAAGAGAGTGAAAAGCAACCTACCAGTAGGTATATTTGGGCTTTCGTGCATGGCAGTGGGGAAGAACAGACACGAACTGTCAGAACTTCCCAAGGGGGACGGGAAAAGTTAAGATGCTACATGAACAAAGAAAGATGGCAACTGAAGAGAAGACAAGAGCAAATGTAGAAGAGAAAAGGGATGGAGCAAACAGGGGCGGCAAACAAATAAGGAACTTCTACTAACATCTGTTACCATCCTATATATGGAAGGATTATGTAGGTCACAAGAACAAACAAAATAGTGGAGGCAATGAGCATCATGGCGATCAGTCAAGGATGGAATATTTGCCTTTGCATAGACACTCTCAATAGGTGATGAGCGAAAAGAAACCGAAGCGTAAATGTAACCCCTGGTGATGGATAGGATCAAGGCTAGAAACAGTTAAGGGAGAGGATGTTGAATATATCTGGTCACCATAATCTAGTTTCGATAAAATTAAAACAGAATGCAGTTGGATAGTTCCACGATCGCCCCCCCCCCCCATGAAAGATGAGACACCATTTTAAGGAGTTTCAGCCGGCTATGACAAATTGCCTTCAAGGAGGTAATGTGAGGTTTCCAGGATAATCGATGGTCAAACAGAAGGCTGAGAAACCTGACAGTATCACATTCTGGGATACGTGAACCATACAAGTACAATGGATAATCAGCGATGACAGAACATCTAGTGAAAGTAATTTGAAGAGTTTTAGTACTAGAAAACTTAAACCCATGAGTAGTGGCCAAATTAGAAACACGGTTGACAGCATTCTGGAGAGAAACTGCTATGAGGCAACAGTCAGCTCCTGTACAAGCTATAGCAAAGTCATCAACATAGAGCGATGACCAAATATTAGATGGAAGAACAGATGCCAGATCATTTATAGCAAGGAGAATTATTACTATTATTATTATTATTATTATTATAATCACAGGAAGTACTAAACCCATAGGATTTTATAGCAAGGAGAAAAAGTGTGGAGCTCAGGACACATCCCAGGACGACACCTGCAGTTAGGACAAAGTCCGGGAAAGCATATTATTAACCCAAACACGCATATTATTAACCCAAACACGGAAGTCTCTCTCGGATAAAAGTTCTTAAGGAAAAATGGTAGTTTGCCTCAGAGGCCTAAGGAGTGAGTTTGTGTCAAGATGTTATATCTCCAAGGTGTCACATGCCTTCTCAAGATCAAAAAAGATGGCGATAATCCAGTGGTTATTGGCAAAGGCAAAACGTACATATGTATCTAAAGGGAGTAAGGGGTCAATAGTAGAATGGCCCTTATGAAAGCCATATTGACTAGTGGAAAGACTATTGTGTGTCTTTAAATGCCACACCAAACGTCTATTTTTCCAGGCAATCCAACACCTTGCAAACTGCACTGGTAAAAGCAATGGGACGATAGTGGGAGGCATCAAGTCCAAAATACGTGGTTTACAAAAAGGTAGTAAATTGGCAGATTTCCAAAGCTGAGGCAGAACTCCTCGCAAACACATAAGATTAAAGAGACGTAAGAGGACCGCAAGGGCTAAAGGATGTAAATGCTGGAGCATACAGATACAAATGCCGTCCAGCCCAGCTGCAGATGATCGGCAAGTGAGGAGTGTTAACTAATTCTAGAATTGTAAAAGGCACACTGTAAGTCTCTTCTCCGCTAGAAGAAAAGTCTAAGGGATCAGACTCTGGCAGGAGTGTATTTGCCACTCAGTTTCCATACTTTTTTCCAGACTGCACTCATAGAGGAAGCCAGAGTGATGGTAGAAACATAATCATGCATTTAGCTTCATAGATGACATGGTTGGCGGTTGATCTCATCTTCTTAAAATCAAGGAGGCACTCTGTGGTTCTACTGTATTGACATCTGCCCCACGCAGCTCATTTCAAACGTACTGCACAAGCATAGGTGGGAGATCACCAAGGCATGCACCTCTGAGAATGCCTGCCCAAGGTTTGGGGTATAGAATGTGAAGCTGCAGTTAAAACTGAGGTTCAGAAGAGATGTAACAGCTCATCAATGGAGGACGAAAAAGGATCCTCACTAAAAGAAGTTTGACGTGAATAAAGGTCCCAATTCACTTGGTCAAACTGCCAGAGTGGGCTGCAAGGAGGTGGTGAATACAAATGAGAGGTAAGGATGATTGGAAAATGATCACTGTCATGCAAGTCCCGCAAGACAGACCAGGTAAAGTCTAGTGCAGTTGAGGAAGAGCAAACTGTGAGGGGGAAAGACATGAGAAAAGCCTCCAACTGAATTCTGTGAGGGTCACAGTGAGAACCCCCCTCCCCAAGAGGAAATGGTAGGCAGAAAGGAAGAAAGAAGAAATGCAACATCTGGGATAGATAATGCCCGAGAAGAATAGATACACAGAACAGATTGTATACCACTTATTCAAGTGGATATGGGCTGCAGTTTAATGCAGCAAAGTATGAACAAAGAGCTGATGGTATGGAATACCAGTGCATATAAGTACACTTTCATTAAAGGTTCCATTGGAAAAAGGATCTCATGAATATAATAAAACAGCCCGAGATGGGACAGATAACAGTGGAGCGTAATCTGGGTTCTTGTAAACAAGCAAAAACGGAAAAACTGGAATAGCAACACCTGAAGCTCACCCCAATTACCTCTGAGGCCTCGGATATTCCACTGTAAATAAGCCATGATTTGCAAAGAGAAGGATACAATAAACCAGAAGGTAGAGGTATCTACAGACTAGAAGGGTTAGAAAAGCCCACATGTGGAGGCATCAGAAAACAATCAAGCAGTGAAGGCTTGGAACCCTGTGAAGGAGTTGTGTAGATGGAGAAGAGAAGCGACAGGAGGTGGATAGGTGTCCATCAATGGTTTAGTCTCTGCAATGTACTTGGAGATAGCTTAAATTGTTTCAGAGGACAAGGAGGAGGAGGGCGAGTAAAGATCGGGGCGACGACGGAATTTACCAACGTGGGGGCAGGACGAGAGGTTAGAGATAACTTAACCCTTAAACTGTCCAAGCAGATCTACATTCACATGCGTAGTGCTCCAAAAGTAGATCTATGTTTTTTTTACATATTTTCAATAACAAAAAAAAAAAAAACGTAGATCAAAGTTTTTTTACACTTTTTCAAATGTAAAAAAAGAAAAGATTATTTTTTTTACATACTTTCAAATGTTGAAATGTTGAAAAAATGTAGATCTACATTTGGACAGTTTAAGGGTTAAGAAGAGGAGGGGACAGTAGAGGAGTGTACTGTACGAGGTGAAAGATAGACCTCCACACTCGCAACAGAACAAGAGATAAAGATCAAGGTACTGAGACTGGAAATGAATGAGATTTACCCTTTGGGGATTTGTTGGACATTGAAAAAGTAGAGAGGTGAGAGGCAGGAGCTGCTGTGCTAGGTCTTGTAGACACAAAAGCTTGTGTGTGAGGTGAAGATTGGAGAACAGTAGGAGGTGATGAGGTAGGGACCTCGAAGTCCATGACTGCAAAAGAGTTAGATGCAGAGGTGACTGTGGAAAGTGTGATTGCAGGGGAAACTGCAGGAATTGTGACCCTAGAGGTTGGGGGTCTCGTATTAACTCTAGAATAAGAAATATGGGGAAGTCTCCCCTGGGGGTGTAGATGAAAGACTGCCATGATGTAAGTAAAGCCTTCTGTCTCTTCGAGACAATGGATTTCACGTTCGTTCAAGTAAACCTGGTAATGATGAGAATAAGATGGATGAGCTGTATGACAATTAAGGCGGGAGGGAGGTAGGCCATAAGATGAATTGGTATGGTCACTGGCACCACAGACTGGGCATTCAGCCATGGACCTGCCGGATGGCCAAACCACCAGCAATTTCTACACTGTCGTGGTGTAGGGGTCACCTGTTAGACTTGTATACAGTGTCCCGCAGTATAAACCGATGAAGCTCAAGGCAGTTAAAAGTTAAGCGAGCTACATTGCAGGGGTAGTGCCTCCACCCACGAACATGGAGTACTAAGTGTCTACTTTAAGGATCGGGAGGTCTTGGAGCTCAAGCTGTTCCAGAATGTCATCACCACATGTATGGAAAGTCCATTGAGCAATTCTCAGTAGCAGTACCAGTTACCAGTAACCAGTTACCAGTAGATGACTCACTACCAACCGTCTGTATGAATCACTGACTGTTATTCATGTTGCTGCTGACCATAGCATATTTTTGAATCCTCACCCGCTAGGCACTGGTGAGTCAGTCTGAGATAGGGAGCAGAGAGAGGCAGGTCGGTTGTTGGCGCTTCCCATACTTCCCGTTATATATTATACGTACAAACCAGCCTACGTGAGTATTTTTACCCCATCCACATTATCGAACCCACATGACACAATGGTATGTGGTAGAATGACAGAACTACTGCAAGAATTGAGAGTGATGTTTTTCAACTGTCACAGGAATGACATCTATGGTTGTAAAGAAAGATCATGAGCTTGGCTAGCATTCTGTACCGAGACGATGCATGCACTGCTCTTGAGAGAATGAAACGGAATATTATGACCAATATAGTATAGGATAGCCTTGTTGGTTGTAGAGTGAAAAACTTCATCCAGTATGTACTATAATGTGTAGTATGTAAAGAAAGTGTTGTCGTGTAGGTCTTTTCTCAGCAGAGTCAGTCAAAATGTCATCAGAAGGTTGTGGTTGTTTAAATACAGGACCAGAGGTGGTCACACGATCTGAAGATCTGAAAACCGGTGCACCATATGGGGAGAAGCCGGAAGCATACTCAAAGTCATGCAGAGGTCACAGGTGTCAAAAGAAATCAGGCCAAGCCTCTGTATCTGGAGTGTGGGATAAAATGTCACCCCCAGAAAATACAGGGGCAGTAGAAAGGTCCGAATAATGGTCTGGTAACAAGTTAGGGGTCATCAGAGGGTGCTGCTACATAAAGGGGCCCAGGAGGAGGTACGTGGACTTGGGATTCCATGGTTAAGTCTCTCTTTTCTTTTATTTTTAAGAAATAAAAAGAAAATAAAGAAAAAATTGGAAAAAATGAAAAAAGGGGGGGAGCATGGAGGGGCAACTCCCAGGGAGAAAGGACTGAAAGTCTCTCCTTTCATGCCCAAGAGGACAATCTCAGCCAGCCGGTAAAGCAGATGTGGCATGGTACCCATGCCATACCCTACCCTTCAAGCCTGAAAACCAGCAATCCGGGATAGCAACCTCACATCTACCAAGCCACCTCAGCGGACATAAGGGCGGGCAGTCTGAAACCTGCCACAAAACATACCTCCTTTGGCCACCACCTCCTGGAATCCAACAAGTAGCCTCTAGAGATACACCTGTCACCTGAAAGACATCCAAAGCCTCTCCCCCCATAGACAGGAGAGGGATCAGGACCTCTAGATGATCCAGATTCCACGGCAAACTTCACTACCACCAAGGACCTCAACGGAAGGTGATGCACCCCAGAACACCTTCTCAGGTCTAGGAACTACAAAGCCTAAGGGAACAACCTCAAAGGCAGAAACAGGAAAGGGAAAGTGGAGGGATGGGGAGGAGGAAAGGATAGGAAAAGGGGGATTGACAGGCAATTAGATTTGGTCTGAGGAAGAACACCAAAAGGTCTAATTCCTGAGACTGATAGCTTCTTCCCTGCCCCAAGGAGCCCCCCTTGAAGAGGATGTGAAGGAAAGAAGAGTGAAAGCTAGTGAGCCAGCAAGACAAGACCTGCTCTTGTACACAATTATGAGAGATTAAGTTACTTAAGAAGAACTAGTTACTCGAGACTAGCCATCATTCAGTCCAAGCCAGATCGAAATATTGTTATAAAGTTTTCTTTTTTATGTAGTTTAGTGTAATTTGCTACTAAGTTTTGAGTTCCTGGTGCAAAGCAGAAATGGAGGAAGCAACAGAAAATGGTACTGCAGAAGATATAACGACAGAATGAAAATTTTTGAGAGAAGTTCAATGTGGAAGTGAAAAGTAAAACTGTAGGAGAAATAACAGAGGTGCTGAAGTTCAAGTGCCAAGAAGCGAAGGAAAGATTTTATGTCAAGCGGGAAGAAAAGATAATGTTATCTAAATGGTTTGAAAAACAGACATGTTGAAGAAAAAAACAGAGATGGCTCATGTTTCACTCAAGAATGCAGAGACGTAGGGGAAAGGAGCAAGATGGCAGGGAAGAAATAGAACCCCCCCCCAAAAAAAAAGTAAAAAGCTAAGAATGAAGCAGAAGCACTACAAATGAATGTGCAAAAATTAAATGGGAAACTGAAAGACAACTGGAAAATAATACATCAATGTCCAAAATAGAACTAAAGTTATTCCACAGCCACAAAAAATAAAAGATAACTGTAAACTGTAGGCAGATGGATATTCAACCTTCTGAGAAACACAAAGAAGATTAGAACAAGTAGAGCAAAACTGAGCATTAGCAAAGTAATAAGCTCAGTACCCCAGGCCACAGTCCTGGTGCCTTTACCGATTCTTATATCCTGGTAGTGAACATAGATAAAAATGCTCCCCACAGTTTCTTATCATAATTTATGGATGATAGCAAAATAAGCATGAAAATCACCTCAGCAGAAGACATTGAAAAATTTGCAAGATGATATAAGAAAAGTATTCATGATGGATGGAATCACTAAAGAAGCCACGTGGCGAAACATTTCCTTTAATAAATGTCCGGAACTCAACATAAGTCTTTTTCCTTTATTTAACATCGCCTCAAGGCTGGAGTACTGCTGTACTCGCATCTAAATTACTGGAAGCATTTGAAATCCCTCCATCTGTACTCCTTGGAACATAGGCGAAAGAGTTACTTTATAAACTATACACAAATATCACCCCCATGAGAGCAAAAAGCGTGGCAGACGATGCTGTATAACCCCAATAAAAAGCAGGGTCCAGTGAGTACACTAAAGACCAAGGCTTTTTAATGCCCTCCCTTCATTAGAGGAAGTACCAACAGGCCTTTGTCTGTCTTCAAGGAACTGGACAAGTTTCTCAAGTCGGTGTCTCATGAGCTGGGCTGTGATGCTGTTACTGGACTTCGTGTGGCTAGCACCAACATTCTGGTTGATCTGGCTGTCCACCGTGAAGCCTGGCCTGAGACAGGCCAGTGTGATAATTGACACTGGAACACTCCAAGTAGGGCACGCAAATTGGAGAGGGTGAAGACTGACCTGACACAAAGGTATGAGATACTAGCAAAAAGTTACCAGACTCGAATTTTCACACACTTCCTGGGTAAAATATGGCAGTGTTATGGATCACGCTGCACGGTACTCTCTTTTGAGAAGTAGCATTGAGAGTTTCACTGCAATAGGTCACTCTGTTAAGGTTAGATGGGCATTTTTTGTGCTGCCAGTGCGCTACGATTTTCTGTATAACAAAATGGAATCTATAAAAGAACAGTGAGTGAGTGAGTGTGAGTGAGTGAGTGAGTGAGTGAGTGAGTGTGTGTGTGTGTGTGTGTGTGTGTGTGTGTGTGTGTGTGTGTGTGTGTGTGTGTGTGTGTGTGTGTGTAATTCTGTTCTAACTTTGTAAATCAGCTAGAGAAGCTCACAAAATGCTTCAGCAAATCATTTGGCGAGAAGGCAATGGGTCGGACACAGTGTTTTGAATAATTTTCTCAATTCAAATAGCGACGAACGCAAGTTAAGCATGAGGTGAGAGAAGCTGCCAATATCAGAATGTAAAAGGACCTAGTGTGAATATATTATAATCATGGGGAATCGCTAAACCCGTAGGATTATACAGCGCATGTGGGCCGGGGGATGGAAGGTATTCAGGCTCAATTCAAGGAACCGGAGCACAGATCCAATTCCCTAAATCAAGAGCCCCTCACCAGTGAAAAGGAACCTTCCTTGAGGGATGATGTGAATATAACACTAAGCATATTGCCAGAACTACAAATACCCTATGTCAGTGACATGCAAGAGTAACAAACCTCAAAACAACATTCAGGACTTTCAATAAAGAATCCTTCAGAACTTTGCAAACAACATATTAGGCTAATCACTGAGTATGCAGCCCCAGCATAAAGCCCATACCTGATCAAGAATACGAAACCAAAAAAAAAAAAAGAAAAGAAATCCAGGCTAATACTACAAGTGAAGTGAAGGACGATTGAAAGGAACTGAACCGGATGACTACATATAACATCCACTCCTCCTGGAATCTTATAAATGACACATTTAGTTTGAGCTCCATTGTTCTAACCAACATGGTTCTACTTTTCAGAAAGTATGATGAATTTGAGCTCTTCTATTCGTCGCCTTTGCCTATAGATCAAGATTAAAGATCAACATACAGGGAGTGCCCTCTCCACACACACACACACACACACACACACACACACACACACACACTCTCACTCTCTGTGTATGTGTATGTGCTTCTCCTTTGTAGTAGTGTCTAGAGCATACGTCAAATACCAGTGATCTCATTCTCCATACGTCAAATACCAGTTATCTCATTCTCCAAAGATACTGGTTCAGACCCATGTTATTCACATTGCCTACCAGAGGACACAAATAATTTGATTCAAACTCATTTTCTTATTGTTTAAGTTAAATTCAATGAGGTCTCCCTAATGACTGGTCACGGTTCCCGGTTCCAAACATGTTCATATACAGGTTAGAACCTTCAGTGATTGTGGTCCAAATTTCCTGTCTTCTACACCATTATGTCTTAGACCAGGTTCTCGTTATTGGAGAAAATAAGGTCAAGGGTAATTCCTAGTCCGGTCCGTTCCGCTCATCAGAGGCTTAATGGTTCACTGTATGCGGCTTTTTATCAATATTTGCTCCTTCAGTTCTCTGCTGTTACATTAGACAAATTCTTCCATTTTAGATGATCTGAATTAAAATCAGAACTTTTTATTTTACTCAAAATGAGTAGAAAATGTATCCATTTCCATTCTTTTGTTGACTATTATTTCTTAGTCTTAGTTTTCAGTAGCATCTGCCTGGAGTCTACCTGGAGAGTATTCCGGGGATCAACGCCTCTGCGGCCCGCTCCATGACTAGGCCTCTCGATGGATCAGAGCCTAATCAACTACACTGTTACTGTTGGCCACACTTAATCCAACGTACGAACCACAGCCCGGATGATCCGGCAGTGACTACATATCTGTCCAGCTCCCTCTTGAAGGCAGCCAGGAGTCTATTGGTAATTCCCCTTTTGGTTGGTGGGAGGCTGTTGAATAGTCTTGGGCCCCAGACACTTATGGTGTTTTCTCTTAGTGTACCAATGGTGCCCCTAACTGTCAATGGGCATACGTTGCATCGCCTGACAAGTCTTTTACTTTAGTAGGAGTGATTTGTGTGTGCAGATCAGGGACTAGTCCCTCTAGAATTCTCCAAGTGTAGATTATAATGTATTTCTCTCGCCTGCACTCCAGTGAGTACAAGTCAAGTACTTTTAAGCATTCCCAGTAGTTAAGGTGTTTAATGAAAATGATATGTGCAGTAAAGGTTCCCTGTACATTCTCCAGATCTGTAATTTCACCTGCCTTGAACGGAGATGTTAATGTACAGCAGTATTCCAGCCTAGAGAGAGACAAAGTCATATACTTTGGCAAAATCCGCATAAATCACATCTAAATTATGTTTAGCTTTTCTTTCCTTGTCTCCGTGATTTTCTTATAGTGATCTAATAGGTAAGAAAGGCAAGATCTTCCTGCTGTGAGACTAAGTTACGCACTGGTGGTGTAGGTCGTACTTAGCACCCTCTCAAACACTTGTGATGTGTGCTATTAGTACTGGGATAAAGATTTTTGTCATCACTTTCCAGCTTGAATATGAAAATGGTATATAATACTGACAAGTTTTGCCTACATATTAGACTTCTTCAGTTGAATACAGAAGAGTTTAGCAAAAGCAGTAGAGATGTGAAGACGATGTAACCAGTCCATCACCCTTGAAGACGTAGTTTTGAGGTGGTTAGTCCCTCAGCCTGTGTAGGTGAAACATTTCGGAATGAAGATGCCCAACTGTTGCATATGTATCTTACTTGTAAACTTTCTAGGTTACCATGAGTCACATGGGTTAAGTATTTCAAGAAGTAAATTTGTTGTTTGCTGTATGAGTGGTAGCTACGTCTGCCATTGTGAGCGCATCTATCTCGCATGAATCTAAGCACCAGTGTTAAGCCAGGCGTAGTTTTACATATCATTATAAATACGTATACCGGTCAAGATATCAGATGCAGACTACTTGATAATGATGACAATTCCTTTTTGGATGATAAACATTTTTTTTTATTAACACATCGGTTATTTCCCACTATGACAGGTTGACCCGAAAAAGAAACACATTCATCTTCATCATTCACTCCATCACTGTCTTGCCGGAGGCATGCCTACACTGCAGTTAAAAAAACAAACTTCAACATCCCTCCTTCAGAGTGTAGACACTGTACTTCCCACCTTCAGGACTCAAGTCCAGCTTGCCAGTTTCCCTGAATTCCTTCATAAATGTTACCTTCATTGCACATGTTAAACATGTGTGCAAAAATATAATATTTAAAATAATTTATAAGATGGGATAAGTGTATGAAAACAGCAAGGTTTCTACTGTGTCTATTCTTTATATCCCACATTTGTACACTACCATAACACACTGGGGTGGGAAATATGGGAGGGAATGAAAAATAAACTCAATTAAAAGCTGGGGCGTCATGGACACAATAATAAAACAATCAATGTGACCCCATACAGTTGTGGAGCGAGTCGTGGCAGAGACGACTGGGCGAAACATCTGGGAGTCGTAACATCATACACCAGACTGCAGTGAGCGAGCTAGCAGTCAAAGTGACATCATCTTTGTGCAGGCTGCTCACTGAAGCTTGTGACACGAGGCTGACACAGCGCCTGCCGACAGGGCTGACTGCGGCTTGACGAGTATCATTCTCTCGGTAGTTGGAGTTATAGCAGAGGTTAGTCTAAGCATCCCCAGACTTGTTTCTCTACATATAACTGCACTCTGACGGTCTGGAGGTGAAGTGAAACAAATCTCGATGGGAATCGTAGCAGGTACGATTCTGCAGAACATCACGAGCGATGAGCATAAAAGCTTTCTGTACAAGAGGGCTCGGTCACTCGGGGGCTGATTTGACATCAGCTGTTAAACGTACTGGTCACACAGGTGACTTAGCACAGTGGTGCTACTCAGGTCTGGCTCAGACCTCACTGGACACACGGAAAATTTAAACACACCCGCGGTACATACGGTACACTAACATGTGAGAACACTGACTGAGAGGAATTAATTAACACACGACATATATTTTCTCTCAATCTTCTCCACAATACTAAAATAATTACTGAACACTCGATGGTGACATCATGTGATGTCAGATGTGATGACGTCAGCAGACATCTCGAGGTGACATCAGGCAGACATTGTGAGGTGACGTCAGCAGACATCTCGAGGTGACATCAGACAGACATCGTGAGGTGACGTCAGCAGACATCGTGATGTCATGAAGTCAGGCAGCATCGTCGGTGACGTCAATGTGATGCGGGCAGCAGACCACAGCATGAGGCCTGGGACATCTGGCTCGGTAACTCACGTGGTTGGTAGGTCCACGTGACATCGCCCACACCCAACGTGGCATCATGATCCACGTGGTGTCATGATCTACGTGGCATGCTGAGGTACGTGGCTTGCTGATCTACGTGGCATGCTGATCTACTTAGCTTCAAGTGGCCTCGGGCACTAGGATACACAGCTCTGGTAATGAATTCACACGGAAAACAGCAGAAAACACAGCAGAGGGAGTGGGCAGTGGTGAGTGTATGGTAGACGGGTGAGCATGAGTAGGGCGAGCATGGGCAAGGTGAGGAACAGCTACTTCCTCTCCTCCTCCCCCACCCACAAACACGTGGAGAAGCTCACACTGGACGCAGAAATCACCACAAAACTCACCTCTGTCTTGCTGAAACAGCTGTGCTGAGCTGAACAACAACAGCAGCAACATACAAGTGACGCTGAACACGTGACTTGAGAAACAGCGTGGGACACTGTAGCATGGGACACTGTAGCGTGGGACGCTGTAGCGTGGGGTCACTTACAATTCTCGGAGAATTTCGGCAAATTTCGGCTGGATCCTGCTTATACCTATGTCTGGATGCTCAAACGTGCAGACATGACATCAGGATAACTTGTTGAGAGACGGATGCTTCTTGTATGGGATAATGAAGTGAAGATGACTTCATTCCTTCCTTCCTCTTTCCAGGCAAACAACTGCTGCGACCACCGCTTTCCACCATTTATAACGAATTATTTGGTAGGTGCTCCAAGCGGGTGGTTAAATGATACGTCTTCGAAGGCTTCTTACTTTATTGTTAAGTCGTGGTGGGTACACAGGCTTGCGTGTTTGAGCCCATGGCCCGGGAGGGCCATCCCA
This sequence comes from Cherax quadricarinatus, assembly GCF_038502225.1. Classification (NCBI taxonomy): domain Eukaryota; kingdom Metazoa; phylum Arthropoda; class Malacostraca; order Decapoda; family Parastacidae; genus Cherax; species Cherax quadricarinatus. The sequence continues at coordinate 54,318,275 of NC_091294.1, read as the reverse complement.
CGAGAGAGAGCTACTAGTAGGCTTGTGTCTTGCTGCTAGGCCGCTGTGTGTGTGAGGCAGAGGCAAGGGCAGGCAGGCTGGCATGCCCACCGAGAGGCCTGGCTACAGAGGGCAGCACTTGAGTGGCACGAAATATGAACTAAGCTGGCAGACAGCATGGGCTGTCTGTGCAGACAGTACAGGCTGTCTACACCACTTGTAAGTGTTGTGTGTCCCGCCACTTGTAAGTGTTGTGCACCGTCAATTGTAAGTGTTGTGTGCCTCGCCACTTGTAAGTGTTGTGTGCCTCGCCACTTGTAAGTGTTGTGTGCCCCACCACTTGTAAGTGTTGTGTGCCCTGCCACTTGTAAGTGTTGTGTGCCCTGCCACTTGTAAGTGTTGTGTGCCCCGCCGCTTGTAAGTGTTACACTTCCAGTTTTGTTTCTTGTTTTATTTTTATTCATATTTTTCATATTTCTTTGAACAAATTCACTCTTAGTGTAATTTTAACTTCTTTTTAGCGTACTGTTATCTTTACTCTGAGTAAATTGTTTTGTTTAATTTACAATTAAGAGTTAAAGTGTTCAATAAGTCTTTCTTCATATTTTTATTTTTATTATTTAACCTACATTTTCCCAGTGTAACTTTTATTACTACATTGATTATTTCTTCATCTTTTTTATTGCACTTGTTCTGCAGTGAATTATTTTCTTGTATTGATATTTTTATGCACTGTTCTTCTCAGTTCATTATTGTTTGAGTTTCCTGTTTTTCATTTTATTATTTTTCCTGATGTTGTCTTTGTATTATATTTTAATTTTGTTTCTCCCTTTGTATACAATTTAGTAATTATATTTTACACTTTTTACATTGATTTAGTTTTATTAGTTAATTTCTTTATTAGCAAGAGTACAGACAGCTCATTTTGCATTTAATTCAGCCTCCAGTAATATTTTTACTTGTAAATTTCAATGTGTTTCTTTATCTTGTCCAGCAGTCCCTTACATTCTTTCTTTATCTTGGCCAGCAGTCATTTACATTGTTTCTTTATCTTGGCCAGCAGTCCCTTAAATTGTTTCTTTATCTTGCCCAGCAGTCATTTACATTGTTTCTTTATCTTGGCCAGCAGTCCCTTACATTGTTTCTTTATCTTGCCCAGCAGTCCCTTACATTGTTTCTTTATCTTGGCCAGCAGTCCCTTACATTGTTTCTTTATCTTGGCCAGCAGTCCTTTACATTGTTTCTTTATCTTGCCCAGCAGTCCCTTACATTGTTTCTTTATCTTGCCCAGCAGTCCCTTGCACTATTTCTTTATCTTGGCCAGCAGTCCCTTACATTGTTTCTTTATCTTGCCCAGCAGTCCCTTACATTGTTTCTTTATCTTGGGCAGCAGTCCCTTACATTGTTTCTTTATCTTGCCCAGCAGTCCCTTACATTGTTTATCTTGCCCAGCAGTCCCTTACATTGTTTCTTTATCTTGCCCAGCAGTCCCTTACATTGTTTCTTTATCTTGGCCAGCAGTCACTTACATTGTTTCTTTATCTTGGCCAGCAGTCCCTTACATTGTTTCTTTATCTTGGCCAGCAGTCCCTTATACTGAGTTGTCCTTCCCGCTTGCAGTGTATCTTAGACATTTTTTGTTACTTCTCCAGAATTACTTACATATCCTTTATTTCAATTTTAGCATTTTGTGTCATTTTTATTCATTATTTTTTTTTGCCGTATTTGTTTTTGTTCAACTTCTTTGCCATTATGCCTCACATACCTTCAAGTGATACTTTAGTGAATGGCGACACTCAGACCTCTCAGACTACTGCTGCTCCTGTCATCAGTCCTCATAGTTCCTTATCGACTGACAGACCGACCCAGACACTGAGACACTATAGTTTTACTCGTGATTCCCTTGATGCGTTGCCTTTATTCAATGGCCATGTACATAGTCTTGAAGCATGATTTACTGCCATTCGTTCTCGTGTTAATGGTCTAGTTGACAGTCGTCCTTCAGAGGAAAGTCTTATCAGACTTGCGAAAGAAGCTCTTCATCGGTCCCCTGCTGCTGTTCACGTTGTTAATCTCCATGAAATGCGAGACTTCAGGAATCTTACTAAGTGGTCACAATATGAGGAACTGATTCGTTCTTTCCTAGTACCAGTAAAAACAGCTGATCCATATGTCGTTCTTCGGGAACTCGTGAATGCTACACCCATGACTAATGAATCGTCGAGTGCATTTGCTGTTAGATTAGATAAACTTTTATCATTTATCAATGCTGTCCAGTCCTCAGTTTTTGGCCCTGATGAGGATAAACCATCCACAGCGTCGTTTGCTAAAATAGCAGCTTTTGGAGCAATCAAAGAACTAATGCCTCCTGCTTCCGTGTGTGCTTGTAAGGCTAATCCTCCAACTGTGACGATGTAACCACTTACAGCCTTAAATCATGCATGTTCTTCGTGCCCCCAGGGTACTTTCTCGTGTATCAAAAGTAATTTCACACCTATGCCTCAGTCTGTACCACCTCTTGTTTGCGCCACAGCGACAAATCGTGGTTGTCAACCATCGCAGCGATCACCAAGGACCAGTGGACAGAGTCATTATAAGCCTAATAGTATTCATAGTACATTCAGTAACCATTGTCAGGGGACTTGTTACAACTGTGGTTTCCGTGGTCATATTGCAATTAATTGTCCTGATAGTCACCCTAAGAGGCGTCGTACTGATGATGAGTACCAGTCTAATCTGCCGTACTGTACTTATCATAGAATACATGGACATGACACATCTGAGTGCAATGCTCTCTACAACCTTCAGTACTCTAGATCTTTCCGTGGCCGTTCCAACCCAACAGCAGAACCAGGAGAGGAAACAGACGTCGTGGTTCTCAGACTAACCAGAACCAGGCTCATTCTTCCAATTCCGGGGAATTCGAGCGCCCCAGTCAAACCGTTCCATGGTGACAGTAGGTGATAATGAGTACACCATCCCTGTTTACAGTTCCTTTGAAGCCTTAAGCAGTCTCGAGAATGACAGTCCCGCTGATGACATTGCTTTACACGTCTCTGACGTAGATGATTTTAGGGATGAAGTGGAATAAATCTTTTTTGATGACAATCCACCTTTTTGTTTGCATATAACTTCCAATGCAACTATAGGTCCCATAGTGCAAGCATCTGTTCGTAATGTGCCCGTTCATGTGTTCATGGACTCTGGTGCGCAAGTCAATAATATCAGGTCTAATTTAAGGATAAGCGGTTACGACATGTCCTTCTCGTAGAATGGACTCATGTGTCCTCCCTTAGTGGAGTAGCTGGTTCTCACCTGCGTGTCCGAGGTCGGACTTACCTCACCTTTTCTATCCAAGGTACAGACTTTACTGCTTCCTTCCTTGTCATCGACCAGATTACTTTCCTGGTGATCTTGTACTGGGATTTACTTCCACAAGAGACTTTCATATTGTTATTGTGCTCGACCCTTATCGATGGCATGCCCAAATTGATGACATGATCGTACCATTTTGGGGTTACCACCTTGGATCCGAGATCTGCCATACTGCAGCAGAATACGACATTCGGATTAAGTCCTTACAGGCCAGTGCATTTTCCAGTAGCGTACCCAAGCGGTCAGGCACTGGTGATCCTGTCACTCCTGCCTGTGTTCCACCTACAACTTCAGGCTTGCAAGATAGTGTCCAGTTATCTCAAGTGTCCAAGGATGCTGTGACTACCTTAAGTGCTGAGCCTATCCCTGCAATGTCTGCCAGTTCAAGTAGTAGTTTCTCCACAGGGGACGCCTTGTCAGAAAACGATTACTTGCAACTAGTAATGCCATCTCTTGTTGAAGTCACATGTTGTCTGCAGAAAGATGTTTCTGTTGCAGCTAGTGCCCTCACTAGAGTGTCTGTTGTTGTTCCTAGTGTTCCAGATGGTGATAACATCCTAGTTGACAGTGAATCCTGCAAAGTAAAGGGTTTATTTGTTGAGCCATCCTTACATGTTGCAAGAGATATCCATTTCTTCCTTGCAAACACTTCTGGTCACAGTGTTCGTCTCAGAGCACATACCAGTCTTGTTGACCTTGTTAACTATCCTTACCCAGTTCAGGTAGAGGATGAGTTGTCACCTGACCAGTGGGTCGGTGCTATTTCTACCGGGGAGACCTCATCCACTTCACTGGATCAATCCATTCCACCAGGTGAGGAGAAAGACTTAGCTCCCACTGGCTTCCCAGTCGAGGTCAAGCGTTTGTTGACTCTATTGAACAAACGTCGTAAAGCCATTGCCTTACCAAGTGAGAAGATGGGTATAACGAACTTATTGTCCCATCGTATCTCACTTGAACCTGGTACTAGACCTATCTATATACCTGCATACAGAATGCCTAATTCACAAGTTGCTGTCGTAGAAGAATTGATCAATCAAATGCTTGATGATGGAGTTATCGCATCCAGCAATTCACCTTGGAATGCGCCCTTGATCCTAGTACCCAAGAAGGATGGAACTTGGCACCCAGTGATTGACTTTAGGAAGTTAAATGTGAAAACTATTCCAGATCGCTTCCCACTTCCTGTACTTGGTGATCTTTTACATAACATCGGAGATAAAGTCTTTTCAACTCTGGACTTGTTACAAGGGTTTTGGCAAGTCCCTCTTCATGAGGACAGCCAAGAGCTAACTGCATTCTCCACTCCTACAGGTCATTATCACTTCCTCCGTATGGCCTTCGGGTTACGATCCTCCCCTATCACATTCTCATGACTCATGACTAATATCTTTAGAGGTCTCATAGGTAATGCACTTATGGTGTACTTAGATGATGTAATCGTCATGTTTAAAGATGGGGATACACACTTCAAAAGACTTGATTTAGTACTTGGTAAGCTTGAAGAAGCCAATTTAAAGATCAGTCTAAATGTCAATTTTTCAGATCAGAAATCAAGTTTCTTGGTCATGTAGTCTCTCCTAGAGGGGTTACGACTGACCAAAGTAACTGCACTACTAAATTTTCCAACTCCCAAAACTGCTGATGCTGTAAGATCCTTTGTGAGCTTACGTTTTTATAGATCTTTCATTGCCAATTTTTCTTCCATAGCAGCCCCTCTGAGTTGCTTAAGAAAGATGCTCCTTTCGTTTGGACCTTCCGTCAAGAAAGAGCATTCCAAACTCTAAAAGCTAACATCTGCTCCAATTTGAAATTTCCAGATTTTGCTAAGCCCTTCTATCTGACAACTGATGCTAGTTCTATTGGCATAGGTGCCGTACTAGCTCAGAAGACTGATAGCAAGTACAACACAGTTGCATTTGCTAGCCAAGTCCTTATGAAGGCTGAACGTAATTATACAGTAAATGAGCAAGAAGCTTTAGAAATAGTATGGTCTTTAAAACACTTCCGAGACATTATTTATCAGTACCCTGTTCATGTCTTGACAGACCATGCTCCACTGATACCTTTATTCCAGAACAGCCTAATGGAAGGTTAGCCAGATGGACCTTGACTATCCAAGAGTTCAATCCTACCTTTGAACACTTACCTGCTAAGTCAAATGTAATCACAGATGCTTTATTGCGACAGGTTAGTATAGTAACTACAGACCCTCCATTTACTGCCGAGGACATAAAGAATGCTCAAAGAACAGATCCCATGTGGTCTGGTGTGATTCAATTCCTGCTCCAGGAAGATCTTATTCTGACTGTGAAGCCAACAGCACCCATCAGTGACTTTGTCATGAACCAAGAATTACTGTATCGAACAGCCAAGTTGGGTACTCCTAGCAGAAGGGTATACCAGTTAGTAATTCCACAGTCACTAGTGAAGATAGCCTTACAGCTAGTTCACGATGTACCAGGTGTTGCACACCCTGGTATGGATCGTTCAATAAAACAAGGCAGATTGAAATACTTTTGGCCTCGTATGGCAACTGACATTTCTGAGTATGTTAAGAAATGTAGTGTCTGCATGCAACATAAAGGTAATGTTAATGGTCCAAATCCAATCCAAGTGTATCTAACTACTAGCGAACTGTGGGAAAGAGTTGCACTAGATTTGTTAACAAATTTCCAATGTTCCCTTCCAGGGCAACAAACATCTGTGTGTTATGGTAGACCATTTCACCAGATATTGTTAGTTCCTATTGCAGTTAAGACTGCCGAGACAGTAGCAAAAGCATTTAAAGAACGCATTATCTGCAGGTAAACCACCCCTAATTCCCAATAACAGATAATGGAGATGAATTCTGTAATGAAATTCTTGAAAATTTATGTACCTTGTACAAGTTCTCTAAATCCACCATTGCTCATCATTCTGCCAACAATGGGTTAGTGGAACAAACCAATAAGTACTTGATGTCTTGAGAGCCACTATCAATCCCAACAGTGAAACTTGGGATGAAGTTATACCTGATGTGCAGTGTGCTATAAATTCTGCTTACAATGTTTCTATAGGTGACACTCCACATTATGCATTGTATGGTGTAGATAAACGTTTGCCTTATGAGTTGCTATATTCTAATCTGAAACCAAATTACAACACTGATGATTTCATAGCAACTCGTACCAGCCTAGCTCAGAGCATCTTTAGAAGAATCCGTGAAGCACTTCATAAACCAACAGCAGAATTTACAAGAGTCGCTAACACTCGAGCAAAGCCATCCAAAATCAAAGTAGGATCGAGAGTTATGCTGACTAACGTTAACAAAACGTCTGCAATGCCTAAGCTTGATCAAAAGTTTCTTGGTCCTTATCGAGTAGTTGAACATATCACTAGCAATAAGTATAAGGTTAGAGAAATTAGTACTGGTCAGTATAAAGAATCGCATTTAGATCACATGATGTTTGTGATGATAATGATGTTCCAACCCAGACTAATGTGAGAGACTCTAACAATCTTCCTGATCCTGTACTCTCTACCTCTAATACTCAGTCACACGATCAACCTGAATATTGTTATTCCCTACGTACACGACAGGTATTGAGAAATCCTCAAGTATCATTTGTAACTACCAATTCAGAGCTGCCTCAAATACCGCATGTGTTAGTGCAACAGAGTTTGATCCTCCCAGAGATGACACTCATTCTGCATATGTCAATCTCACCCTATCAGAGTTGGGGTTAAATGTAAATAACCTGTATAGATGAATAATTACAGTATCAACTTATTAATATTCAAGATTTTTTTTTTTGTATTCGCCTCCTCTCCGAATTGAGATTTAACAGTCTAGATTTGAGTGCACCAAGTCTGCCTTTCTGTTAAACACTTCTTTCCTTGTATATATTTCTTCCTCAGAATCTGTAGTTCACATGAATACAGATCGATCGATCAAAATTTTTTTTGATCACTTCTATTGTGTAATCCAAATGTTGAGTCTCATTCTATGAGTTGTCCTATATCATACCTTGTAATGTATTACAGTTTCCTTACAGATATTGTGAGCTCCTATTGCAGATAAGACTGCCAAGACAGTAGCTAAAGCATTCATTATAGTCATTCATTATAGTCAATTACGTTAGCTCCCATTCCAATATTCTACTTATGTATGCTATAATGTTCAATTGTTGCATACTTTGACATTGTATAGAATCAGCCCAAGCGATACGCCTGCCGTCTCTAGTTTGTATTAGCTGTATGTCCTGACGACATATGTTAGCGTCCCCAAGCTCTCAGTAGTATCAGTTCCTAGTAACCAGTTGCCAGTAACCAGTTGCCAGTAACCAGTTACCAGTAGTATGACTCACTACCAACCATCTTTGTGAATCACTTGTTATTCATTGTTCAGCTGACCTAGCACGTTTTCAATGTTCCTACCCTTCGAGGCACTCAGCAAGCCAGTTGAAGTAGAGACATTAGGACAGATGGCAGGTCAGTCTTGGTGCTCCACAGATATTCCACCCAATATACTAGAACATCCAACGTGAGTGTTTTTACCCAATCCACGTTATCGAATCCCCATATGACAGTGACCAGAAACAGTTACTTGTGATCAGGAGAGGCTACTAGTGACCAAGAGCAGTTAGTAGTGGCCAGCAACAGTTACTAGTGACCAAGAGCAGTTACTAGTGACCAGGAACAGATACTAGTGACCTGAAAGTTACTAGTAGCCAGGAACTGATACTAGTAATCAGGAACAGTTACTAATGCCCAGGAACAGTTACTAGTGACCAACAGCAGTAACAGTGACAGTTACTAGTGACCACAAACAGTTACTAGTGACCAAGAGCAGTTACTAATGACCAGGAACAGTTACTAGTGACCTGAAAGTTACTAGTAGCCAGAAACAGATACTAGTAATCAGGAACAGTTACTAATGACCAGGAACAGTTACTAGTGACCAACAGCAGTAACAGTGACACAGTTACTAGTGACAATGAACAGTTACTAGTGACCAGGAACAGTTACTAGTGACCAGGAGCAGTTACTAGTGACCAGGAGCAGTTACTAGTGACCAAGAGCAGTTACTAGTAGCAATGAACAGTTACTAGTGACCAGGAACAGTTACTAGTGACCAGGAGCAGTTACTAGTGACCAGCAGCAGTTACTGTAGCCAGGAACAGTTACTAGTGACCAGGAACAGTTACTAGTGACCAAGAGAATTTACTAGTGACCAGGAACAGTTACTAGTGACCAAGAGAATTTACTAGTGACCAGGAACAGTCACTAGTGACCAGTAACAGTTACTAGTGACAAGGAGCAGTTACTAGTGACCAGGAACAGTTACTAGTGACCATGAGCAGTTACTAGTGACCAGGAAGTTACTAGTGACCAGAAACAGTTACTAGTGACCAGGAACGGTTACTAGTGACCAGGAAAAGTTACTAGTGACCAGGAGCAGTTAATAGTGGCCAAGAACAGTTACTAGTGACCAGGAAGTTACTAGTGACCAGGAAGTTACTAGTGACCAGGAGCAGTTACTGGTGACCAAGAGTAGTTACTAGTGACCAGAAACAGTTACTGGTAGCCAGGAACAGTTACAAGTGACCAGGAACAGTTACGAGTGACGAGGAACAGTTACTAGTGATCAGGAGCAGTTACTAGTGACCAGGAGCAGTTACTAGTGACCAGAAGCAGTTACTAGTAGCCAGGAACAGTTACTAATGACCAGGAAGTTACTAGTGACAAGGAAGTTGCTAGTGACCAGGAACAGTTACTAGTGGCCAGGAGCAGTTACTAGTGACCAGGAGCAGTTATTAGTAGCCAGGAACAGTTACTGCTGACCAGAACAGTTACTAGTGACACAGGAACAGTTATCAGTCACCAAGAACAGTTACAAGTAACCAGGAACAGTTACTAGTGACCAGGAGCAGCTACTAGTGACCAGAAACAGTTACTAGTGACCAAGAGCAGTTACTAGTGACCAGGAAGTTACTAGTGACCAAGAGCAGTTACTAGTGACAACAGTTACTAGTGACCAAGAGCAGTTACTAGTGACAACAGTTACTAGTGACCAAGAGCAGTTACTAGTGACCAGGAACAGTTACTAGTGACCAGGAGCAGTTACTAGCGGCGGCCAGGAACAGTTGCTAGCGACCAAGAGCAGTTACCAGTGACCAGGAACAGTTACTAGCGACCAGGAACAGTTACTAGTGACCAGGAACAGTTAGTAGTACCCAGGAACAGTTACTACTGACGAGAAACATTTACTACTGACCAGCAGCAGTTGCTACTGACCAGGAACTGTTACTAGTGACCACGAACAGTTACTAGTGACCAGGAGCAGTTACTAATGACCAGAACAGTTACTAGTGACACAGGAACAGTTACTAATGACCAGAACAGTTACTAGTGACACAGGAACAGTTATTAGTCACCAGGAACAGTTACTAGTAACCAGGAACAGTTACTAGTGACCGGGAGCAGTTACTAGTGACCAGGAGCAGCTACTAGTGATCAGGAGCAGTTACTAGTGACCAAGAGCAGTTACTAATGACCAGGAACAGTTACTAGTGACCAAGAGCAGTTACCAGTGACCAGGAACAGTTACTAGTGACCAGGAGCAGTTATTAGTGACCAAGAGCAGTTACCAGTGACCAGGAACAGTTACTAGTGACCAGGAACAGTTAGTAGTAGCCAGGAACAGTTATTACTAACCAGAAACATATACTACTGACCAGCAGCAGTTGCTACTGACCAGGAACTTACTAGTGACCAGGAACAGTTACTAGTGACCAGGAGCAGTTACTAGTGACCAAGAACAGTTACTAGTGACCAAGAGCAGTTATTGGCGACCAGGAACAGTTACTAGTGACCAGAAATAGTTACTAGTGACCAGAAGCAGTTACTAGTGACCAAGAGCAGTTACTGGTGACCAGAAACAGTTATTAGTGACCAGGAACTGTTACTAGTGACCAGGAACAGTTAACTAGTGACCAAGAGCAGTTACTAGTGACCAAGACAGTTACTAGTGACACAGGAACAGTAACTAGCGACCAGCACGAATTACTATAGGCCAGGAGCAGTTACTATTGGCCAGGAGCAGTTACTAGTAGCCAGGAGCAGTTACCACTAGCCAAGAGCACTTACTAGTGGCCAGAAGCAGTCACCACTGTTCAAGAGCAGCTACTAGTGGCCAGCAGTTACCACTAGCCATGAGCAGTTACTAGTGGCCATGAGCAGTTACCACTGGCCAAGAGAAGTTACTAGTATCCAGGAGCAGTTACCACTGTCCAAGAGTACCTACTAGTGGCCAGGATCAGCTACTAGTGACCAGGAGCAGTTCCTAGTGGCCATGAGCAGTTACTAGTGGCCAGGAGCAGTTACTAGTGGCCAGAAGCAGTAGTGGCCAGGAGCAGTTACTAGTAGCCAAAAGCAGTTACTAGTGGCCAGGAGCAGTTACTAGTGGCCAGAAGCAGTTACTAGTGGCCAGGAGCAGTTATTAGTGGCCAGTAGCAGTTACTACTGGCAAAGAGCAGTTACTAGTGGCCAGGAGCAGATACCACTGGCCAGAAGCAGTTACTAGTGGCCAGGAGCAGTTACTAGTGGCCAAGAGCAGTTACCACTGGCCAGGAGCAGTTACCACTGGCCAGGAGCAGTTACTAGTGGCCAGCAGATACCACTGGCCAGAAGCAGTTACTAGTGGCCAGGAGCAGTTACTAGTGGCCAGGAGCAGTTACTAGTGGCCAGGAGCAGTTACTAGTGGCCAGAAGCAGTTACTAGTGGCCAGCAGTTACTAGTGGCCAGGAGCAGTTACTAGTGGCCAGGAGCAGTTACTAGTGGCCAGAAGCAGTTACTAGTGGCCAGCAGTTACTAGTGGCCAGAAGCAGTTACTACTGGCCAGAAGCAGTTACTAGTGGCCAGAAGCAGTTACTAGTGGTCAGAAGCAGTTACTAGTGGCCAGAAGCGGTTACTAGTGGCCAAGAGCAGTTACTAGTGGCCAGAAGCAGTTACTAGTAGCCAGGAGCAGTTACTAGTGGCCAAGAGCAGTTAATACTGGTAAAGAGCAGTTACTAGTGGCCAGAAGCAGTTACTAGTGGCCAGGAGCAGTTATTAGTGGCCAGGAGCAGTTACTAGTGGCCAGGAGCAGTTACTAGTGGCCAGAAGCAGTAGTGGCCAGGAGCAGTTACTAGTAGCCAGGAGCAGTTACTAGTGGCCAGGAGCAGTTACTAGTGGCCAGAAGCAGTTACTAGTGGCCAGAAGCAGTTAGTACTGGCCAGGAGCAGTTAGTAGTGGCCAGAAGCAGTTACTAGTGGCCAGAAGCAGTTAGTAGTGGCCAGGAGCAGTTACTAGTGGCCAGAAGCAGTTACTAGTGGCCAGAAGCAGTTACTAGAGGCCAGAAGCAGTTAGTAGTGGCCAGGAGCGTTAGTAGTGGCCAGAAGCAGTTACTAGTGGCCAGAAGCAGTTAGTAGTGGCCAGGAGCAGTTACTAGTGGCCAGGAGCAGTTACTAGTGGCCAGAAGCAGTTACTAGTGGCCAGAAGCAGTTACTAGTGGCCAGGAGCAGTTAGTAGTAGCCAGGAGCATTTAGTAGTGGCCAGGAGCAGTTACTAGTGGCCAGAAGCAGTTACTAGTGGCCAGAAGCAGTTAGTAGTGGCCAGAAGCAGTTACTACTGGCCAGAAGCAGTTACTAGTGGCCAGAAGCAGTTACTAGTGGCCAAAAGCAGTTACTAGTGGCCAGAAGCAGTTACTAGTGGCCAGAAGCAGTTAGTAGTGGCCAGGAGCAGTTACTAGTGGCCAGGAGCAGTTACTAGTGGCCAGAAGCAGTTACTAGTGGCCAGAAGCAGTTACTAGTGGCCAGGAGCAGTTAGTAGTAGCCAGGAGCATTTAGTAGTGGCCAGGAGCAGTTACTAGTGGCCAGAAGCAGTTACTAGTGGCCAGAAGCAGTTAGTAGTGGCCAGAAGCAGTTACTACTGGCCAGAAGCAGTTACTAGTGGCCAGAAGCAGTTACTAGTGGCCAAAAGCAGTTACTAGTGGCCAGAAGCAGTTACTAGTGGCCAGAAGCAGTTACTAGTGGCCAGAAGCAGTTACTAGTGGCCAGAAGCAGTTACTAGTGACCAGAAGCAGTTACTAGTGGCAAGAAGCAGTTACTAGTGGCCAGAAGCAGTTACTAGTGGACAGAAGCAGTTACTAGTGGCCAGAAGCAGTTACTAGTGACCAGAAGCAGTTACTAGTGGACAGAAGCAGTTAGTAGTGGCCAGAAGCAGTTACTAGTGACCAGAAGCAGTTACTAGTGGACAGAAGCAGTTACTAGTGGACAGAAGCAGTTACTAGTGGCCAGAAGCAGTTACTAGTGACCAGAAGCAGTTACTAGTGGACAGAAGCAGTTACTAGTGGACAGAAGCAGTTACTAGTGGCCAGAAGCAGTTACTAGTGACCAGAAGCAGTTACTAGTGGACAGAAGCAGTTAGTAGTGGCCAGAAGCAGTTAGTAGTGGCCAGAAGCAGTTACTAGTGGACAGAAGCAGTTAGTAGTGGCCAGAAGCAGTTACTAGTGACAAGAAGCAGTTACTAGTGGACAGAAGCAGTTAGTAGTGGCCAGAAGCAGTTAGTAGTGGCCAGAAGCAGTTACTAGTGGACAGAAGCAGTTAGTAGTGGCCAGAAGCAGTTACTAGTGACAAGAAGCAGTTACTAGTGGACAGAAGCAGTTACTAGTGGACAGAAGCAGTTACTAGTGGACAGAAGCAGTTACTAGTGACCAGAAGCAGTTACTAGTGGACAGAAGCAGTTAGTAGTGGCCAGAAGCAGTTACTAGTGGACAGAAGCAGTTACTAGTGGACAGAAGCAGTTACTAGTGACCAGAAGCAGTTACTAGTGGACAGAAGCAGTTAGTAGTGGCCAGAAGCAGTTACTAGTGGACAGAAGCAGTTACTAGTGACCAGAAGCAGTTACTAGTGGACAGAAGCAGTTACTAGTGGACAGAAGCAGTTACTAGTGACAAGAAGCAGTTACTAGTGACGAGAAGCAGTTACTAGTGGACAGAAGCAGTTACTAGTGACCAGAAGCAGTTACTAGTGGCCAGAAGCAGTTACTAGTGACCAGAAGCAGTTACTAGTGACCAGAAGCAGTTAGTAGTGGCCAGAAGCAGTTACTAGTGACAAGAAGCAGTTACTAGTGGACAGAAGCAGTTACTAGTGGACAGAAGCAGTTACTAGTGACCAGAAGCAGTTACTAGTGACAAGAAGCAGTTACTAGTGGCCAGAAGCAGTTAGTAGTGGCCAGAAGCAGTTACTAGTGACAAGAAGCAGTTACTAGTGGCCAGAAGCAGTTAGTAGTGGCCAGAAGCAGTTACTAGTGACCAGAAGCAGTTACTAGTGGACAGAAGCAGTTAGTAGTGGCCAGAAGCAGTTACTAGTGGACAGAAGCAGTTAGTAGTGGCCAGAAGCAGTTACTAGTGGACAGAAGCAGTTAGTAGTGGCCAGAAGCAGTTACTAGTGGACAGAAGCAGTTACTAGTGGACAGAAGCAGTTAGTAGTGGCCAGGAGCAGTTACTAGTGGACAGAAGCAGTTAGTAGTGGCCAGAAGCAGTTACTAGTGGACAGAAGCAGTTAGTAGTGGCCAGAAGCAGTTACTAGTGGACAGAAGCAGTTAGTAGTGGACAGAAGCAGTTACTAGTGGACAGAAGCAGTTACTAGTGGACAGAAGCAGTTACTAGTGGACAGAAGCAGTTACTAGTGGACAGAAGCAGTTAGTAGTGGACAGAAGCAGTTACTAGTGGACAGAAGCAGTTAGTAGTGGACAGAAGCAGTTACTAGTGGACAGAAGCAGTTAGTAGTGGACAGAAGCAGTTACTAGTGGACAGAAGCAGTTAGTAGTGGACAGAAGCAGTTAGTAGTGGACAGAAGCAGTTACTAGTGGACAGAAGCAGTTACTAGTGGACAGAAGCAGTTAGTAGTGGCCAGAAGCAGTTACTAGTGGACAGAAGCAGTTAGTAGTGGACAGAAGCAGTTACTAGTGGACAGAAGCAGTTACTAGTGGACAGAAGCAGTTAGTAGTGGACAGAAGCAGTTAGTAGTGGACAGAAGCAGTTAGTAGTGGACAGAAGCAGTTAGTAGTGGACAGAAGCAGTTACTAGTGGACAGAAGCAGTTACTAGTGGACAGAAGCAGTTACTAGTGGACAGAAGCAGTTAGTAGTGGCCAGGAGCCTCGTGCGTCATTAATATTGAGGGAAGGAGGTACAGGAATTTGTTTTTAGTCAGGAAGAGAGAGTAACCGTGCAATATTGTTCTGTTATATTGTAGTAAATACTTACATAGTGGGAAGATGGACTAGAAGGGGCGGGGAGGGAGGGAAGGAAGGGAACGGAGGTAGGGAAGGGAGGGAGGGAAGGGAAGGGAGGGAGGGAGGGAAGGAAGGGAACGGAAGTAGGGAAGGAAGGGAGGGAAGGAAGGGAAGGTAGTGACAGGGAGGGGAAAGGGCAAGGGGGCTGTAACTACCAACCATATGCCTCACCTCACCTAGTTGTACTTATCTAGTTGTGGTTGCAAGGGTCGAGTCCCAGCTCCTGGCCCCGCCTCTTCACTGGTCGCTACTAGGTCACTCTCCCTAAACCGTGAGCTTAATCATACCTCTGCTTAAAGCTATGTATGAATCCTGCCTCCACTACATCGCTTCCCAAACTATTCCACTTCCTGACTACTCTGTGGCTGAAGAAATACTTCCTAACATCCTTGTGATTCATCTGTGTCTTTAACTTCAACTGTGTCCCCTTGTTGCTGTGTCCCATCTCTGGTGTGTGTGTGTGTGTGTGTGTGTGTGTGTGTGTGTGTGTGTGTGTGCTCACCTATTTGCGGTTGCAGGGGTCGAGTCTTAGCTCCTGGCCCCGCCTCTTCACCGGTTGCTACTGGGCCCTCTCTCTCCCCGCTCCATGAGCTTTATCAAACCTCGTCTTAAAACTGTGTATGGTTCCTGCCTCCACTACGTCATTTTCTAGGCTATTCCACTGCCTTACAACTCTATGACTGAAGAAATACTTCCTAATATCTCTCTGACTCATTTGTGTTTTCAACTTCCAATTGTGGCCTCTTGTTTCTGTGTCCCCTCCCTGGAACATCCTGTCTTTGTCCACCTTGTCTATTCCACGCAGTATTTTATATGTCGTTATCATGTCTCCCCTGACCCTCCTGTCCTCCAGTGTCGTCAGGCCGATTTCCCTTAATCTTTCTTCATAGGACATTCCCCTTAGCTCTGGAACTAACCTTGTCGCAAACCTTTGTACTTTCTCTAGTTTCTTGACGTGCTTTATCAAGTGCGGGTTCCAAACAGGTGCTGCATACTCCAGTATGGGCCTGACATACACGGTGTACAGTGTCTTGAACGATTCATTACTAAGGTATCGGAATGCTGTTCTCAGGTTTGCCAGGCGCCCATATGCTGCAGCAGTTATCTGGTTGATGTGTGCTTCTGGAGACATGCTCGGTGTTATACTCACCCCAAGATCTTTCTCCTTGAATGAGGTTTGCAGTCTTTGGCCACCTAGCCTATACTCGGTCTGTGGTCTTCTGTGCCCTTCCCCTATCTTCATGACTTTGCATTTGGCAGGATTAAATTCGAGAAGCCATTTGCTGGACCAGGTGTCCAGTCTGTCAAGGTCTCTTTGAAGTCCTGCCTGGTCCTCATCAGATTTAATTCTCCTCATTAACTTCACATCATCTGCAAACAGGGACACTTCTGAGTCTAACCCTTCCGTCATGTCGTTCACATATACCAAAAATAGCACTGGTCCTAGGACTGACCCCTGTTGGACCCCGCTCGTCACAGGTGCCCACTGTGATACATCATTACGTACCATGACTCGTTGTCTCCCTGTCAGGTATTCTCTGATCCATTGGAGTGCCCTTCCTGTTATATGCGCCTGATGCTCTAGCTTCTGCACTAATCTCTTGTGAGGAACTGTGTCAAAGGCCTTCTTGCAGTCCAAGAAGATGCAATCAACCCACCCCTCTCTCTCGTGTCTTACTTCTGTTATTTTATCATAAAACTCCAGAAGGTTTGTGACACAGGATTTGCCTTCCATGAATCCATGCTGGTTGGCATTTATACTCTTGTTCCGTTCCAGGTGCTCCACCACTCTCCTCCTGATAATCTTCTCCATAATTTTGCATACTATACACGTCAATGACACAGGTCTATAGTTTAGTGCCTCTTTTCTGTCTCCTTTTTTAAAAATGGGAACTACATTTGCCGTCTTCCAAACCTCAGGTAGTTGCCCAGTTTCCAGGGACGTGTTGAAGATTGTGGTAAGTGGCACGCACAACATATCTGCTCCCTCTCTAAGGACCCACGGGGAGATGTCCGGTCCCATTGCCTTTGAGGTATCGATGTCCCTTAGCAGTTTCTTCACCTCTTCCTCATCTGTATGTATGTCGTCCAACACTTGTTGGTGTATTCCTTGCTGGTGTCCCCATCTGGTCTGTCCCCCCAGAGTCCTTCCTGTCTCCACTGTAAATACTTCCTTAAATTTCGTGTTGAGCTCTTCACATACCTCTTGATCGTTTCTTGTGAGTTCTCCACCTTCTTTCCTCAGCCTTATCACCTGGTCCTTGACTGTTGTCTTCCTCCTAATGTGGCTATACAGCAGTTTCGGGTCAGATTTGACTTTCGATGCTATGTCGTTTTCATACTGTCGCTGGGCCTCCCTCCTTATCTGTGCATACTCGTTTCTGGCTCTTCTACTAATCTCCTTGTTTTCCTGGGTCCTATGCCTCCTGTACCTTTTCCATTCTCTGTTGCACTTAGTTTTTGCCTCCCTACACCTTCAGGTAAACCAAGGACTCGTTTTGGTCTTCCTATTATTTCTGTTTCCCTTGGGAACAAAACTTTCCTCTGCCTCCTTGCACTTTGTTGCCACATATTCCATCATCTCGTTTACTGATTTTCCTACCATTTCTCTGTCCCACTGAACCTCCTGCAGGAAGTTTCTCATACCTGTGTAGTCTCCCCTTTTATAGTTTGGCCTGATCCCTTCAGTTCCTGTTACCTTCTCCACTTGTAACTCTACTATATAATCAAAACTCAGAACCACATGATCGCTAGCTCCAAGGGGCCTCTCGTAAGTGATGTCCTCAATGTCTGAAGTGCTCAGGGTGAACACAAGATCCAGTCTTGCTCGCTCATCCTCCCCTCCCTCTCTGGTTGTATCCCTGACATGTTGATGCATGAGGTTTTCAAGTACCACATCCATCATCTTGGCTCTCCATGTTTTGGGACCCCCATGTGGCTCCAGGTTTTCCCAGTCGATCTCCCTGTGGTTGAAATCGCCCATTACCAGTAACTTTGCTCTGCTCGAGTGAGCTCTTGCCACCTCAGCCAGTGTGTCCACCATCACCCTGTTGTTTTCTTTGTACTCCTCTCTTGGCCTCCTGCAGTTCTGTGGTGGGTTATACATCACTCCAATGACTACTTTATGTTCTCCAGACTGAATTGTACCTACAATGTGGTCTCTTTCTCCAATCATGTCCATGCCTTCCATTTCCTCAAATCCCCATCGGTGTTTTATGAGCAGTGCAACCCCTCCTCCCCCTCTACTCCTCCTATCTTTCCTCAGGATCTGATATCCCATTGGGAAGATTGTGTCTGTTATTGTCTCAGCGAGTTTTGTTTCTGTGACTGCTATGATGTCTGGGGATTTTTCACTGATTCTTTCGTTCCACTCCTCATGTTTATTCGTTATTCCATCCGCGTTTGTGTACCAAACTTTCAGTTTCTTTTCTACCATTGTGGTCATGGGGGAGCGAGAGCCTTGGTGGGGGCCTATATGGGGCTGTGGTGTAGGTGGGGTTTGTGATGATGGGGGTGGGGTCAGAATGCCCATAAGGGACAGCTGTTGGGGTGAGGTTTGTGATATGGGGGTTGGTGGCAGAGGGAACAGTGAGTGGGTTGTAGTATAGGTTGCTCAGTTGCGTTGGGAATGTCGTGGTTGGAGTCTTTTGGTGGGAGATTCTGTGGGGTGTGTTTGCCCTTCCTCCTGTGTATGGGTCCTGCTCATCTTCGTCATTGCCTCTCGTTCCTCCTTGCGTCTCTGTACCCTCTCTTTCAGTGTAGTCCTTTCGTCTTGTGTTCTGTCGCGGTCGAGGTATACTCTCTGGTACCCCTGTTTGTCCCTCAGTCTTGCTTTCTCTTGCAGAATCCTGGTTCGAACTGATTCTTTCTTGAAAATTACTTTGACAGGCCGTATCCTTCCACTCGCAAACCACCCAATTCTCTGAAAATTTGTCACCTGGGTCATTTCGCCCTCACCTATTGTTTTCATGATGCCTTCAATCACTTTTTTCTCCTCCTGTTTTATTTCTTCAAAGTTGTCCCCCTTGGCTTCT
>NC_091294.1:54274567-54292067 GCF_038502225.1 Cherax quadricarinatus | reverse complement strand
TCACTCCCACCACCACCACCCCCACCTCACTCCCACCACCACCACCCCCACCTCACTCCCACCACCACCACCCCCACCTCACTCCCACCACCACCACCTCACTCCATCACTACTACCACCACCACTACTACCTTACTCCCTCCACAACTACTACCTCACTCTCACCACCACCACTACTACCACCTCCACCACTACCCCACCACTCCCGCCACCATCACTCCCACCACTCCCGCCACCATCACTCCCACCCCTCCCTCCATTTCCACCACCACCACTCCCAGCACCACTACTATCACCACCACTACCACCTCCACCTCACTCCCACCACCACCATTACCACCACCACAAGTACCAAGAGGTGACAAACCAATAATGATACTGTTGACTTGTTCTGACTACGGTAAAGCAATGCGTATGAACACAAGAGGCAGATAGTGCAGGATACCTCCACTGAAAAACAGGGCAGCAACGAGTGTACAGAGAAAACTCGCTAAGTGTTAAGGGACCAAGACTCTTCAACGCACTTCCTTCATGCATATGGGAGATTACCAACAAACTCCAACCTGTCTTCAAGAGGAAACTCGACAGATTCCTCAGAACAGTTCCTGATCAGCCTGGTTGCAGTGCACACGTTGGCCTGAGGACGGTGGATATTAACAACATGATCGACCAGGCCGCCGGAGCGCTGATATCTGGATGTTACTGTTCTTATGTACTCCAGGTAGGTAGAATCCCTCCGCTACTTCTGCACCACCACAACTATTAACTCCCTCTCTCCCACCACGATCGCCACTGCTACTCTCTTTTCCTCCACACGGTCTCAGAAGACCGACAGGCAGCTCAACCAGGCGGTTGGTGCTACCCACATGTAGTTCAACATGTGCACCACAGCTCGCCTGATCAGGAACTTGAGTAACTTACAAAGTTGCATCTTGAAGGTTAGGCGTTAAAAACAATTGTTTTCTTTACTCTTGTTTTCTCTACACTTGTTTTCCCGACACTTGTTTTCTCTACACTTGTTTTCTCTACACTTGTTTTCTCTACATTTGTTTTCTCTACACTTGTTTTCTCTACACTTGTTTTCCCTACACTTGTTTTCCCGACACTTGTTTTCTCTACATTTGTTTTCTCTACACTTGTTTTCTCTACACTTGTTTTCTCTACACTTGTTTTCTCTACACTTGTTTTCTCTACACTTGTTTTCTCTACACTTGTTTTCTCTACACTTGTTTTCTCTACATTTGTTTTCTCTACACTTGTTTTCTCTACACTTGTTTTCTCTACACTTGTTTTCCCTACACTTGTTTTCCCTACACTTGTTTCCTCTACACTTGTTTTCTCTACACTTGTTTCCTCTACACTTGTTTTCTCTACACTTGTTTTCCCTACACTTGTTTTCTCTACACTTGTTTTCTCTACACTTGTTTTCCCTACACTTGTTTCCTCTACACTTGTTTTCTCTACACTTGTTTTCCCTACACTTGTTTCCTCTACACTTGTTTTCTCTACACTTGTTTCCTCTACACTTGTTTTCTCTACACTTGTTTTCCCTACACTTGTTTTCTCTACACTTGTTTTCTCTACACTTGTTTTCCCTACACTTGTTTCCTCTACACTTGTTTTCTCTACACTTGTTTTCCCTACACTTGTTTCCTCTACACTTGTTTTCTCTACACTTGTTTCCTCTACACTTGTTTTCTCTACACTTGTTTTCTCTACACTTGTTTCCTCTACACTTGTTTTCTCTACACTTGTTTTCTCTACACTTGTTTTCTCTACACTTGTTTCCTCTACACTTGTTTTCTCTACACTTGTTTTCCCTACACTTGTTTCCTCTACACTTGTTTTCTCTACACTTGTTTTCTCTACACTTGTTTTCTCTACACTTGTTTTCCCTACACTTGTTTCCTCTACACTTGTTTTCTCTACACTTGTTTTCTCTACACTTGTTTTCTCTACACTTGTTTTCCCTACACTTGTTTTCTCTACACTTGTTTTCCCTACACTTGTTTTCTCTACACTTGTTTTCCCTACACTTGTTTTCTCTACACTTGTTTTCTCTACACTTGTTTTCTCTACACTTGTTTTCTCTACACTTGTTTTCTCTACACTTGTTTCCTCTACACTTGTTTTCTCTACACTTGTTTTCCCTACACTTGTTTTCTCTACACTTGTTTCTTCTACACTTGTTTTCTCTACACTTGTTTTCTCTACACTTGTTTCTTCTACACTTGTTTCCTCTACACTTGTTTTCTCTACACTTGTTTTCCCTACACTTGTTTTCTCTACACTTGTTTCTTCTACACTTGTTTCCTCTACACTTGTTTTCTCTACACTTGTTTTCCCTACACTTGTTTTCTCTACACTTGTTTTCTCTACACTTGTTTTCTCTACACTTGTTTTCTCTACACTCTACACTTGTTTTCCTCTACACTTGTTTTCCTCTACACTTGTTTTCTCTACACTTGTTTCTCTACACTTGTTTTCCCTACACTTGTTTTCTCTACACTTGTTTTCTCTACACTTGTTTTCTCTACACTTGTTTTCTCTACACTTGTTTTCCCTACACTTGTTTTCTCTACACTTGTTTTCTCTACACTTGTTTTCTCTACACTTGTTTTCTCTACACTTGTTTTCTCTACACTTGTTTTCCCTACACTTGTTTCCTCTACACTTGTTTTCTCTACACTTGTTTTCTCTACACTTGTTTTCTCTACACTTGTTTCCTCTACACTTGTTTTCTCTACACTTGTTTCCTCTACACTTGTTTTCTCTACACTTGTTTTCTCTACACTTGTTTCCTCTACACTTGTTTTCTCTACACTTGTTTTCTCTACACTTGTTTTCCCTACACTTGTTTCCTCTACACTTGTTTTCTCTACACTTGTTTTCCCTACACTTGTTTTCTCTACACTTGTTTTCCCTACACTTGTTTTCTCTACACTTGTTTTCCCTACACTTGTTTTCTCTACACTTGTTTTACCTACACTTGTTTCCTCTACACTTGTTTTCTCTACACTTGTTTTCTCTACACTTGTTTTCCCTACACTTGTTTCCTCTACACTTGTTTTCTCTACACTTGTTTCCTCTACACTTGTTTTCCCTACACTTGTTTTCTCTACACTTGTTTTCTCTACACTTGTTTTCTCTACACTTGTTTTCCCTACACTTGTTTCCTCTACACTTGTTTTCTCTACACTTGTTTTCTCTACACTTGTTTTCCCTACACTTGTTTCCTCTACACTTGTTTTCCCTACACTTGTTTCCTCTACACTTGTTTTCCCTACACTTGTTTCCTCTACACTTGTTTTCTCTACACTTGTTTTCCCTACACTTGTTTTCCCTACACTTGTTTTCCCTACACTTGTTTTCTCTACACTTGTTTTCCCTACACTTGTTTCCTCTACACTTGTTTTCTCTACACTTGTTTTCTCTACACTTGTTTCCTCTACACTTGTTTTCTCTACACTTGTTTTCTCTACACTTGTTTTCCCTACACTTGTTTTCTCTACACTTGTTTTCTCTACACTTGTTTTCCCTACACTTGTTTCCTCTACACTTGTTTTCTCTACATTTGTTTTCTCTACACTTGTTTTCTCTACACTTGTTTTTTACACTCTACACTTGTTTTCCCTACACTTGTTTTCCCTACACTTGTTTTCCCTACACTTGTTTTCTCTACACTTGTTTTCCCTACACTTGTTTCCTCTACACTTGTTTTCTCTACACTTGTTTTCCCTACACTTGTTTTCCCTACACTTGTTTTCCCTACACTTGTTTTCCCTACACTTGTTTTCTCTACACTTGTTTTCCCTACACTTGTTTTCCCTACACTTGTTTTCTCTACACTTGTTTTCTCTACACTTGTTTTCTCTACACTTGTTTCCTCTACACTTGTTTCCTCTACACTTGTTTTCTCTACACTTGTTTCCTCTACACTTGTTTTCTCTACACTTGTTTTTACACTCTACACTTGTTTTCTCTACACTTGTTTTCCCTACACTTGTTTTCTCTACACTTGTTTTCTCTACACTTGTTTTCCTCTACACTTGTTTTCTCTACACTTGTTTTCCCTACACCCTACACTTGTTTTCTCTACACTTGTTTTCTCTACACTTGTTTTCCCTACACTTGTTTTCTCTACACTTGTTTTCCCTACACTTGTTTTCTCTACACTTGTTTCTTCTACACTTGTTTCCTCTACACTTGTTTTCTCTACACTTGTTTTCCCTACACTTGTTTTCTCTACACTTGTTTTCTCTACACTTGTTTTCCCTACACTTGTTTTCCCTACACTTGTTTTCTCTACACTTGTTTTCTCTACACTTGTTTTCCCTACACTTGTTTTCTCTACACTTGTTTTCTCTACACTTGTTTTCCCTACACTTGTTTTCTCTACACTTGTTTTCTCTACACTTGTTTTCCCTACACTTGTTTTCTCTACACTTGTTTTCCCTACACTTGTTTTCTCTACACTTGTTTTCCCTACACTTGTTTTCCCTACACTTGTTTTCTCTACACTTGTTTTCTCTACACTTGTTTTCCCTACACTTGTTTTCTCTACACTTGTTTTCTTGTTTTCCCTACACTTGTTTTCTCTACACTTGTTTTCTCTACACTTGTTTTCTCTACACTTGTTTTCCTCTACACTTGTTTTCTCTACACTTGTTTTACACCTCTACACTTGTTTTCTCTACACTTGTTTTCTCTACACTTGTTTTCTCTACACTTGTTTTCCCTACACTTTTTCCTCTACACTTGTTTTCTCTACACTTGTTTTCCCTACACTTGTTTTCTCTACACTTGTTTTCCCTACACTTGTTTTCTCTACACTTGTTTTCCCTACACTTGTTTTCCCTACACTTGTTTTCTCTACACTTGTTTTCCCTACACTTGTTTTCTCTACACTTGTTTTCTCTACACTTGTTTTCTCTACACTTGTTTTCTCTACACTTGTTTTCTCTACACTTGTTTTCCCTACACTTGTTTCCTCTACACTTGTTTTCTCTACACTTGTTTTCCCTACACTTGTTTCCTCTACACTTGTTTTCTCTACACTTGTTTTCCCTACACTTGTTTTCTCTACACTTGTTTTCCCTACACTTGTTTCCTCTACACTTGTTTTCCCTACACTTGTTTTCTCTACACTTGTTTTCCCTACACTTGTTTTCTCTACACTTGTTTTCTCTACACTTGTTTTCTCTACACTTGTTTTCTCTACACTTGTTTTCTCTACACTTGTTTTCTCTACACTTGTTTTCTCTACACTTGTTTTCTCTACACTTGTTTTCTCTACACTTGTTTTCTCTACACTTGTTTTCTCTACACTTGTTTTCTCTACACTTGTTTTCTCTACACTTGTTTTCTCTACACTTGTTTTCTCTACACTTGTTTTCTCTACACTTGTTTCTTGTTTTCTCTACACTTGTTTTCTCTACACTTGTTTTCTCTACACTTGTTTTCCCTACACTTGTTTTCTCTACACTTGTTTTCTCTACACTTGTTTTCTCTACACTTGTTTTCTCTACACTTGTTTTCCCTACACTTGTTTTCTCTACACTTGTTTCCTCTACACTTGTTTTCTCTACACTTGTTTTCCCTACACTTGTTTTCTCTACACTTGTTTTCTCTACACTTGTTTTCTCTACACTTGTTTTCTCTACACTTGTTTTCTCTACACTTGTTTTCTCTACACTTGTTTTCTCTACACTTGTTTTCCCTACACTTGTTTTCTCTACACTTGTTTTCTCTACACTTGTTTTCTCTACACTTGTTTTCTCTACACTTGTTTTCTCTACACTTGTTTTCTCTACACTTGTTTTCTCTACACTTGTTTTCTCTACACTTGTTTTCTCTACACTTGTTTTCTCTACACTTGTTTCCTCTACACTTGTTTTCTCTACACTTGTTTTCTCTATACTTGTTTTCCCTACACTTGTTTTCCCTACACTTGTTTTCCCTACACTTGTTTTCCCTACACTTGTTTTCCCGACACTTGTTTTCCCTACACTTGTTTTCCCGACACTTGTTTTCCCTACACTTGTTTTCCCGACACTTGTTTTCCCTACACTTGTTTTCCCTACACTTGTTTTCCCTACACTTGTTTTCCCTACACTTGTTTTCCCTACACTTGTTTTCCCTACACTTGTTTTCTCTACACTTGTTTCCTCTACACTTGTTTCCTCTACACTTGTTTTCTCTATACTTGTTTTCCCTACACTTGTTTTCCCTACACTTGTTTTCCCTACACTTGTTTTCCCTACACTTGTTTTCCCTACACTTGTTTTCCCTACACTTGTTTTCCCTACACTTGTTTTCCCTACACTTGTTTTCCCTACACTTGTTTTCCCTACACTTGTTTTCCCTACACTTGTTTTCCCTACACTTGTTTTCCCTACACTTGTTTTCCCTACACTTGTTTTCCCTACACCGTCATCGCAAAAACTCTCTGGGACTTAATAAGCCTTAAAAAAAAAAATTCTTGTTAGGCTGAAAGTATATACATAACCCAGGAGAGACCTCCGAGACGAACACAAGCAGCATGTAACATCAACTATGAAAACGAGAAACGAGGCTGGTGTGATGCAACACAAGAGGTGTGATGCAACACAAGAGGTGTGATGCAACACAAGAGGTGTGATGCAACACAGATGTGATGCAACACAAGAGGTGTGATGCAACACAAGAAGTGTGATGCAACACACATGTGATGCAACACAAGAGGTGTGATGCAACACAAGAGGTCACATCTTATGGACTGAGATGATCTGGCGTGGCCCAAGTGAGGCACGCCAGATCCATATTTACAAGCAGCTCTAATTATGACTACAGACACTACTGACTCACGAAATGAAACGAGGGGAGCCAGTATATGAGAGGGGAGCCAGTATATGAGAGGAGAGCCAGTATATGAAAGGAGAGCCAGTATATGAGAGGAGAGCCAGTATATGAGAGGAGAGCCAGTATATGAGAGGAGAGCCAGTATATGAGAGGGGAGCCAGTATATGAGAGGAGAGCCAGTATATGAGAGGAGAGCCAATATATGAGAGGGGAGCCAGTATATGAGAGGGGAGCCAGTATATGAGAGGAGAGCCAGTATATGAGAGGAGAGCCAGTATATGAGAGGAGAGCCAGTATATGAGAGGAGAGCCAGTATATGAGAGGAGAGCCAGTATATGAGAGGAGAGCCAGTATATGAGAGGAGAGCCAGTATATGAGAGGGGAGCCAGTATATGAGAGGAGAGCCAGTATATGAGAGGAGAGCCAATATATGAGAGGGGAGCCAGTATATGAGAGGAGAGCCAGTATATGAGAGGGGAGCCAGTATATGAGAGAAGAGCCAGTATATGAGAGAAGAGCCAGTATATGAGAGGGGAGCCAGTATATGAGAGGGGAGCCAGTGTATGAGAGGAGAGCCAGTATATGAGAGCCAGTATATGAGAGGAGAGCCAGTATATGAGAGGAGAGCCAGTATATGAGAGGGGAGCCAGTATATGAGAAGGGAGCCAGTATATGAGAGGGGAGCCAGTATGAGAGGAGAGCCAGTATATGAGAGGAGAGCCAGTATATGAGAGGAGAGCCAGTATATGAGAGGAGAGCCAGTATATGAGAGGAGAGCCAGTATATGAGAGGAGAGCCAGTATATGAGAGGAGAGCCAGTATATGAGAGGGGAGCCAGTATATGAGAGGGGAGCCAGTATATGAGAGGGGAGCCAGTATATGAGAGGGGAGCCAGTATATGAGAGGAGAGCCAGTATATGAAAGGAGAGCCAGTATATGAGAGCAGAGCCAGTATATGAGAGGGGAGCCAGTATATGAGAGGGGAGCCAGTATATGAGAGGGGAGCCAGTATATGAGAGGAGAGCCAGTATATGAGAGGGGAGCCAGTATATGAGAGGGGAGCCAGTATATGAGAGGAGAGCCAGTATATGAGAGGGGAGCCAGTATATGAGAGGGGAGCCAGTATATGAGAGAGGAGCCAGTATATGAGAGGGGAGCCAGTATATGAGAGGGGAGCCAGTATATGAGAGGACAGCCAGTATATGAGAGAGCCAGTATATGAGAGGAGAGCCAGTATGAGTGGAGAGCCAGTATATGAGAGGAGAGCCAGTATATGAGAGGGGAGCCAGTATATGAGAGGACAGCCAGTATATGAGAGGAGAGCCAGTATATGAGAGGACAGCCAGTATATGAGAGGAGAGCCAGTATATGAGAGGAGAGCCAGTATATGAGAGGAGAGCCAGTATATGAGAGAGCCAGTATATGAGAGGGGAGCCAATATATGAGAGGAGAGCCAGTATATGAGAGGAGAGCCAGTATATGAGAGGGGAGCCAGTATATGAGAGGGGAGCCAGTATATGAGAGTAGAGCCAGTATATGAGAGGGGAGCCAGTATATGAGAGGAGAGCCAGTAAATGAGAGGACAACCAGTATATGAGAGGACAGCCAGTATATGAGAGGGGAGCCAGTATATGAGAGGACAGCCAGTATATGAGAGGAGAGCCAGTATATGAGAGGAGCCAGTATATGAGAGGACAGCCAGTATATGAGAGGACAGCCAGTATATGAGAGGACAGCCAGTATATGAGAGGAGAGCCAGTATATGAGAAGGGAGCCAGTATACGAGAAGGGAACCAGTACATGAGAGGGGAGCCAGTATATGAGAAGGGAGCCAGTATATGAGAGGGGAGCCAGTATATGAGAGGAGAGCCAGTATATGAGAAGGGAGCCAGTATATGAGACGGGAACCAGTACATGAGAGGGGAGCCAGTATATGAGAATAGAGCCAGTATATGAGAAGGGAGCCAGTACATGAGAGGGGGGCCAGTATATGAGAGGGGAACCAGTATATGAGAGGGGGGCCAGTATATGAGAGGGGAGCCAGTATATGAGAGGAGAGCCGGTACATGAGAGGGAGGCCAGTATAGGAGAGTAGAGCCAGTATATGAGAGGGAAGCCAGTACATGAGAGGGAAGCCAGTATATGAGAGGGAAGCCAGTATATGAGAGGAGAGCCAGTATATGAGAAAGCCAGTATATGAGAAGGGAGCCAGTATATGAGAAGGGAGCCAGTATATGAGAGGGAAGCCAGTATATGAGAGGGGAGCCAGTATATGAGAGGAGAGCCAGTATATGAGAGGAGAGCCAGTATATGAGGAGAGAGCCAGTATATGAGAGGGAAGCCAGTATATGAGAGGGGAGCCAGTATATAAGAGGTGAGCCAGTATATGCCAGTATATGAGCGGGGAGCCAGTATATGAGAGGGGAGCCAGTATATGAGAGGGGAGCCAGTATATGAGAGGAGAGCCAGTATATGAGAGGAGAGCCAGTATATGAGGAGAGAGCCAGTATATGAGAGGGAAGCCAGTATATGAGAGGGGAGCCAGTATATATGAGGGGAGCCAGTATATGAGAGGAGAGCCAGTATATGAGAGGGGAGCCAGTATATGAGAGGGAAGCCAGTATATGAGAGGGGAGCCAGTATATGAGAGGAGAGCCAGTATATGAGAGGAGAGCCAGTATATGAGATGGGAGCCAGTATATGAGAGGAGAGCCAGTATATGAGAGGAGAGCCAGTATGAGATGGGAGCCAGTATATGAGAGGAGAGCCAGTATATGAGAGGGGAGCCAGTACATATGAGGGGAGCCAGTATATGAGAAGAGAGCCAGTATATGAGAGGGGAGCCAATATATGAGAGGGGAGCCAGTATATGAGAAGAGAGCCAGTATATGAGTGGGGAGCCAGCATATGAGAGGGGAGCCAGTATATGAGAAGAGAGCCAGTATATGAGAGGGGAGCCAGTATATGAGAAGAGAGCCAGTATATGAGAAGAGAGCCAGTATATGAGTGGGGAGCCAGTATATGAGAAGAGAGCCAGTATATGAGTGGGGAGCCAGTATATGAGAGGGGAGCCAGTATATGAGAAGAGAGCCAGTATATGAGAGGGGAGCCAGTATATGAGAAGAGAGCCAGTATATGAGTGGGGAGCCAGTATATGAGAAGAGAGCCAGTATATGAGTGGGGAGCCAGTATATGAGAGGGGAGCCAGTATATGAGAAGAGAGCCAGTATATGAGTGGGGAGCCAGTATATGAGAAGAGAGCCAGTATATGAGTGGGGAGCCAGTATATGAGAAGAGAGCCAGTATATGAGTGGGGAGCCAGTATATGAGAGGGGAGCCAGTATATGAGAAGAGAGCCAGTATATGAGAGGGGAGCCAGTATATGAGAATAGAGCCAGTATATGAGTGGGGAGCCAGTATATGAGAGGGGAGCCAGTATATGAGTGGGGAGCCAGTATATGAGAAGAGAGCCAGTATATGAGTGGGGAGCCAGTATATGAGAAGAGAGCCAGTATATGAGTGGGGAGCCAGTATATGAGAAGAGAGCCAGTATATGAGTGGGGAGCCAGTATATGAGAGGAGAGCCAGTATATGAGATGGGAGCCAGTATATGAGAGGGGAGCCAGTACATATGAGGGGAGCCAGTATATGAGAAGAGAGCCAGTATATGAGAGGGGAGCCAGTATATGAGAAGAGAGCCAGTATATGAGAGGGGAGCCAGTATATGAGAGGGGAGCCAGTATATGAGAAGAGAGCCAGTATATGAGAGGGGAGCCAGTATATGAGAGGGGAGCCAGTATATGAGAAGAGAGCCAGTATATGAGTGGGGAGGCAGTATATGAGAGGAGAGCCAGTATATGAGTGGGGAGCCAGTATATGAGAAGAGAGCCAGTATATGAGAGGGGAGCCAGTATATGAGAAGAGAGCCAGTATATGAGAGGGGAGCCAGTATATGAGAAGAGAGCCAGTATATGAGTGGGGAGCCAGTATATGAGAAGAGAGCCAGTATATGAGTGGGGAGCCAGTATATGAGAAGAGAGCCAGTATATGAGAGGGGAGCCAGTATATGAGAAGAGAGCCAGTATATGAGAGGGGAGGCAGTATATGAGAAGAGAGCCAGTATATGAGTGGGGAGCCAGTATATGAGAGGGGAGCCAGTATATGAGTGGGGAGCCAGTATATGAGAAGAGAGCCAGTATATGAGTGGGGAGCCAGTATATGAGAAGAGAGCCAGTATATGAGTGGGGAGCCAGTATATGAGAAGAGAGCCAGTATATGAGTGGGGAGCCAGTATATGAGAGAGCCAGTATATGAGATGGGAGCCAGTATATGAGAGGGGAGCCAGTACATATGAGGGGAGCCAGTATATGAGAAGAG
The DNA here is from genome assembly GCF_038502225.1 of Cherax quadricarinatus. NCBI lineage: Eukaryota > Metazoa > Arthropoda > Malacostraca > Decapoda > Parastacidae > Cherax > Cherax quadricarinatus. Next base: position 54,280,850 of record NC_091294.1, on the reverse strand, counting down.
AGCCAGTATATGAGAGGGGAGCCAGTATATGAGAAGAGAGCCAGTATATGAGAGGGGAGCCAGTATATGAGAGGGGAGCCAGTATATGAGAAGAGAGCCAGTATATGAGAGGGGAGCCAGTATATGAGAGGGGAGCCAGTATATGAGAGGGGAGCCAGTATATGAGAAGAGAGCCAGTATATGAGTGGGGAGGCAGTATATGAGAGGAGAGCCAGTATATGAGTGGGGAGCCAGTATATGAGAAGAGAGCCAGTATATGAGAGGGGAGCCAGTATATGAGAAGAGAGCCAGTATATGAGAGGGGAGCCAGTATATGAGAAGAGAGCCAGTATATGAGAGGGGAGCCAGTATATGAGAAGAGAGCCAGTATATGAGAGGGGAGCCAGTATATGAGAGGAGAGCCAGTATATGAGTGGGGAGCCAGTATATGAGAGGGGAGCCAGTATATGAGAAGAGAGTCAGTATATGAGTGGGGAGCCAGTATATGAGAAGAGAGCCAGTATATGAGTGGGGAGCCAGTATATGAGAGGGGAGCCAGTATATGAGAAGAGAGCCAGTATATGAGTGGGGAGCCAGTATATGAGAGGGGAGCCAGTATATGAGAAGAGAGCCAGTATATGAGTGGGGAGGCAGTATAGAGGGGAGCCAGTATATGGAGAGCCAGTATATGAGAGGGGAGCCAGTATATGAGATGGGAGAGCCAGTATAAGAGAGCCAGTATATGAGAAGAGAGCCAGTATATGAGAGGGGAGCCAGTATATGAGAAGAGAGCCAGTATATGAGAAGAGAGCCAGTATATGAGAGGGGAGCCAGTATATGAGAAGAGAGCCAGTATATGAGAGGGGAGCCAGTATATGAGAGGAGAGCCAGTATATGAGAGGGGAGCCAGTATATGAGAGGGGAGCCAGTATATGAGAAGAGAGCCAGTATATGAGAGGGGAGCCAGTATATGAGAAGAGAGCCAGTATATGAGTGGGGAGCCAGTATATGAGAGGGGAGCCAGTATATGAGAAGAGAGCCAGTATATGAGTGGGGAGCCAGTATATGAGTGGGGAGCCAGTATATGAGTGGGGAGCCAGTATATGAGTGGGGAGCCAGTATATGAGAAGAGAGTCAGTATATGAGTGGGGAGTGGTACAACGAGGGGAGATAATAGTTTAATTTTCATAGTGGTATTAGTAGTGCAACAGCGACAGAGGCGGTAATAAAAAGGGAAAATGGTAGTGACACAAGAATCAGGGTGAAGGGTCAGAGTAGCAGCAGAATCAGCAGCAACAGGAGGTGGTGGTGGTCGTCTAAGAACAAGAGAAAAACACAGGAAAAAAGAGCACTGTAGGAGAGCTAATGGCCCACGAGGGTAAGACATAAACCCAGGGTAAAAATTCACAGCACAGAACCCACAGTTTGTTCTCTCGCCTTGCCTTGCCCTTCCGATTTCATAAACTCTGCCTACTCACATGCTAAACGGTCTTTGTTCTCTCCCAAACTCTACTCCTGTCAAATCTCCCGTTCTTTGCCTGCATTACATTTCAGTCTCCTAAAACTTAACAATTCCCTCTTGTTCATTACACCAAACTTATTTTTCGCTAAACTAACACCCTTCGTAGTAATCTAGTTTCTACTACTACTCGTGCTACGGATGCTTCTGGAATCTATTCCTTTCCCTGCTCCTCTTGTTCTCTTTAATGCTTTGGAGAAACTGGCTGCTCTCTTTCTGACATTTCAAGAGCACAAAAGAATTGTTAGACTTGACGACGCTAATAATGGTCTTTTCAGTCATGTTAGAGATCACAGTCATCCTATTAACTGGTTCTCTGCCAAAACTGTCTACCTTTCTTCTAGCCTTCACAGACGCTGTCTGTTAAAGCATCCCTTATACACACAACTTATTTAATATGAATCTTAATCTTGGCTTTGCCGTTCTGGATTACTTCCTTTTCTTATTACATTGTCAAATGCTCCATACTTTGGAACACTCGTGATATGACCTGATCTTTATCTCCTCACCTTACCTTTTCTCCTTTTCTATAATTTCTTTGCCTTTCCTTTCTTCTGCTTAGCTGGGTTCCGTCCTACGAGTTCCCCCTGGGTCTCTGTCCCACCCTCGTGGGCCATTAGATATCCTCCAGTGCCTTTTCTTTTTTTCTCTTCCTAGAATACTTCCACTGCCACTAGTACTTTTACACTACACTAGTACTACTACTATTGCTCCACTTACATTCCACTCTCTGACTCTGTATAAATACCACTTCATTCTTATTGCCACCTCTGCCAATGTTAAACTACTTATGCAATTATTCTACTATCATTTCCTCTCGTTCTACCTTCTTTACTTAAATATACTGGTCCATGCCCTTCGCACTTCTGTGTTACTAGTTATTGTGCCAGTCAAGGTACTGTGTTTTTTTCTTTATGGCAGAATTAAATTGGTTGGTGAACATCATTGTTCTTCCGTTGCAAAACCCAATTTAAAATAAAAAAGTTAATTGACTTGAAGGATTCTATGAGGTCTTCCCATAAATGTTCTCGTGTAAGAATTAATAAAAATAAAATGGAAGTACGTACTACAATTTAAGTGTTGAAGGTGGAATTTAAAGAAAGGCATCAAGCATAAGTTGGTACTCCTCCAGTTTCTGGATGACTTGGTAATGTAAGACAATAGGCATGCGAAATAACTAAATGCCGTCCAAATATATTTCATCAGTTATACAACCTTCATGTTCCAAAATTTTTGGCTCTGGCTCTAGTACAGATCTCAAAAATTACATCACTTGAGAACCCGAAGCCCCGAAACCGAAGCCAATGGAAACCAGAAACGTGCAAATTCTACTCTTGGGCCATTTGCAAATACGACCATATGAGGACTATCAATCCTCTATATAACCCTTCCCAAATATGTCGAAATCTATTGCAAGCTCTTTCACCCAAGGTTGCAGATGCAGTTTCCACTACTGCATCTGCAGTCAACTTGCAGTAGTATTTACATCAGAGGTTCTGCCTGATAGCTGTCATATATATCAACACATGGTCACGTGACATGGTCTACGATGATATATTTTCCATCAGCTAGAATGATAATAACTTCAGTATTGCTAAGAGAAGCTATGATATAACACGGCTGAGAGTAACTTTATTTCACATTACTTAAGAGTTGTATTTCCTACACTGGGCTGTAAGTAGGAAGGGGAGGGGGATGCTTATTTAAATTTAATGAGAACACTCAAATTCCTCAGATCAAAAGCCAGCCTTTTTGCTACAGCAATGGACTCGCCTTAAAGGAGTGTTAGTCTGTGTTAAAGCACAAATATCATATATGTCACAATAAGTCCTCTGGTACCACCATATCCTCCTATTTTCTTCACAACATTTACACCTTAACATGGAAACACTTGTGCGACTTATATAAAAAAAATGAGGACTTTTGAAACACGCAAAAATTCACATTAATGAAAATGTTTAAGAGGCTTCAGTTGTGAGTCATGTCAGAGTATTATCTATATTGTCAACGCCTGCACTTACTAGTTGTCCCACAAATTACAAAAGTGTTTACCAAATCAAATTACTAGGGTAACTTTTTTAATGAAATAAATTAATATAAGATTAAAATATGTAATAGTTGGAAATTCTAAAGACAAGACAATGATGTAAATAAAGTAGTCCAGTACTTATTAAGGTCACTCAGCAGCACACCTTCAACAAAGTCATAACTGCATTACAATATGTAAGACAAACTAAGATACGGTGAGGCTTAAACTACCGGTGAGTCGTAAAACTCCAGACCAGCGCTTAAGCCACTAGGCCAGCTGAATACAATAAGATTCATCCAACTAGGTATATTTATACACTATAGGGAGGTTAGCATGGGCCACCACTGTGACCACAAATGCCGTCATGGTCACGCTAGCGAGAGATTCATCTGAAAATCTTGCATTTGTGGTCACACTGGGCCCATGCTAATCTCCCTATGATGTATAAATATACCTAGTTGAATGAATCTTATTGTAGCCAGCTGTCCCAGTGGCTTACGCAGTGACCTGAAGTTTTACGAATCACTCGCTGCGAGGTGCCCCACATGTACCCTGGTTTATCTGTAATCGTGTCATTACGATTTCGTGAGTTATAAATAAGACACTTTCAAAAAGAAACTCTAGACGACTTTTCAATCTCTCCTGGACCAACTACTAAATTTTATGGTCAGTGCCGTTGTTCTCCGGTGCCAGATCAAGTTAACTGCCATACAAAGGATAAGACTCGAAGGTAAGTTAGTGATGGAGGAGACTAAACCTCACCAATGGTACTATTACTAATTAAAAACAAAACAAACAAAAAATTACAGCACATTGGTACAGAGGAGCTCGGTGAAAACCATTATGTTTTCTGACCGTATTGTGACTTCATACTGGACCAAGAAGGATCAAACCTCATCTAGAGTTTCCATGGTATTGTGACTAATTCTTGTTCAAACTTGTTCAAGGGTACTTACCAGTATATCTTCTGTAGGATGAGTACCAACTACACTACAGAAGTCACCAAAGTTGGACGCGCAAACTTTGCGCACTTGAAAGAGCGCATCTGAGCAAAGGCAGGTGAACCTCTCCAAGAAAAGTCGTTCCGTCATCTCTCTCCCAATCAGTGGTGCCATCTTGGACATGAGCTGTAGTACACATAAATGGATGTTCCAGTCAATACCATGTTATCACTTGCAACATCACAGGATTAACAAATACACTTAAACATACCTTTTTTTTCATTGAGTGTGTGTGTGTGTGTGTGTGTGTGTGTGTGTGTGTGTGTGTGTGTGTGTGTGTGTGTGTGTGTGTGTGTGTGTGTGTGTGTGTGTGTGTGTGTGTGTGTGTGTGTGTGTGTCTGTGTGTGTGTGTGTGTGTGTCTGTGTGTGTGTGTGTGTGTGTGTGTGTGTGTGTGTGTCTGTGTGTGTGTGTGTGTGTGTGTGTGCGTGCATGCGTGTACGTACCAGAACACACACACACAAGCAGTACATGGGTGTACTACAGCACACACAAGCAGTACATGGGTGTACTACAGCACACACAAGCAGTACATGGGTGTACTACAGCACACACAAGCAGTACATGGGTGTACTACAGCACACACAAGCAGTACATGGGTGTACTACAGCACACACAAGCAGTACATGGGTGTACTACAGCACACACAAGCAGTACATGGGTGTACTACAGCACACACAAGCAGTACATGGGTGTACTACAGCACACACAAGCAGTACATGGGTGTACTACAGCACACACAAGCAGTACATGGGTGTACTACAGCACACACAAGCAGTACATGGGTGTACTACAGCACACACAAGCAGTGCATGGGTGTACTACAGCACACACAAGCAGTACATGGGTGTACTACAGCACACACAAGCAGTACATGGGTGTACTACAGCACACACAAGCAGTACATGGGTGTACTACAGCACACACAAGCAGTACATGGGTGTACTACAGCACACACAAGCAGTACATGGGTGTACTACAGCACACACAAGCAGTACATGGGTGTACTACAGCACACACAAGCAGTACATGGGTGTACTACAGCACACACAAGCAGTGCATGGGTGTACTACAGCACACACAAGCAGTGCATGGGTGTACTACAGCACACACAAGCAGTACATGGGTGTATTACAGCACACACAAGCAGTACATGGGTGTATTACAGCACACACAAGCAGTACATGGGTGTACTACAGCACACACAAGCAGTACATGGGTGTACTACAGCACACACAAGCAGTACATGGGTGTATTACAGCACACACAAGCAGTACATGGGTGTACTACAGCACACACAAGCAGTACATGGGTGTACTACAGCACACACAAGCAGTACATGGGTGTATTACAGCACACACAAGCAGTACATGGGTGTACTACAGCACACACAAGCAGTACATGGGTGTACTACAGCACACACAAGCAGTACATGGGTGTACTACAGCACACACAAGCAGTACATGGGTGTACTACAGCACACACAAGCAGTACATGGGTGTACTACAGCACACACAAGCAGTACATGGGTGTACTACAGCACACACAAGCAGTACATGGGTGTACTACAGCACACACAAGCAGTACATGGGTGTACTACAGCACACACAAGCAGTACAATGTTTCTAATCTCAGGTGATAATGAACGCATGTAGCATTGTACAACTTATGTACTAACTAATGATTTCAAATGGTTTATAAACGAAATAAGCAAAAATCAACTATCTGTAAAGATTCCAGAGATGAGAATTTAAGTG
>NC_091294.1:54092067-54272067 GCF_038502225.1 Cherax quadricarinatus | reverse complement strand
TTATGCTAAGGTCATATCAGCCTGCCAAGGAGGACCAAGGAGTGAAAGGGAAGAACAGCTGGTTGCAGATGGAGAGGGTGATAGGTCGAATGCTGAGGCACAACCAGGCTATCAAGAGCCACTGGAAAAATCAAGGGAGAAACTGACCACATACAGGCAGGATCCAGAGTCACAGAGGGTGAGGCAATGGGAGGAAGAAAGGGCAAAATCAGTGTTTATCCATGGGCTTCAGGAGAGAGAGGAAAGGACACACACTGAAAGGCAGCAGGAAGAAAGAAAGGAGATTGAGAAAATCATCACGGAAATAGGTGAAGAGATGGACGAGATTGTAAATTTTCAGAAAATAGGGGGGTACTCGAAGGGGAGAAACCGACCAATCAAGCTGATTCTCAGGACGGAAACAGTGCGGAACAGGATCCTCCAAGAGAAACCACGATTGAAATACGCGGAAGAGTACAAGAGGGTGCTCCTAGACAGAGATAGAACAAAATCAGAACGACAGCAGCTGAGGGAGAGGACAAAAAAGCGAAAGGAGCTAGGAAAAGAGACAAGGATGGAACCAGCAGAGGTCAGTCAGAGCAGAACAGAACAGCATGGGCAAGCACACACACAACTATTCTCAGAACCATACAACCTATCACACCATCCCAACACACACTACAATCCATACCCACAGCCTCCACCCAACACCGAGCTATAGAATCCCACAGTATGCCACCAGGTCTCCCACCCTCACAGGCCCCCCAAACCACAGTGTTGGAAAGGAAACTGAAGGTATGGTACACAAACGCTGATGGAATAACAAATAAGTGGGAGGAGTGGCATGAAAGAGTCAAAGAAGCATCACCGGACATCATAGCTCTCACAGAAACCAAGCTTACAGGTATGATAACAGATGCCATCTTTCCAACGGGATACCAAATCCTGAGGAAAGACAGAGGGAACAGAGGGGGTGGAGGAGTGGCGTTGCTGATCAAAAATCGCTGGAATTTTGATGAGCTGGAGAGAGGAGACAGCGGAGAAGAAAGTGATTACATAGCGGGAACACTTCACTCTGGAGGTCCCAAGGTGGTAATAGCAGTGATGTATAACCCACCACAGAACAGCAGGAGGCCAAGGCAAGAGTACGACGAGAGCAATAGAGCGATGGCTGACACACTGGCTAGAGTGGCCAGAAGAGCTCGTGCATGCAGGGCAAAGCTCCTGATCATGGGTGACTTTAACCACAAGGAGATCGATTGGGAGAACTTGGACCCACATGGGGGCCAAGATACATGGAGGGCTAAGATGATGGAGGTGGTACTGGAAAACTTCATGTGCCAACACGTAAGGGACACTACAAGAGAGAGAGGAGAGGATGAACCAGCAAGGCTGGACTTAGTATTCACCTTGAGTAGTGCAGATATCGAGGACATCACATATGAAAGACCCCTTGGGGCCAGTGACCATGTGGTTTTAAGCTTCGAATACACAGTAGAGCTACAAGTGGAGGGAGAAGCAGGAAGGCCAGGACGAATGAAGCCAAACTACAAGAAAGGGGACTACACAGGAATGAGGAACTACCTGAATGGGGTTCAGTGGGACAGAGAACTGGCAGGGAAGCCAGTTAATGAGATGATGGAATATGTAGCAACAAAATGCAAGGAGGCTGAGGAAAGGTTTGTACCCAAGGGTAACAGGAATAATGAAAAAGCCAGGATGAGCCCATGGTTTACCCAAAGGTGCAGGGAGGCAAAAACCAAGTGTGCTAGGGAATGGAAGAAATATAGAAGGCAAAGGACCCAGGAGAATAAGGAGAACAGTCGTAGAGCCAGAAACGAATATGCACAGATAAGAAGGGAGGCCCAAAGACAATATGAAAATGACATAGCAGCGAAAGCCAAATCTGACCCGAAACTGTTGTACAGCGACATCAGGAGGAAAACAACAGTCAAGGACCAGGTAATCAGGCTAAGGAAGGAAGGAGGAGAGACAACAAGAAATGACCGTGAAGTATGTGAAGAACTCGACAAGAGATTCAAAGAAGTGTTCACAGAGGAGACAGAAGGGACTCCAGAAAGACGGAGAGGTGGGGCACACCACCAAGTGCTGGACACAGTGCACACCACCGAGGAAGAAGTGGAGAGGCTTCTAAGTGAGCTAGATACCTCAAAGGCAATGGGGCCAGATAACATCTCCCCATGGGTATTGAGAGAGGGAGCAGAGGTGCTATGTGTACCCCTAACAACAATATTCAATACATCTATCGAAACAGGGAGATTGCCTGAGGCATGGAAGACAGCAAATGTAGTCCCAATCTTTAAAAAAGGAGACAGACATGAAGCATTAAACTACAGACCAGTGTCACTGACATGTATAGTATGCAAAATCATGGAGAAGATTATCAGGAGAAGAGTGGTGGAACACCTAGAAAGGAACGATCTCATCAACAGCAGCCAACATGGTTTCAGGGATGGGAAATCCTGTGTCACAAACCTACTGGAGTTCTATGACATGGTGACAGCAGTAAGACAAGAGAGAGAGGGGTGGGTGGATTGCATTTTCTTGGACTGCAAGAAGGCGTTTGACACAGTTCCACACAAGAGATTGGTGCAAAAACTGGAGGACCAAGCAGGGATAACAGGGAAGGCACTACAATGGATCAGGGAATACTTGTCAGGAAGACAGCAGCGAGTCATGGTACGTGGCGAGGTGTCAGAGTGGGCACCTGTGACCAGCGGGGTCCCGCAGGGGTCAGTCCTAGGACCAGTGCTGTTTCTGGTATTTGTGAACGACATGATGGAAGGAATAGACTCTGAGGTGTCCCTGTTTGCAGATGACGTGAAGTTGATGAGAAGAATTCACTCGATTGAAGACCAGGCAGAACTACAAAGGGATCTGGACAGGCTGCAGATCTGGTCCAGCAATTGGCTCCTGGAGTTCAATCCCACCAAGTGCAAAGTCATGAAGATTGGGGAAGGGCAAAGAAGGCCGCAGACGGAGTACAGTCTAGGGGGTCAGAGACTACAAACCTCACTCAAGGAAAAAGATCTTGGGGTGAGTATAACACCAGGCACATCTCCTGAAGCGCACATCAACCAAATAGCTGCTGCAGCATATGGGCGCCTAGCAAACCTCAGAACAGCATTCCGACATCTTAATAAGGAATCATTCAGGACCCTGTACACCGTGTACGTTAGGCCCATATTGGAGTATGCGGCACCAGTTTGGAACCCACACCTAGCCAAGCACGTGAAGAAACTAGAGAAAGTGCAAAGGTTTGCAACAAGACTAGTCCCAGAGCTAAGAGGTATGTCCTACGAGGAGAGGTTAAGGGAAATCAACCTGACGACACTGGAGGACAGGAGAGATAGGGGGGACATGATAACGACATACAAAATACTGAGAGGAATTGACAAGGTGGACAAAGACAGGATGTTCCAGAGATTGGACACAGTAACAAGGGGACACAGTTGGAAGCTGAAGACACAGATGAATCACAGGGATGTTAGGAAGTATTTCTTCAGCCACAGAGTAGTCAGTAAGAGGAATAGTTTGGGAAGCGATGTAGGGGAGGCAGGATCCATACATAGCTTTAAGCAGAGGTATGATAAAGCTCACGGCTCAGGGAGAGTGACCTAGTAGCGATCAGTGAAGAGGCGGGGCCAGGAGCTCGGACTCGACCCCCGCAACCTCAACTAGGTGAGTACAACTAGGTGAGTGTACACACACACACACACACACACACACACACACACACACACACACACACACAAACGATACACAAACGCACACAAAAACACACGACACACGCGCGCACGCACACACACACACACACACACACACACACACACACACACACACACACACACACACACACACACACACACACACACACACACACAAACGATACACAAATGCACACAAAAACACACACGACACACGCGCTCTCCCGAAAAAAAAAATGATATGATTCTACAACTCAGGAAATCTTTTACTGCTTTAAGAAGATATTAAATAATAATATAATTTGCATTTTGCATGTAACATTGATGAGCAGCTGATGTAAACACAAGAGTGAGAGCAGTCGCCCTCAGAAACACAACTTATATACTCTCTTACACACTCTGCATATAACACACTATATACATAATATACACATTAAAAGTATACTAGTAACATCATATAAGCAAATAATTTGAAGTTTATATGAGGTAGGTGGCGCAGGAGAGAGTGCAGGGCAGTACTGCTCATCAAGGTGACGCAGGAGAGAGTGCAGGGCAGTACTACTCATCAAGGTGACGCAGGAGGGAGTGCAGGGCAGTACTGCTCATCAAGGTGACGTAGGAGGGAGTGCAGGGCAGTACTGCTCATCAAGGTGACGCAGGAGAGAGTGCAGGGCAGTACTACTCATCAAGGTGACGCAGGAGAGAGTGCAGGGCAGTACTGCTCATCAAGGTGATGCAGGAGAGAGTGCAGGGCAGTACTGCTCATCAAGGTGACGCAGGAGAGAGTGCAGGGCAGTACTGCTCATCAAGGTGACGCAGGAGGGAGTGCAGGGCAGTACTGCTCATCAAGGTGTCGCAGGAGAGAGTGCAGGGCAGTACTGCTCATCAAGGTGACGCAGGACGGAGTGCAGGGCAGTACTGCTCATCAAGGTGACGCAGGAGGGAGTGCAGGGCAGTACTGCTCATCAAGGTGACGCAGGAGAGAGTGCAGGGCAGTACTGCTCATCAAGGTGACGCAGGAGAGAGTGCAGGGCAGTACTGCTCATCAAGGTGACGCAGGAGAGAGTGCAGGGCAGTACTGCTCATCAAGGTGACGCAGGACGGAGTGCAGGGCAGTACTGCTCATCAAGGTGACGCAGGAGAGAGTGCAGGGCAGTACTGCTCATCAAGGTGACGCAGGAGAGAGTGCAGGGCAGTACTGCTCATCAAGGTGACGCAGGAGAGAGTGCAGGGCAGTACTGCTCATCAAGGTGACGCAGGACGGAGTGCAGGGCAGTACTGCTCATCAAGGTGACGCAGGACGGAGTGCAGGGCAGTACTGCTCATCAAGGTGACGCAGGAGAGACTGCAGGGCAGTACTACTCATCAAGGTGACGCAGGAGGGAGTGCAGGGCAGTACTGCTCATCAAGGTGACGCAGGAGGGAGTGCAGGGCAATACTGCTCAAGGTGACGCAGGAGAGAGTGCAGGGCAGTACCGCTCATCAAGGTGACGCAGGAGGGAGTGCAGGGCAGTACTGCTCATCAAGGTGACGCAGGAGAGAGTGCAGGGCAGTACCACTCATCAAGGTGACGCAGGAGGGAGTGCAGGGCAGTACTGCTCATCAAGGTGATGCAGGAGAGAGTGCAGGGCAGTACCACTCATCAAGGTGACGCAGGAGAGTGTGCAGGGCAGTACCACTCAAGGTGACGCAGGAGAGAGTGCAGGACAGTACCACTCATCAAGGTGACGCAGGAGAGAGTGCAGGGCAGTACTGCTCATCAAGGTGATGCAGGAGGGAGTGCAGGGCAGTACTGCTCATCAAGGTGATGCAGGAGAGAGTGCAGGACAGTACCACTCATCAAGGTGACGCAGGAGAGAGTGCAGGGCAGTACTGCTCATCAAGGTGATGCAGGAGGGAGTGAAGGGCAGTACTGCTCATCAAGGTGATGCAGGAGGGAGTGCAGGGCAGTACTGCTCATCAAGGTGACGCAGGAGGGAGTGCAGGGCAGTACTGCTCATCAAGGTGATGCAGGAGGGAGTGCAGGGCAGTACCACTCATCAAGGTGATGCAGGAGGGAGTGCAGGGCAGTACTGCTCATCAAGGTGACGCAGGAGAGAGTGCAGGGCAGTACTGCTCATCAAGGTGATGCAGGAGGGAGTGCAGGGCAGTACTGCTCATCAAGGTGACGCAGGAGGGAGTGCAGGGCAGTACTGCTCATCAAGGTGACGCAGGAGGGAGTGCAGGGCAGTACTGCTCATCAAGGTGACGCAGGAGGGAGTGCAGGGCAGTACTGCTCATCAAGGTGATGCAGGAGAGAGTGCAGGGCAGTACTGCTCATCAAGGTGACGCAGGAGGGAGTGCAGGGCAGTACTGCTCATCAAGGTGACGCAGGAGGGAGTGCAGGGCAGTACTGCTCATCAAGGTGATGCAGGAGGGAGTGAAGGGCAGTACTGCTCATCAAAGTGACGCAGGAGAGAGTGCAGGGCAGTACCACTCATCAAGGTGACGCAGGAGGGAGCGCAGCGCAGTACCTCTCATCAAGGTGGCGAAGGAGGGAGTGCAGCGCAGTACCGGTCATCAAGGTGACGCAGGAGCGAGTGCAGTGCAGTACCGCTCATCAAGGTGGCGCAGGAGGGAGTGCAGCGCAGTACCAGTCATCAAGGTGACGCAGGAGGGAGTGCAGCGCAGCACCGCTCATCAAGGTGGTGCAGGAGTGCAGCGCAGTACCGGTCATCAAGGTGGCGCAGGAGGGAGTGCAGCGCAGTACCGGTCAAGGTGACGCAGGAGGGAGTGCAGCACAGTACTGCTCATCAAGGTGGTGCGGGAGGGAGTGCAGCACAGTACCGGTCATCAAGGTGACGCAGGAGGGAGTGCAGCGCAGTACCGCTCATTAAGGTGGCGCAGGAGGGAGTGCAGCACATTACTGATCAAGGTGGCGCAGGAGGGAGTGCAGCGCAGTACAGGTCATCAAGGTGGCGCAGGAGGGAGTGCAGCACAGTACTGCTCATCAAGGTGGTGCGGGAGGGAGTGCAGCACAGTACTGGTCATCAAGGTGACACAGGAGGAAGTGCAAAGCAGTACCGCTCATCAAGGTGACGCAGGAGGTAGTGCAGCGCAGTACCGGTCATCAAGGTGGCGCAGGAGGGAGTGCAGTGCAGTACCGGTCATCAAGGTGACGCAGGAGGGAGTGCAGCGCAGTACCGGTCATCAAGGTGATGCAGGAGGGAGTGCAGCGCAGTACCGCTCATCAAGATGGCGCAGGAGGGAGTGCAGAGCAGTACCGGTCATCAAGGTGGCGCAGGAGGGAGTGCAGCGCAGTACCGGTCATCAAGGTGACGCAGGAGGGAGCGCAGCGCAGTACCACTCATCAAGGTGACGCAGGAGGGAGCGAAGCTCAGTACCATTCATCAAGGTGACGAAGGAGTGCAGGGCAGTACCGGTCATCAAGGTGACGCAGGAGGGAGTGCAGGGCAGTACCACTCAAGGTGACGCAGGAGGGAGTGCAGGGCAGTACCACTCAAGGTGACGCAGGAGGGAGTGCAGGGCAGTACCGGTCATCAAGGTGATGCAGGAGGGAGTGCAGCGCAGTACCGGTCATCAAGGTGACGCAGGAGGGAGCGAAGCTCAGTACCATTCATCAAGGTGACGAAGGAGTGCAGGGCAGTACCGGTCATCAAGGTGACGCAGGAGGGAGTGCAGGGCAGTACGGTCATCAAGGTGACGCAGGAGGGAGTGCAGGGCAGTACGGTCATCAAGGTGACGCAGGAGGGAGTGCAGGGCAGTACGGTCATCAAGGTGACGCAGGAGGGAGTGCAGCACAGTACCGCGCATCAAGGTGGCTCAGAAGGGAGTGCAGTGCAGTACCGGTCATCAAGGTGACGCAGGAGGGAGTGCAGCGCAGTACCGGTCATCAAGGTGACGCAGGAGGGAGTGCAGCGCAGTACCGCTCATCAAGGTGGCGCAGGAGGGAGTGCAGCGCAGTACCGGTCATCAAGGTGGCGCAGGAGGGAGTGCAGGGCAGTACCGGTCAATGACGCAGGAGGGAGTGCAGCGCAGTACCGCTCATTAAGGTGACGCAGGAGGGAGTGCAGCGCAGTACCACTCATCAAGGTGACGCAGGAGGGAGTGCAGCGCAGTACCACTCATCAAGGTGACGCAGGAGGGAGTGCAGGGCAGTACTGGTCATCAAGGTGACGCAGGAGGAAGTGCAGGGCAGTACCGGTCATCAAGGTGACGCAGGAGGAAGTGCAGGGCAGTACCGGTCATCAAGGTGACGCAGGAGGAAGTGCAGGGCAGTACCGGTCATCAAGGTGACGCAGGAGGGAGTGTAGCGCAGTACCGGTCATCAAGGTGACGCAGGAGGGAGCGCAGCGCAGTACCGGTCATCAATGTGACGCAGGAGGGAGCGCAGCGCAGTACTGGTCATCAAGGTGACGCAGGAGGAAGTGCAGGGCAGTACCGGTCATCAAGGTGATGCAGGAGGGAGTGCAGCGCAGTACCGGTCATCAAGGTGACGCAGGAGGGAGTGAGCGCAGTACTGGTCATCAAGGTGACGCAGGAGGAAGTGCAGGGCAGTACCACTCATCAAGGTGACGCAGGAGGGAGTGTAGCGCAGTACCGGTCATCAAGGTGACGCAGGAGGAAGTGCAGGGCAGTACCGGTCATCAAGGTGACGCAGGAGGGAGTGCAGCGCAGTACCGGTCATCAAGGTGACGCAGGAGGGAGTGCAGCGCAGAACTGGTCATCAAGGTGACGCAGGAGGGAGTGCAGCGCAGTACCGGTCATCAAGGTGGCATAGGAGGAAGCGCAGCGCAGTACTGGTCATCAAGGTGGCGCAGGAGGGAGCGCAGCGCAGTATCGGTCATCAAGGTGGCGCATGAGGGAGCGCAGCGCAGTATCGGTCATCAAGGTGGCGCATGAGGGAGCGCAGCGCAGTACCACTCATCAAGGTGGTGCAGGAGGGAGCCCAGCACAGTACCACTCATCAAGGTGGCGCAGGAGGGAGCGCAGCGCAGTACCGGTCATCAAGGTGACGCAGGAGGGAGTGCAGCGCAGTACCACTCATCAAGGTGACGCAGGAGGGAGTGCAGCGCAGTACCACTCATCAAGGTGACGCAGGAGGGAGTGCAGGGCAGTACTGGTCATCAAGGTGACGCAGGAGGAAGTGCAGGGCAGTACCGGTCATCAAGGTGACGCAGGAGGAAGTGCAGGGCAGTACCGGTCATCAAGGTGACGCAGGAGGAAGTGCAGGGCAGTACCGGTCATCAAGGTGACGCAGGAGGGAGTGTAGCGCAGTACCGGTCATCAAGGTGACGCAGGAGGGAGCGCAGCGCAGTACCGGTCATCAATGTGACGCAGGAGGGAGCGCAGCGCAGTACTGGTCATCAAGGTGACGCAGGAGGAAGTGCAGGGCAGTACCGGTCATCAAGGTGATGCAGGAGGGAGTGCAGCGCAGTACCGGTCATCAAGGTGACGCAGGAGGGAGTGAGCGCAGTACTGGTCATCAAGGTGACGCAGGAGGAAGTGCAGGGCAGTACCACTCATCAAGGTGACGCAGGAGGGAGTGTAGCGCAGTACCGGTCATCAAGGTGACGCAGGAGGAAGTGCAGGGCAGTACCGGTCATCAAGGTGACGCAGGAGGGAGTGCAGCGCAGTACCGGTCATCAAGGTGACGCAGGAGGGAGTGCAGCGCAGAACTGGTCATCAAGGTGACGCAGGAGGGAGTGCAGCGCAGTACCGGTCATCAAGGTGGCATAGGAGGAAGCGCAGCGCAGTACTGGTCATCAAGGTGGCGCAGGAGGGAGCGCAGCGCAGTATCGGTCATCAAGGTGGCGCATGAGGGAGCGCAGCGCAGTATCGGTCATCAAGGTGGCGCATGAGGGAGCGCAGCGCAGTACCACTCATCAAGGTGGTGCAGGAGGGAGCCCAGCACAGTACCACTCATCAAGGTGGCGCAGGAGGGAGCGCAGCGCAGTACCGGTCATCAAGGTGACGCAGGAGGGAGTGCAGCGCAGTACCACTCATCAAGGTGATGCAGGAGGGAGTGCAGCGCAGTACCACTCATCAAGGTGACGCAGGAGGGAGTGCAGGGCAGTACTGGTCATCAAGGTGACGCAGGAGGAAGTGCAGGGCAGTACCGGTCATCAAGGTGACGCAGGAGGAAGTGCAGGGCAGTACCGGTCATCAAGGTGACGCAGGAGGAAGTGCAGGGCAGTACCGGTCATCAAGGTGACGCAGGAGGGAGTGTAGCGCAGTACCGGTCATCAAGGTGACGCAGGAGGGAGCGCAGCGCAGTACCGGTCATCAATGTGACGCAGGAGGGAGCGCAGCGCAGTACTGGTCATCAAGGTGACGCAGGAGGAAGTGCAGGGCAGTACCGGTCATCAAGGTGATGCAGGAGGGAGTGCAGCGCAGTACCGGTCATCAAGGTGACGCAGGAGGGAGTGCAGCGCAGTACTGGTCATCAAGGTGACGCAGGAGGAAGTGCAGGGCAGTACCACTCATCAAGGTGACGCAGGAGGGAGTGTAGCGCAGTACCGGTCATCAAGGTGACGCAGGAGGAAGTGCAGGGCAGTACCGGTCATCAAGGTGACGCAGGAGGGAGTGCAGCGCAGTACCGGTCATCAAGGTGACGCAGGAGGGAGTGCAGCGCAGTACTGGTCATCAAGGTGACGCAGGAGGGAGTGCAGCGCAGTACCGGTCATCAAGGTGACGCAGGAGGGAGTGCAGCGCAGTACTGGTCATCAAGGTGACGCAGGAGGGAGTGCAGCGCAGTACCGGTCATCAAGGTGGCGTAGGAGGAAGCGCAGCGCAGTACTGGTCATCAAGGTGGCGCAGGAGGGAGCGCAGGCAGTATCGGTCATCAAGGTAGCGCATGAGGGAGCGCAGCGCAGTATCGGTCATCAAGGTGGCGCATGAGGGAGCGCAGCGCAGTACCACTCATCAAGGTGGTGCAGGAGGGAGCCCAGCACAGTACCACTCATCAAGGTGGCGCAGGAGGGAGCGCAGCGCAGTACCGGTCATCAAGGTGACGCAGGAGGGAGTGCAGCGCAGTACCACTCATCAAGGTGGTGCAGGATGGAGTGCAGTGCAGTACCACTCATCAAGGTGGTGCAGGAGGGAGTGCAGCGCAGTACCACTCATCAAGGTGGTGCAGGAGGGAGCCCAGCACAGTACCACTCATCAAGGTGGCACAGGAGGGAGTGCAGCGCAGTACCACTCATCAAGGTGGCACAGGAGGGAGTGCAGCACAGTACCACTCATCAAGGTGGCACAGGAGGGAGTGCAGCGCAGTACCACTCATCAAGGTGGCACAGGAGGGAGTGCAGCGCAGTACCACTCATCAAGGTGGCACAGGAGGGAGTGCAGCGCAGTACCACTCATCAAGGTGGCGCAGGAGGGAGTGCAGCGCAGTACCACTCATCAAGGTGGCACAGGAGGGAGTGCAGCGCAGTACCACTCATCAAGGTGGCGCAGGAGGGAGTGCAGCGCAGTACCACTCATCAAGGTGGCGCAGGAGGGAGTGCAGCGCAGTACCACTCATCAAGGTGGCACAGGAGGGAGTGCAGTGCAGTACCACTCATCAAGGTGGCACAGGATGGAGTGCAGCGCAGTACCACTCATCAAGGTGGCGCAGGAGTGCAGCGCAGTACCACTCATCAAGGTGGTGCAGGAGGGAGTGCAGCGCAGTACCACTCATCAAGGTGGTGCAGGAGGGAGTGCAGCGTAGTACCACTCATCAAGGTGGCACAGGAGGGAGTGCAGCGTAGTACCACTCATCAAGGTGGCACAGGATGGAGTGCAGCGTAGTACCACTCATCAAGGTGGCACAGGATGGAGTGCAGCGCAGTACCACTCATCAAGGTGGCGCAGGAGGGAGCGCGGCGCAGGAGGGAGCGCAGCGCAGTACCGCTCATCAAAGCTGGCTGTGATATGATATATACATCCACACATCACATCCACTCTGATAAGTGGCGCCACCTGCAATATCCACATAATACACTTCAATGAAACACAATAAAAGTAATGTTGTGTTAAGAAAGTAGAGAGAAAGATTGACGCAGAAATACTGGATAGTTACTTTCAGGTGGTGCTAACAACGACTTCTTTAAACCACCTGTTTAAAGGTAGTTTTCTTGATACAACATATACCTTTGTGGTAGTAGTGTACAATTCGCCTGTAATACACCATCCATACATGTATTATACTTACACTGCAATTGTGTGTATGTAATATTTAGTTTTCTTACAATATAGATATATAACAGCTGTAATACTTTATGTAATAAAAAGGCAGAGGAAGTCTGAGTCACCTTGCAGTATGATGAGTCATACTGCAAGGTGACTCATTCATGCTGCAAGGTGACTCATTCATACTGCAAGGTGACTCATTCATACTGCAAGGTGACTCATTCATACTGCAAGGCGACTCATTCATACTGCAAGGCGACTCATTCATACTGCAAGACGACTCGTACTGCAAGATGACTCATTCATACTGCAAGGTGACTCATTCATACTGAAAGGTGATTCATTCTTACTGCAAGGTGACTCACCCGTACTGCAAGGTGACTCATTCATACTGCAAGGTGACTCATTTCCTACTACAAGGTGACTCATAGTGCAAGGTGACTCATTCATACTGCAAGGTGACTCATAGTGCAAGGTGACTCGTACTGCAAGGTGACTCATTCATACTGCAAGGTGACTCGTACTGCAAGGTGACTCATTCATACTGCAAGGTGACTCGTACTGCAAGGTGACTCATTCATACTGCAAGGTGACTCGTATTGCAATGTGACTCATACTATAGGGTGACTAATACTGAGAGGATCAATCTATTCATATCCTGGAGTGCTCTAATGTCATTAGAATGAATTGGACGGCCTATTTTGGTGTCATCAGCAAATCTGCTTATTTCGCTATTCATTCCTTCATCTATGTCGTTTACGTAAATTGTGAAAAACTAGGGGCCTAACACTGACCCCTGTGGAACACCGCTGGTGACGCTTTCCCCACTCTGATTTCTTCCCATTTATACAAACTCTCTGCTGCTTATTTGTCAACCATGCCTTTATCCAGGAAAATTTTTTTTTTTCCTATTCCGTGTGCTTTAATTTTCCTCAATAGTTTCTGATGTGGAACTCTATTGAAAGCCTTACTGAAGTCTGTATACACAATATCATATTCATTACCATGATGTACCTCCTCAAATACCTTAGTGAAAAAGTTAGTAAATTCGTAGGGCAGGAACGCCCCTTCGTAAAACTGTGTTGAGATTCATTAATAAATTTATGCCTTTCAAAATGTCTACGAATTGCCTCGGCAATTGATTCCATAAATTTTCCCACTATGGAGGTTAGGTTTACTGGTCTATAGTTCGAAGCTAAGGACCTGTCTCCTGCTTTGTAAATAGGTATTACATTTGCCATTTTCCACTTGCCAGGCACTATTCCAGTTTGTAGTTATATGTTGAAAAGTTCAGCCAAAGGTTTGCCAAGTTCCTCTTTACATTCCTTTAAAACCCTTGCAAACAGTTCATCAGGACCTGGGGAACTGTTAGGCTTTAATTTCTCTATTTGTCTGAGGACCATGTCACTAGTTACCCTAATCGTGCATAGTTTATCCTGTTCTACATAATTTATTTCTGGAATTTTGCTATCATCTTCCTGAGTAGAAACTGAGAGAAAGTAAGTGTTGAAAATTTCACACAGCTCCTTATCACTGTCAGTGACCTCACCCGAGTTACTTTTAAGTGGGCCTATTTTGTCCCTAATCTTACTTCAGTATACCTGAAAGACCCCCTTTTGGGTTAGTCTTTAAATCCCTTGTGACTTTTAACCTCATAATCTCTTTTTGGTTTCCTTATTCCTTTTTTTTTTCTCTGTTTAATTGAATGTTTTGATTGCTTAACTGCCCATCCCCTCTTTTGATATTCCTATATATGCCTCTCTTTTGACCAATGAGATGTTGTAATCTATTGTTCATCCATTTGGGACCATTTTTGTTAGATCTAATTTCCCTATTCGGAACATAAGTTGTCTAGGCAACTAGAACTATTTTCTGAAAAACGTCATATTGGCAACCATCACCACCTACCCGACTCATACTCAAGTCATTCCAATTCAGCCCACCCAGGTTATTTCTCAGTCCCATTAAATCGGACAAGTGTAAGTCAGGGACAGAGATTTGATTGCAGTTATTTGAGTAATTCCATGATATATTGACACTAAGTGATTTGTGATCACTTTCCCCAAACTCATCATTAACCTCAAGATTATTAATTAGTGATTCCTTGTTGACAAGAACCAAGTTAAGCATGTTGTTTCCTCTAGTTGGTTCTGTCACAATCTTTTAAAAAGTAATCCTCAACTGTATCAAGAAAGTCACTCGACTCAAGATTTCCTGTCATATTGTTCCAATCAATTAGTCTGAAGTTAAAATCTCCCATTAACACATTTTCATATCTAGACGCCTTATGAATTTCGTCCCATAGCAGCTTACTGCACTCCCTATCAAGGTTTGGGGGCCAATATATCACACCCAAAATAAATTTTTCCCGATTCCTCGAGAAACTGTAGCCAGATTCTATGTCCAATGTTTCTAATCTTATATCTTGTCTAACACAACAATTTAAATTATCTCTGACATACATCGCCACTCCACCACCTTTCCTGTTTACCCTATCAGTGCAGAATAGGTTATAACCCTGTATGTTGCATTCAGAAGGTATTTCTCTATCTTTCAGATTGAACCAGGTCTCCGTTATAGCAATATCTATATTACCTGCACTTGCAAGTAACTGTCACTCATCTATCTCATTTCTTAGACTCATACTATTAGTACAGTAAACCTTAAGGGAGCTAGTCACTCACTGCCCTCTACCGTCTCTCTTTGTTGATCAATTGCTTTGCCTTTACTAACAACTTTATTTTGAATATTGTCTTTTAAACATATTCCTGAGGTATCCTGGTAATATCTACTGTTTTCAACCCTAGTACTGCAGCTTGTTTGTTTCCCCCACACACCCATACCTCTATAATCTATCAGTTTAAAGTCCTAGACAAGTCAGCAATGGCCTCTCTCAACCGAGTTACCTAACACAACTACTCCAGCCCCAGAAGGATGTACCCCATCCCTTGCATATATATCATGTTTGCTGTAGAATTTGTCCCAGTTATCAATGAATGGGATTGGAAGTTCACTGTCTAGACAGCAATTTATACCAATTACCCTAGACATCCATTCACTGCCCACTCCCCTTCTAGGCAAAATGCTACATATGACTGGGACCCCTCCCTTAGACCTATTACCTCTATGGCTGACTTGTACTTATCCCACAGCTCCTGTCTCCTGCCCTTCCCAATGTCATTTCTACCAGCACTAAGGCAGATAATGGGTTTGTTCCCATTACCTGACAATATTATCCAACCTGTTGTCCATGTCACCAAAACTGGCTCCTAGGAAGCACACTCCCTTTCTATCTCTGGTACATAAAGACCAGTCCATGTATCTTACCTGGAAGTCTCCCACAACCAGAATGTTCTTACCTTGAATAGCAAGGGAGTCAGTGGTACCTTTAACCTCACTAACCACTGAAGTACACTCATTCTGGAGAACAGAGAATCGATTTCCTACCTTCACTTCTTCTCTGTTAACCTTCCTTATCTTGATACATCTTCCTGAAGTGTGAACCACTTGCCATTTAAAGCGGCTGCCACTCTCCAACTCACTGTTGGTGACCTTTTCCTCCTTACCAGCTCCAACCATCTCGCACACACTCCCAAACCCATCTAGGTGAAGTTTCAGTCTCCTATTCTCCTCCTGAAGAAGTAGAGCCTCCTTCAACACTTTAACCTGAGATTCTAAAACACTACAGCAAGTCATGGTGCTCAGTAACACCCCACGCTAATCCTCAGACAGCTAAGGACAGAATGACCTCTTTCGACTACTAACCTCAGCATACAGCATACATAAGAAGGAACACTGCAGTAGGCCTACTGACACATGCAAAGCAGATCCAGGTCACCTACTGGCTTAAGCCAATGCCCCAACCTAATGAGGTCAGGTCACATCTACTTAAGGAAGGAGCATGGCATCAGACCTATTAGCACAAGTTAGTCAGGTCTAACTCACACCCACCCACACCGACTCATGCATTTATCTATTTTTAAAACTACACGTTTTAGCTTTTATGATGGTACTCGAGAGTTTGTTCCACCCATCCACAACTCTATTGCAAACCTTCCTGAATCTAAATTTTTCCAACTTGCTGCGAGTCCTGTCTTGGCTAGATATTTTTAGCATGCTATTTACATTCCCATTATTTACTCTTTGTTTTCCACTTATACACCTCAATGATATCCCCCCTAATTCTACGCCTTTCTAGAGAGTACAGATTCAGGGCCCTCAGTCTGTCTTCATAGGGAAGATTTCTGATACATGGGATCAACTCTGTCATCCTTCTTTGTGTGTTTTCCAGTTCATTTATATCCATTCTGTAATTCAGTGACCAGAACTGTGCAGTATAATCTAAATGAGGCCTAACCAAAAATATGTTGAGTTGAAGAACAACCTGAGACTCATATCATTTATGCTTCTTGATATGAGGTCAAGGATTCTGTTCGCTTTATTGCGAACACGATTGC
The DNA here is from genome assembly GCF_038502225.1 of Cherax quadricarinatus. Lineage (NCBI taxonomy): Eukaryota > Metazoa > Arthropoda > Malacostraca > Decapoda > Parastacidae > Cherax > Cherax quadricarinatus. Next base: position 54,255,731 of record NC_091294.1, on the reverse strand, counting down.
ACTGTTGTCTTGGTTTTAGATTATTGCTAACCAGAATTCCCAAATCCTTTTCACAATCATTATTATTAAGATTTACATTTAGTTCATACGTGGTATGGTTATTTTTCTTGTCCAATGTTTAGAAATTTGCATTTGTCTATATTAAACTGCATCTGCCACTTCTCCGACCACTGCATCAGTCCATTCAAATCTTCCTGGAGTGCTCTTATGTCCTCGTCAGAATGAATTCGATGGCCTATTTAGGTGTCATCGGCAAACCTGCTTATGTAGCTATTTGTTCCCTCCTCTATGACGTATATGTATATTTTGAACAACAAGAGGGCCCAACACTGAACCCTGTGGAACACCGCTCGTGACACTTCTCCACTCTTTCTCCCCATTTATGCAAACTCTCTGCTACCTGTCAACCATGCCTCTATCCAGGAAAAAATTCTCCTATTCCAGGTGCCTTAATTTTCCTCAATAGTCTCTGATGACGCATTTAGATGGCTCGTGGCCTGGTTGGCAAAGATCTCGCTTCCCACGGTGAGGGTCTGGGTTCGATTCCTGGCAAGGGGAAGAAACAGTGGGCGTTTCCTTACACCGGTTGTCAATGTTCACCCATTAATAAAATGGGTACCTGGGTTTTAGTCGGCTAATGTGGGTCGCATCGGGGACAAAACTGACCTAATTTGCCCGAAATGCTCTGCATAACAAGCGGCTTTCTATATAGTAGTATGTCATTGATGTCAACTAGACCTGTATAGTAGTATGTCATTGATGTCAACTAGACCTGTATAGTAGTATGTCATTGATGTCAACTAGACTTGTATAGTAGTGTGTCATTGATGTCAACTAGACCTGTATAGTAGTATGTCATTGATGTCAACTAGACCTGTATAGTAGTGTCATTGATGTCAACTAGACTTGTATAGGAGTGTGTCATTGATGTTAACTAGACCTGTATAGTAGTATGTCATTGATGTCAACTAGACCTGTATAGTAGTATGTCACTGATGTCAACTAGACCTGTATAGTAGTGTGTCATTGATGTCAACTAGACTTGTATAGTAGTGTGTCATTGATGTCAACTAGACCTGTATAGTAGTATGTCATTGATGTCAACTAGACCTGTATAGTAGTATGTCATTGATGTCAACTAGACCTGTATAGTAGTATGTCATTGATGTCAACTAGACCTGTATAGTAGTATGTCATTGATGTCAACTAGACCTGTATAGTAGTATGTCATTGATGTCAACTAGACCTGTATAGTAGTATGTCATTGATGTCAACTAGACCTGTATAGTATGTCATTGATGTCAACTAGACTTGTATAGTAGTGTGTCATTGATGTCAACTAGACCTGTATAGTAGTATGTCATTGATGTCAACTAGACCTGTATAGTAGTATGTCATTGATGTCAACTAGACCTGTATAGTAGTATGTCATTGATGTCAACTAGACTTGTATAGTAGTGTGTCATTGATGTCAACTAGACCTGTATAGTAGTATGTCATTGATGTCAGCTAGACCTGTATAGTAGTGTGTCATTGATGTCAACTAGACCTGTATAGTAGTATGTCATTGATGTCAACTAGACCTGTATAGTAGTATGTCATTGATGTCAACTAGACCTGTATAGTAGTATGTCATTGATGTCAACTAGACCTGTATAGTAGTATGTCATTGATGTCAGCTAGACCTGTATAGTAGTGTGTCATTGATGTCAACTAGACCTGTATAGTAGTATGTCATTGATGTCAACTAGACCTGTATAGTAGTATGTCATTGATGTCAACTAGACCTGTATAGTAGTATGTCATTGATGTCAACTAGACCTGTATACCTTATACATATACTTGTAGAAATAAAAATATTACTATTCTTACTCAAACAAAGTGACTCATTCATACTAGATTGTGATTGTGATGATTCATACTACACACAGTAATTGTGACTATTCATATATGGTGACTGTGATTATTCAGACTGTGATTGTGATGATTCATACTACACACAGTAATTGTGACTATTCATATATGGTGACTGTGATTATTCAGACTGTGATTGTGATGATTCATACTACACACAGTAATTGTGACTATTCATATATGGTGACTGTGATTATTCAGACTGTGATTGTGATGATTCATACTACACACAGTAATTGTGACTATTCATATATGGTGACTGTGATTATTCAGACTGTGATTGTGATGATTCATACTACACACAGTAATTGTGACTATTCATATATGGTGACTGTGATTATTCAGACTGTGATTGTGATGATTCATACTACACGGTGGTTGTGTAGATTCATATTGTGACTGTGATTCATACTACACAGTGATTGTCATACTACACTGATGATTAACAGTGACTGTGATGATTCATACTATACGACTGCGATTCATTCCATACGATGGTTGTCATTCATACAACACGATGGTTCATACAAGCTGATTATGATTAATACTACACTGTGATTGTTTATACTACAGTGAATGTGATGACTCATACTATAGTGATTGTAATTCATACTGTGTGATGATTCATACTGTCATTGTGACGATTCATGTGATTGTGATGATTCGTACTGTGATTGTGATGATTCATACTACTGTAACTGTGATGATTCATACTATAATTGTAATTTACAGTAGACGACAATGCTACTACACTGTGGTGAATTATGATACACATGTTGAGATACTAAGGAGAGACAACTTCAGTTATTATGCAGAAATATGAGGGACTTGTATGATTTCTCTTGAGAAGAATCATCACGGTATTAAAGCATAATATAACGAGAATTTTACCTGGTGACTCGTGTGTGTTTGTGTTTGTGTGTGTGTGTGTGTGTGTGTGTGTGTGTGTGTGTGTGTGTGTGTGTGTGTGTGTGTGTGTGTGTGTGTGTGTAAAATGGCTGAGAACAAAACCCACGTCAGTATCTATCAGCTTCTTGGTTGACAGTATTTTGTTCACTGACTCGCCACTCTCAGCCTCAGCCGCCTGATCGATCAGTCCAGCAACCAGCAGACCTGGTCTGGGACCCGGCACTGGTCCCAGACCAGGTCTGTTTTCCATGACTTATGATCAGTCAACCTGCATGGTTTGTGTCTTGGTCACTTGTCTACATCGTCATTGTTGTCTACATCTCGTTCACTGTTCTGTCCTGGTCATTGTTGTCTACATTTTGGTCACTGATGTCTACATCTTGGTCATTGTCTACATCCTAGTCAGTCTACATCCTAGATATAGTCTACATCGTGGTCATTATCTACATCTTGGTCACTGTTGTCTACATCTTGGTCACTGTTGTCTGTCTTGTCATTATCTACATCTTGGTCATTGTCTACATCTTGATCGTCTACATCTTGGTCACTGCTGTCTACATCTTGATCATTGTCTACATCTTGGTCACTTGTCTACAACTCGGTCATTGCTGTCTACATCTTGGTCACTGTTGTCTACATCTTGGTCATTGTCTACATCTTGGTCGTCTACATTTTGGTCACTGTTGTCTACACCTTGGTCATTGTTTACATCTTGGTCACTTGTCTGTCTTGTCACTTGTCTACAACTCGGTCATTGCTGTCTACATCTTGGTCACTGCTGTCTACATCTTGGTCGTCTACATTTTGGTCACTGTTGTCTACATCTTGGTCATTGTCTACACCTTGGTCACTGTTGTCTACATTTTGGTCATTGTCTACATCTTGGTCACTGTTGTCTGTCTTGGTCACTGTCTACATCTTGGTCACTGTTGTCTACAACTTGGTCATTGCTGTCTACACGTTGGTCACTGTTGGCTATATCTTGATCAATGTCTACATCTTGGTCACTGTTGTCTACATCTTGGTCACTGTTGTCTACATCTTGGTCACTGTTGTCTACATCTTGGTCACTGATGTCTACATCTTGGTCACTGATGTCTACATCTTGGTCACTGTTGTCTACATCTTGGTCACTGTTGTCTACATCTTGGTCACTGTTGTCTACATCTTGGTCACTGATGTCTACATCTTGGTCACTGATGTCTACATCTTGGTCACTGTTGTCTACATCTTGGTCACTGTTGTCTACATCTTGGTCACTGTTGTCTACATCTTGGTCACTGATGTCTACATCTTGGTCACTGATGTCTACATCTTGGTCACTGTTGTCTATATCTTGGTCACTGTTGTCTACATCTTGGTCACTGATGTCTACATGTTGGTCACTGTTGTCTACATCTTGGTCACTGATGTCTACATCTTGGTCACTGATGTCTACAGCTTGGTCACTGATGTCTACATCTTGGTCACTGATGTCTACATCTTGGTCACTGTTGTCTACATCTTGGTCACTGTTGTCTACATCTTGGTCACTGTTGTCTACATCTTGGTCACTGATGTCTACATCTTGGTCACTGTTGTCTACATCTTTGTCACTGTTGTCTACATCTTTGTCACTGTTGTCTACATCTTGGTCACTGATGTCTACATCTTGGTCACTGATGTCTACATCTTGGTCACTGTTGTCTACATCTTGGTCACTGATGTCTACATCTTGGTCACTGATGTCTACATCTTGGTCACTGTTGTCTACATCTTGGTCACTGTTGTCTACATCTTGGTCACTGATGTCTACATCTTGGTCACTGATGTCTACATCTTGGTCACTGATGTCTACATCTTGGTCACTGTTGTCTACATCTTGGTCACTGTTGTCTACATCTTGGTCACTGTTGTCTACATCTTGGTCACTGTTGTCTACATCTTGGTCACTGATGTCTACATCTTGGTCACTGTTGTCTACATCTTGGTCACTGTTGTCTACATCTTGGTCACTGTTGTCTACATCTTGGTCACTGTTGTCTACATCTTGGTCACTGTTGCCTACATCTTGGTCACTGTCTACATCTTGGTCACTGTTGTCTACATCTTGGTCACTGTTGTCTACATCTTGGTCACTGCAGTCCCTACATTCATTAAGTCATTTGCTTCTATTGAGTGACAAACTATTTTATTATGTAAGACTGTCCCTAAAAGCACGGAAAAGCTCTTATCATTGATGTTTCCGTGGATAGGAAGTTAAGAGCATGGCTAGTGATTACAACACTTAACTTCCTATCCACTTCCTATCTTCTCACTAAAAGAGGACAAAGAGGTTAAGATATAAAATGCTTCACAAAGTGACGTACACACACTGTGTCAAAATTAATCTAAATGCCTAAATTAGTGAGAGCGACTTAAGTCCCTCAAAACTGTACTCTTTGGAATGCAGGGTAGAAAAAATACTTGAAAAATAATAGAGGGCCTCGTTTCAACCTTGCACTAAAACCTCTCTACAACTACACGTTGTAAAACCGCCTTCCTACAGTACAAAATAGGGAATCAACGTATGCAGAGGTTTTGCTTTACGCTGCTTCCGGGGGTAGCGCAGTCCCAGACTAAACCTGGCTACTAGCCTCATCAACTTCCTGCTTTTTATTGGAGGTACTTTATACAATCTATCAAGTCTCGTTACTCTGATATGGAACGATTTCGGTGCAAGTTTGTGACCACTGTAGACTATCCACTTGTAAATTATGGTACATCTTTTTTACCTACGTTCCGAGATATACAATTCAAGAGACCAAGTATTCCCAATACTTCAGATTTTTGCCAGAATTTATACGGAATGAATGTTCACTTTGTGTTGTCCAGCTCTGCCATCTCTCCTCCCTTTGAAGAGGGTCATTAGAATATAGTAGTATACCATTCCGGGGAGAATGGTATACTACTATATTCTAGTTACTGAGCTCATCATTTTCCTCACTGTAATGAAAGCAATACTGTTGTGATCCTTGAAATGTAAAGGATCTTTCAACACCCTCCTGTCAAATATAAGGTAAATTACCAACAAGCATCTGTCTTCGCGAGGGAACTGGAAAAATTTTCTCGGGTCAGCCCAAACTAGTCAGACTGTGTTAAGTTGAACTGTATGCGATTAACACGAAAAGCCTGACGAATAAGGCCACAAGTAAGAACTGGTTTAGTACCAGGCTGCAGAAGCAGCCTGGTATAACCAGGTACCAGAAGCAGCCTGGTATAACGCGATAATTTCTATTAACCCCTACGACTCTTACAAGTTCAGTTTCGTCAAGATTTATGTTACCTACATTATAAGTCGCAATTTTCTTTTCCAGGTATTAAACTTGACACTTGTGTGAAATAAACTGAATCTGACACTTCTCCGATCACATTAATTTTAACCTATCCAGATAATATATTTATTTACTACATGTACATGGTATACAGTCCTAGCTGATATCAGTGACATACTACTATACAGAAAGCCGCTTGTTATGCTGAGCATTTCGGGCAAATTAGGTCAGTTTTGTCCCCGGATGCGACCCACACCAGTCGACTAACACCCAGGTACCCATTTTACTGATGGGTGAACACAGACAGCCGATGTAAGGAAACACTCCAAACGTTTCTACACTCGCTGGGAATCGAACCCAGACCCTCGGTGTGTGAAGCGAGAGTTTTAGCCACCAAGCCACGCGGCACCGTGAATGATCGTCTGGAGTCCTCATTGGAAATTATTCGGTGGCCTATTTTAGTTTCATCAATAATCTTGCTAGCGTTGCTACATATTCCCTCATCTATGTCGTGTATGTGGATCATGAGCAACCAACATACACTGTGATACACCATTTGTAAAGGGTCTTCCTTCTGATTTCTACCCGTTTATGTAAACTCAGTTGTCTATCGGTCAATCATCCCTCAAACCAGGCTAGTAAATTCCTAAGGCAAGATTAAATAATAATATCTTCCAAGATGGCTCGAACTGCATCCGCAATTACCGATTCCATCAATTTTCCCCACAACTGAGGTTAAGCTGAATGGTCAATAATTTTAAGGTAAGGACCTATCTCCCGATCTGCACTGGGATTCACATTTACCATTCTCCACTTACTCAGTACTATACCCATATATAGTGATTTATTGCAGAGACTGGTTAACACCTTTGATAAGTTCCTCTTTAAAGTACTTCAGTGCTTATCAAAACAGTTTGCCATTATTCATTGCCTTGTTTGGTTTTATCTACCGTACTGATCTTATTTAACATTTTCTCGTCCTAACCAGAATAATTATTGATTTCCGGAATTTCATTTGTATCCTGTTAGTGTAAAAACACAGGGAATAAGCGACAACTGTACACTTTCCTTTGCCAATAACAGCAAACTGTCCTGAGGTGAGTGTGCCTTTCATTCCTCTTAACTAATGAACCAGACTCAAAATTTAGCCAATATCACATAATTTCTGACATAAACCTAATCCCACTTGACTTTGAAAAAGCCATTCACAGCATGCTCATGTACACTTCCTCACGCCCAAATTCAAGGAGCCCCATCTTCATCACTAACTGCAAGAAGCCCTATTACGTGCCTTAAATATTCTATGGAGGGAGCCTAGATACGGGGGTCATCCTACTGTCGTTCAAAGCAATGGCAAAGAGCTACAGACCGATAGCACTAACGCCTCACATTATAAAACCACATGGATTTAAAAAAATGCATAACCCAGGGCAGCATCGGTTTAGGGCAGGGCGCTACTATCTCTCGCAATTACATGGTCTTGGATGCACTGGAAGATACAAAATGCAGACGCAGCATGCACAGACTTTGCCAAAGCTTTGGTAAATGCGCTCATGGTGTTCAAGAGCACATAATTCATGCAAACGGAATAACTGGAAAAGTGAGCAGATGGATATTTAATTTTCTATTGAGTAGAACCCCAAGTACAGTATAACGTTGAGCAGAGTGAAATCAGAGGCTGCCAAAGTGTAAAGCTGTGTTCCCCAAGGCACAGTACTGGCTCCTGTGCACTTCTGCATTATCATAGCCAACAAAGAGGCATAAATCGTATCACCATATCATTCTTTGCAGACAATACTAGAATCTTAATGAGAGTGGCAAATGTCAAAGCTGATATAAAAAGTCTTCCAGTGGACCACTCACAATATAATGTCCAATGAGGAGAAGTTTCAGTTACTCTGTTATGGAAAGGCTGAGGAAATGAAAACTGGAACGGAATATATAGCAAACTTGAATCACTCTACTGAGTCAAATGTGAAAGATCTCGGAGTGATCTGGTCAGATCTCACCTTCAAGGATCACAATAGTGTCACTATCACAACTGCAAGGAAAATGACAGACTACATAATTAGGCGAAGCTAACGACATTCACTGTTCACACAGATTCAGTCAAGCCAGTAAATTACTGGGAACGTTTTTAGTTCTTCGATTTGTACTCCTTTGAACGTAGTGGAATTGGTCTTAAATCTCAGCACAATTAATTCCGCATGAAAATATGAGGTTTGGCAGAAGGTGCAACATACTTCCAACGAAATCTGTCGTGCAGCGAATACATCGAGGGAAAATTCAATAAATGTGAAGGGACCAAGACTTTTAATCGCCCTCCTTTCGTACGTAAGGGGGATTACCACCAGTCCTCTGGCAATCTTCAAGAAGGAACTGACATGTTTGTAAAGTCCTTGATCAGCCAGGCTGTGGTGCGGCTGGCACCAATAGCCTGGTTCATCAAAATTTCTTTTGGGAGCCCTGGTCAGGAAGGGCGCGGCGGGGGGCGATGATCCTCAGAACGCTAGACTCTAGGTAGGTAGGTAGGTAGGTAGGTAGGTAGGTAGGTAGGTAGGTAGGTAGGTAGGTAGGTAGGCAGGTAGGCAGGTAGGCAGGCAGGCAGGCAGGCAGGCAGGCAGGCAGGCAGGCAGGCAGGCACGCAGGCAGGCAGGCAGGCAGGCAGACACGCAGGCAGGCAGGCAGGCAGGCAGGCAGACACGCAGGCAGACACGCAGGCAGGCAGGCAGGCAGGCAGGCAGGCAGACACGCAGGCAGGCACGCAGGCAGGCAGGCAGACACGCAGGCAGACACGCAGGCGGGCAGGCAGGCAGGCAGGCAGGCAGGCAGGCAGGCAGGCAGGCAGGCAGGCAGGTTGGCAGACAGGCAGGCAGGCAGGCAGGCAGGCAGACACGCAGGCAGGCAGGCAGGCAGGCAGGCAGGCAGGCAGGCAGGCAGGCAAGCAGGAAGACCGGCAGGCAGGCAGGCAGGCTGGCTGGCTGGCTGGCAGTCAGGCAGGCTGGCTGGCAGGCAGTCAGGCTGGTAGTCAGGCTAGCAGGCAGGCAGGCAGGCTGGCAGTCAGGCTGATAGGCAGGCAGTCAGGCAGGCAGGCTGGCAGTCAGGCTGGCAGGCAGGCTGGCAGTCAGGCTGGCAGGCAGGCTGGCAGTCAGGCAGGCTGGCAGTCAGGCAGGCTGGCAGGCAGGCAGGCAGGCTGGCAGTCAGGCTGATAGGCAGGCAGTCAGGCAGGCTGGCAGTCAGGCAGTCAGGCTGGCAGGCAGGCTGGCAGTCAGGCTGGTAGGAAGGCAGTCAGGCTGGCAGGAAGGCAGGCTGGCAGTCAGGCTGGCAGTCAGGCTGGCAGGAAGGCAGGCTGGCAGTCAGGCTGGTAGGAAGGCAGTCAGGCTGGCAGGAAGGCAGGCTGGCAGTCAGGCTGGCAGGAAGGCAGGCTGGCAGTCAGGCTGGCAGGAAGGCAGGCTGGCAGTCAGGCTGGCAGGAAGGCAGGCTGGCAGTCAGGCTGGCAGGAAGGCAGGCTGGCATGAAACACTTTAGGTTGGTCTTTCACTCGTATTTCATCTTGTGATCTGTTCTGACTTTCTATGTTGGTTTTCAACTTTGTCTTCAAGACAAGAGTCATGAGGTGTATGACGGGGTGTATGACGGTGTATGACGGTGTATGACGGTGTATGACGGGGTGTATGACGGTGTATGACGGTGTATGACGGTGTATGACGGGGTGTATGACGGTGTATGACGGGGTGTATGACGGTGTATGACGGTGTATGACGGGGTGTATGACGGTGTATGACGGTGTATGACGGGGTGTATGACGGTGTATGACGGTGTATGACGGGGTGGGGTGTATGACGGTGTATGACGGGGTGTATGACGGGTGTATGACGGTGTATGACGGTGTATGACGGGGTGTATGACGGTGTATGACGGTGTATGACGGTGTATGACGGGGTGTATGACGGTGTATGACGGTGTATGACGGGGTGTATGACGGTGTATGACGGTGTGTATGACGGTGTATGACGGTGTATGACGGTGTATGACGGGGTGTATGACGGTGTATGACGGTGTATGACGGTGTATGACGGTGTATGACGGTGTGTATGACGGTGTATGACGGTGTGTATGACGGTGTATGACGGTGTATGACGGTGTGTATGACGGTGTATGACGGTGTGTATGACGGTGTATGACGGTGTATGACGGGGTGTATGACGGGGTGTATGACGGTGTATGACGGTGTATGACGGGGTGTATGACGGTGTATGACGGTGTATGACGGTGTATGACGGGGTGTATGACGGTGTATGACGGTGTATGACGGTGTGTATGACGGTGTATGACGGTGTATGACGGGGTGTATGACGGTGTATGACGGTGTATGACGGTGTGTATGACGGTGTATGACGGTGTATGACGGGGTGTATGACGGTGTATGACGGTGTGTATGACGGTGTATGACGGTGTGTATGACGGTGTATGACGGGGTGTATGACGGTGTATGACGGTGTATGACGGTGTATGACGGGGTGTATGACGGTGTATGATGGTGTATTGTGTATGATGGTGTATTGTGTATGATGGTGTATTGTGTATGACGGTGTATTGTGTATGATGGTGTATTGTGTATGACGGTGTATGTGTGTATGACGGTGTATGACGGGGTGTATGACGGTGTATGACGGAGTGTATGACGGTGTATGACGGTGTATGACGGGGTGTATGACGGTGTATGACGGGGTGTATGACGGTGTATGACGGGGTGTATGACGGTGTATGACGGGGTGTATGACGGGGTGTATGACGGGGTGTATGACGGTGTATGACGGGGTGTATGACGGGGTGTATGACGGTGTATGACGGTGTATGACGGGGTGTATGACGGGGTGTATGACGGTGTATGACGGGGTGTATGACGGGGTGTATGACGGTGTATGACGGGGTGTATGACGGTGTATGACGGTGTATGACGGGGTGTATGACGGGGTGTATGACGGTGTATGACGGTGTATGACGGTGTATGACGGGGTGTATGACGGTGTATGACGGGGTGTATGACGGGGTGTATGACGGTGTATGACGGGGTGTATGACGGTGTATGACGGGGTGTATGACGGTGTATGACGGGGTGTATGACGGTGTATGACGGTGTATGACGGGGTGTATGACGGTGTATGACGGGGTGTATGACGGTGTATGACGGTGTATGACGGGGTGTATGACGGTATATGACATGGTGTATGACGGTGTATGACGGTGTATGACGGGGTGTATGACGGTGTATGACGGGGTGTATGACGGTGTATGACGGGGTGTATGACGGTGTATGACGGGGTGTATGACGGTGTATGACGGGGTGTATGACGGGGTGTATGAGGGTGTATGACGGGGTGTATGACGGTGTATGACGGGGTGCATGACGGGGTGTATGACGGTGTATGACGGGGTATGACGGTGTATGACGGGGGGTATGACAGTGTATGACGGGGTGTATGACGGGATGTATGACGGTGTTTGAGGGGGTGTATGACGGGGGGTATGACGGTGTATGACGGGGTTTATGACGGGGGGTATGACGGTGTATGACGGGGTGTATGACGGGGGGTATGACGGTGTATGACGGGGTGTATGACGGTGTATGATGGGGTGTATGACGGGGGTATGACGGTGTATGACGGGGTGTATGACGGTGTATGACGGGGGGTATGACGGTGTATGACGGTGTATGACGGTGTATGACGGTGTAGGACGGGGTGTATGACGGGGTGTATGACGGGGTGTATGCCGGTGTATGACGGGGGGTATGACGGGGGGTATGACGGGGTGTATGACGGTGTACGACGGGGTGTATGACGGTGTATGACGGGGGTGTATGACGGGGGTGTATGACGGTGTATGACGGGGTGTATGATGGTGTATGACGGGGTGTATGACGGGGGGTATGACGGTGTATGACGGGGTGTATGACGGGGGTATGACGGTGTATGACGGGGTGTATGACGGTGTATGACGGGGTGTATGACGGGGTGTATGACGGTGTATGACGGGGTATGACGGTGTATGACGGGGGTGTATGACGGGGGTGTATGACGGGGTGTATGACGGTGTATGACGGTGTATGACGGGGGTGTATGACGGGGGTGTATGACGGGGGTGTATGACAGTGTATGACGGTGTATGACGGTGTATGACGGGGTGTATGTCGGGGTGTATGACGGGGTGTATGACGGGGGGTATGACGGTGTATGACGGGGTGTATGACGGGGGGTATGACGGTGTATGACGGGGTGTATGACGGTGTATGACGGTGTATGACGGGGTATGAAGGTGTATGACGGGGGTGTATGACGGGGTGTATGACGGTGTATGACGGGGTGTATGACGGGGGGTATGACGGGGGGTATGACGGTGTATGACGGGGTATGGTGTATGACGGGGTGTATGACGGTGTATGACAGGGTGTACGACGGTGTAGGACGGGGTGTATGACGGGGTGTATGATGGTGTATGACAGGGTGTATGACGGGGTATGACGGGGTATGACGGTGTATGACGGGGGTGTATGACGGGGTGTATGACGGTGTATGGTGTATGACGGGGTGTATGACGGGGGTGTATGACGGTGTATGACAGTATGACGGGGGTGTATGACGGTGTATGACGGTGTATGACGGGGTGTATGACGGTGTATGACGGTGTATGACGGGGTGTATGACGGGGTGTAGGACGGGGTGTATGACGGTGTATGACGGGGGTGTATGACGGTGTATGACGGTGTATGACGGGGTGTATGACGGTGTATGGTGTATGACGGGGTGTATGACGGTGTATGACAGCATGACGGGGGTGTATGACGGTGTATGACTGGGTGTATGACGGTGTACGACGGGGTGTATGACGGGGTGTATGACGGTGTATGACAGGGTGTATGACGGGATATGACGGTGTATGACGGGGGTGTATGACGGGGGTGTATGACGGGGTGTATGACGGGGTGTATGGGGGGTATGACGGTGTATGACGGGGTGTATGACGGTGTATGACGGGGGGTATGACGGTGTATGACGGTGTATGACGGTGTATGACGGTGTATGACGGGGTGTATGACGGGGTGTATGACGGGGTGTATGACGGTGTATGACGGGGGGTATGACGGGGGGTATGACGGGGTGTATGACGGTGTACGACGGGGTGTATGACGGTGTATGACGGGGGTGTATGACGGGGGTGTTTGCCGGGGGTGTATGACGGGGTGTATGACGGTGTATGACGGGGTGTATGACGGAGGGTATGACGGTGTATGACGGGGTGCATGACGGGGGGTATGACTGTGTATGACGGGGTGTATAACGGTGTATGACGGGGTGTATGACGGGGTGTATGACGGTGTATGACGGGGTATGACGGTGTATGACGGGGGTGTATGACGGTGTATGACGGGGTTTATGACGGGGTGTATGGCGGGGTGTATGACGGTGTATGACGGGGTGTATGACGGGGGGTATGACGGGGGTGTATGACGGTGTATGACGGTGTATGACGGGGTGTATGACGGGGTGTATGACGGGGTGTATGACGGGGGGTATGACGGTGTATGACGGGGTGTATGACGGGGGGTATGACGGTGTATGACGGGGTGTATGATGGGGTGTATGACGGTGTATGACGGGGTATGACGGTGTATGACTTGGGTGTATGACGGGGTGTATGACGGTGTATGACGGGGTGTATGACGGGGGGTATGACGGGGGGTATGACGGTGTATGACGGGGTGTATGACGGGGTGTTTGACGGTGTATGACGGGGTATGACGGTGTATGACGGGGTGTATGACGGTGTATGGTGTATGACGGGGTGTATGACGGTGTATGACTGGGTGTATGACGGTGTACGACGGGGTGTATGACGGGGTGTATGATGGTGTATGACGGGGTGTATGACGGGGTATGACGGTGTATGACGGGGGTGTATGACGGGGGTGTATGACGGGGTGTATGACGGGGGTGTATGACGGGGGTGTATGACGGGGGTGTATGACGGTGTATGACGGGGGTATGACGGGGGTGTATGGCGGGGTATGACGGGGGTGTATGACGGGGTGTATGACGGTGTATGACGGTGTATGACGGGGTGTATGACGGGGTGTATGACGGGGTGTATGACGGTGTATGACGGGGGTGTATGACGGTGTATGACGGTGTATGACGGGGTATATGACGGTGTATGGTGTATGACGGGGTGTATGACGGTGTATGACAGCATGACGGGGGTGTATGACGGTGTATGACTGGGTGTATGACGGTGTACGACGGGGTGTATGACGGGGTGTATGACGGTGTATGACAGGGTGTATGACGGGATATGACGGTGTATGACGGGGTGTATGACGGGGGTGTATGACGGGGGTGTATGACGGTGTATGACGGGGGTGTATGACGGGGGTGTATGACGGTGTATGACGGGGGTGTATGGCGGGGTATGACGGGGGTGTATGACGGGGTGTATGACGGTGTACGACGGTGTATGACGGGGTGTATGACGGGGTGTATGACGGGGTGTATGACGGTGTATGACGGGGTATGACGGGGGTGTATGACGGTGTATGACGGGGTGTATGACGGTGTATGACAAGGTGTATGACGGTGTATGACGGTGTATGACAGGGTGTATGACGGGGTATGACGGGGTGTATGACGGGGTGTTTGACGGTGTATGACAGTGTATGACGGTGTATGACGGGGGTGTATGACGGCGTATGACGGGGTGTATGACGGGCTGTATGACGGTGCATGACGGTGTATGACGGGATGTATGACGGGGTGTATAACGTTGTGTATGACTGTGTATGACGGGGTGTATGACGGGGTGTTTGACGGGGTGTATGACGGTGTATGACAGGGTGTATGACGGGATGTATGACGGTGTGTATGACGGTGTGTATGACGGGGTGTATGACGGGGTGTATGACGGTGTATAACGGGGTGAATGACGGTGTGTATGACGGGATGTATGACGGTGTGTATGACGGGGTGTATGTCGGGGTGCATGACGGTGTGTATGACGGTGTATGACGGTGTATGACGGTGTAAGACGGGGTGTATGACGGTGTATGACGGGGGTGTATGACGGGGGTGTATGACGGGTTGTATGACGGAGTGTATGACGGTGTATGACGGGGTGTATGACGGGGTGTATGACGGTGCATGACGGGGTGTATGCCGGGGGTGTATGACGGGGGTGTATGACGGGGGTGTATGACGGGGTGTATGACGGGGGTGTATGACGGGGGTGTATGACGGGGGTGTATGACGGGGGTGTATGACGGGGTGTATGACGGTGTATGACGGGGTGTATGACGGAGGTGTATGACGGGGTGTATGACGGGGTGCATGACAGTGTATGACGGGGTGTATGACGGAGTGTATGACGGAGTGTATGGCGGGGTGTATGATGGGGGTGTATGACGGGGTGTATGACGGGGTGCATGACGGGGTGTATGACGGGGTGTATGACGGGGGTGTACGACGGGGGTGTATGACGGTTTGTATGACGGGGTGTATGACGGTTTATGGCGGGGTGTATGACGGGGTGTATGACGGGGGTGTATGACGGGGGTGTACGACGGGGGTGTACGACGGGGTGTATGACGGGGGTGTATGACGGAGTGTATGACGGGGGTGTATGACGGGGGTGTATGACGGGGGTGTATGACGGGGGTATATGACGGGGTGTATGACGGGGTGTATGACGGGGTGTATGACGGGGTGTATAACGGGGTGTATGACGGGGGTGTATGACGGGGGTGTATGACGGGGTGTATGACGGGGATGTATGACGGGGTGTATGACGGGGGTGTATGGCGGGGTGTATGACCGGGGTGGATGACAGGGGTGGATGACAGGGGTGGATGACAGGGGTGGATGACAGGGGTGGATGACAGGGATGGATGACAGGGGTGGATGACAGGGGTGGATGACAGGGGTGGATGACAGGGGTGGATGACAGGGGTGGATGACAGGGGTGGATGACAGGGGTGGATGACAGGGGTGGATGACAGGGGTGGATGACGGGGGTGTATGACGGGGTGTATGACGGGGTGTATGACGGGGTGTATGACGGGGTGTATGACGGGGTGTATGACGGGTGTATGACAGGGGTGGACGACAGGGATGGATGACAGGGGTGTATGACAGGGGTGGATGACGGGGTGTATGACGGGGTGTATGACGGGGGTGCATGACGGGGGTGTATGACGGGGTGTATGACGGGGGTGTATGACGGGGGTGTATGACGGGGGTGTATGACGGGGGTGTACGACGGGGTGTATGACGGGGGTGTACGACGGGGTGTATGACGGGGGTGTATGACGGGGGTGTATGACGGGGGTGTATGACGGGGGTGTATGACGGGGGTGTACGACGGGGTGTATGACGGGGGTGTATGACGGGGGTGTATGACGGGGGTGTATGACGGGGGTGTATGACGGGGGTGTATGACGGGGGTGTATGACGGGGGTGTACGACGGGGTGTATGACGGGGGTGTACGACGGGGTGTATGACGGGGGTGTATGACGGGGGTGTATGACGGGGGTGTATGAGGGGAAGTGTATGACGGGGAGTGTATAACGGGGAGTGTAGAGTGTATGAGAGGGAGTGTTTGAAGGGGGTGTATGAGGGGGTGTATGAGGGGGAGTATACGACGGAAAGTGTATAAGGGGGAGTGTATGAGGGGGAAGTGTATGAGGGGGAAGTGTATGAGGGGGAAGTGTATGAGGGGGAAGTGTATGAGGGGTAGCGTATGAGGAAGAGCAGATGAGGGGGAGCATATGAGGAAGAGCAGATGAGGGGGAGCGTATGAGGAAGAGCAAATGAGGGGGAGCGTATGAGGAAGAGCAGATGAGGGGGAGCGTATGAGGAAGAGCAGATGAGGGGGAGCGTATGAGGAAGAGCAGATGAGGGGGAGCGTATGAGGAAGAGCAGATGAGGGGGAGCGTATGAGGAAGAGCAGATGAGGGGGAGCGTATGAGGAAGAGCAGATGAGGGGGAGCGTATGAGGAAGAGCAGATGAGGGGGAGCGTATGAGGAAGAGCAGATGAGGGGGAGCGTATGAGGAAGAGCAGATGAGGGGGAGCGTATGAGGAAGAGCAGATGAGGGGGAGCGTATGAGGAAGAGCAGATGAGGGGGAGCGTATGAGGAAGAGCAGATGAGGGGGAGCGTATGAGCCAGGAAGTTTATGAGGGGAAGTGTATGAAGTGCATGAGGAAAGTATGAGGAGGAAAGTATGTGTGAAGTGTATAGTGTGGGAAGTGGGGTGTGAGGGGGAGAAACAGTAAGTGTGAGGTGTGTCTCAACTGCAACTCAGCCTCATAACTTCTTTTTTTTTTGTAATTAACCAGGTTGTTGGTGCTAGCACCTGACACCTGTATAGTCATGATGGCTGATGAAAGAATGAACAGGTACTGATCTAGTCTGATGAGAACTAGCATTGTTGAGGTAATATTTCTGATAAGTCAAGTGTTGGAAGACAGTTGTTGCGACAATACACTAACACCACCTCTGCCACACCCACCTACTTCTTCATACGATTTACTCAACATTTGCTCCTTTATCTTTAATTCCAATGAAAGAAAAGTTAAGATTTAAAAAAAATAAGCGGAAGAAATTTGTATCCTTATGACACTTTGCCTTTGTGGGGAAACATCCAGTGTTAAAAAAACCTGAAAAATATCACAAATGTTTATGTTAAGGCATAAATATATTTATATAGTTTCACAAATGTTTATGTTAAGGCATAAATATATTTATATAGTTGAAGTAAGAGCCTGTATTGAGGTGCTTAGATATGGTAAGAAGACATGGTAAGAAGAAATAAATACTGTAGAGATAAGAGATGTTACTGTTGGTGGTGGTGATGCTGTGGAAGGTGTAACTTGGCTGCTCTGGTGTTGTATCCTCGCTCATCAAAGCTGGCTGTGATATGAACAACGGGAAACACACATACAACAGCCACTTTGTGAGACAGGACTCACACAACTTCTGCATTATAAAAACCTCAATCTTTTACATTCATCAATGTACCCACACACGTCTCAATGTTGCTCTTTTTTGCACCACCAACTAACACTTTCTTGCTATACGTATTTTTATTTTAAGTGATGAGCATGACTGGCATTCCAAGCTTCATCAATATTGTTTCTTAAGCTTTCATCTGTCGGGTACACGTTCAGATTTGCTGAGTCGGGTACACGTCCAGTTTTGCAGAGTCGGGTACACGTCCAGTTTTGCAGAGTCGGGTACACGTCCAGTTCTGCAGAGTCGGGTACACGTCCAGTTTTGCAGATCCATCTCTTGTGACAGTTATATTCCATGATTAATATACATAGTGTCCTATAATTACTCAACCATCACAAGTACCAAAATATTAAAATACAGGAATCAAATGCCAGGGTTTGACACAATGATATTGTTAGATGTTTGCAGGAAGTGATTGTTATGTCTGACAGGCAAGGTATATTGTGATTGTTGTGCTTTATTAAGCAGAAGAAACAACCCAGGAACAATACTGACTGCAGCAGCCAAGGTGGTTTTAAGATGGTGTCAGTTGTTAGTAAACAATAAATTGAGATGATAGGAATCTTATTACTGTTTGTGGATTGAATATTGTCAGCAACATTATATACCAGAGAACTGCCCCCCCTCCATAATTGAGAAAGCCAAAATGACTTAGGATAATCTTGTAGAGCTAGTAAGGAAACTTCATAATATACAACCCTTTGTTAAAAGTATGAAGCTGAATTATATAACAGATATGAGCGACACCGAAAACCGTAGGGAAAGAATCATTAGCTAATCACAAGACAACAGATTAACATCCTACCTAAAAAAAATCATTGAGTAGGGGATTACCTGCTAAAGAATGTCTTTAATGATGACGAGACAGTCCAAGTCTGGAAGCAAATACATGAACAAATTCATCCAGGACAAATAACTGCTGGAGGCCTCCAGCTGCAGCTGGGGTAAGGTCGACCAACTCTGTACTCTCTGAATTGTCTTTGTCAGGCTCTAGATTCTGCTCCCGGCCCCGCCTATTAACCTCAAGAAATGGCCGACATATACTTGTTACTCTTGGGCCCTATATACGTTCTCTTGAAACTGTATATAGAGTTTATCTCTACCATCTCATCTACCTCATTCCACCTGTTTACATCATGACACTTTAGAAATATTTCAAAACATATCTGTGGTTCATCTGTGCAGATGTTATTCTATTCTTCAGTAAGCCAACCCCACCCCCCCTCCAAAGATGCCTGTTATTACTGTACTCACACAACAATGAGCAGAACACCGTAAGTCAGAGGTAAATGCTGCCATGTCCTGCCGTAGTGCTCAACTCTCATGTGATTCTATATTCATTCCACAGTCGTTAAAAACTGCCAATATAGCCCCACATTACAGAGGTGGTAGTAAAGCAATTGTAAAAAATTATAAACAATAGCCAGCCCTGACATCCCGCATAATTAATGGTTCTAAGCAGCCAATCACGTAGAATCGCAGCAATTGCACAACCCAGAGCAACATGGGTTCAGAACACGTCGATCCTGTTGCAATAGCTTGATCATTATGGAATGATCTTGGATACACTAGAAGAGCATAATGCAGATGCTATGTACACTGACTTTGGGAGTCTTCGACAATCGCGACCACAAGGTAATTGTGCACAAAATGCGTGCAAAAGCAATAAATGGAAAGATGGGCAGAATGGATATTTAACTTCCTAACGAACAGAGCCCAAAGAATAATAGTAAACAAAGTGAAACTAAAGGATTCAACAGTAGAGAAAATGTATGCGTGTGTGTATGTACTCACCTAGTTGTGGTTGCAGGGGTCGTTTCAAAGCTCCTGGCCCCGCCTTTTCACTGACCGCTACTGGGTCACTCTCCCTGCACCATTAGCTTTATCATACCTCTGCTTAAAACTGTGAATGGATCCTGCCTCCACTACATCGATTCCCAAACTATTGCACTTCCTGACTCACGAAATCGTAATGACACGATTGCAAACAAACCATACCACGGGCGGGGATAGAACCCGCGATCAGAGAGTCTCAAAACTCCAGACCGTCGCGTTACCCACTGGACCAGCTAGCCACAATAAGATTCGTCCAACTAGGTATATTTCTACACCATAGGAAGGTTAGCATAGGCACCACTGTGACCAGGGCCACGCTAGCTGGAGATTCGTCTGTAAAAACTTGCATTTGTGGTCACAGTGGTGCCTATGCTAACCTTCCTATGGTGTAGAAATATACCTAGTTGAACGAATCTTATTGTGACTAGCTGGTCCAGTGGCTAATGCGACGATCTGGAGTTTTGAGAGACTCTGATCGCGGGTTCTATCCCCGCCCGTGGTATGGTTTATTCCATTTCCTGACAACTCTGTGACTGAAGGAATACTTCCTAACATCCCTGTGATTCATCTGTGTCTTCAACTTCCAACTATGTCCCATCTCTGGAACATCCTGTCTCTGTCCACCTTGTTAATTCCTCTCAGTATTTTATATGTCGTTATCATGTCATCCCTATGTCTCCTGTTCTCCAGTGTCGTCAGCTCGATTTCCCTTAACCTCTCCTCGTAGGACATACCCCTTAGCTCTGGGACTAGTCTTGTTGCAAACCTTTGCACTTTCTCTAATTTCTTTACGTGCATGGCTAGATGTGGGTTCCAAACTTATGCTGCATACTCCAATATGGGCCTAACGTACACAGTGCACAGGGTCCTGAACGATTCCTTATTAAGAGGGCGGAATGCTGTTCTTAGGTTTGCCAAGCGCCCGTATGCTGCAGCAGTTATTTGGTTGATGTGCGCCTCAGATGTGCCTGGTGTCATACTCACCCCAAGATCTTTTTCCTTGAATGAGGTTTGCAGTCTCTGGCCCCCTAGACTGTACTCCGTCTGCGGTCTTCTTTGCGCGCGCGCGCGCGCGTGTGTGTGTGTGTGTGTGTGTGTGTGTGTTTGTCAGAGAGAGAGAGAGAGAGAGAGAGAGAGAGAGAGAGAGAGAGAGAGAGAGAGAGAGAGAGACTGTGGGTCAACGGGAGCACTAGTAGAAAATAAATATACATACCTACCCTACCCAACCACCACCACACATACACAGCTATGAATCAACCCCTGCAACCACAATTAGGTGAGTACACACACACACACACACACACACACACACACACACACACACACACACACACACACACACACTAGAGAGGTATGATGAAGGCTAGTGGAGCAAGGAGAGTTACTTAGTTGCGACCAGTGAAGAGGCGAGGCCAGGAGCTGTGACTCGACCCCTGCAACCACAAGTAGGTGAGTACAGCCCAAGTTTGGTAGCAAATACATAAATGGGGAGAGTGAGGAGTTGTTCATTACTGAGTTGTGACAGGTGCTGGAACACGTCTCCTCCATAAAACATTCTAACATTACACATGTCTCTTACATCTTAATTCTTGGTAACTTACACTATATTAACTCTCACTCTTACCTGTAACTGTACACTATATTAACTTTCACTCTTACCTGTAACTGTACACTATATTAACTCTTATCTGTGACTGTACATGTACACTATATTAACTCTTACCCGTGACTGTACATGTACACTATATTAACTCTTACCCGTGACTGTACATGTACACTATATTAACTCTTACCTGTGACTGTACATGTACACTATATTAACTCTTACCCGTGACTGTACATGTACACTATATTAACTCTTACCTGTGACTGTACATGTACACTATATTAACTCTTACCTGTGACTGTACATGTACACTATATTAACTCACGAAATCGTAATGACACGATTGCAAACAAACCATACAACGGGAGGGGCTTGAACCCGCGGTTATAGTAAAAAAACGATGGTTCAAGCCCCTTAAGTGGTATGTTTTTTTGTACACTATATTAAGTGACTGTGACGTGTGAGTGTATAACATGCACAATATAAGTGTAGGACAGAAGCTATGTTTGCAGTAGTATGACTATTATACAATTCTTGTCATGACTGGTAATATATTTTAGAATGTGTGTTTCACCACACGTTACTTCACATCAAAACTAACACAGCTTACATCCTAAATAATATACCTCAAGTTTCTTTCATTATCACCAACAGTGAATCACTTATCAGAACTTCTGATCCCATGTCCCAGACCAGGAGACTCGGTCTGGACCAGGCCTATTTGTGAATCAAGGCCTGATGAGCCAGGCTTTTACTACTAGCCGCATGCAGTCCAGTGTATGCACCACAGCCAGGCTGCTCAGGTACTGACTAGACAAACTGAGAAGTTTCCTCTTGAAAACAGTTGTGGGTCTGATGGTAATATATGAGGGAGGCTGCTGAACAGTCTCGGGTTTTTTACAATTATGTTGGCTCACTATACTCATAGCACCTCTGGATTTCATTGCAATGTTTGCCCAGCCTCTTGGCTTCGTAGGGAGTCATTTGTGTGTAGATTTGGAGCCAATCCCTCTAAGACTTTCCAGGTGTAAATTATTTTGCATATTTCTCGCCTGCATTCCAAGACGTACATGTCAAGTGAGAGACTTCAAAAGTTGCCATTAATTAAGGTGTTTCACAGAATTTATACGTGCAGTGAATGTTCTCTGTACATTCTCAAGATCTGCAACTTCACCCACCTAAAAGGGGGCTTAGTATACAGCAGTACTCCAGCCTGGAAAGAACAAGTGACTTAAGGACCACAATTGGCTTTATATCTCTTAGTCTGAATGTTCTCGTTATACATCCTTTCATTTTCCTCGCAACTGTGATAATGACACTGTTGTGACCTTCGAAAGTGATATTCTCTGACATTATCACTCTTAAGTACTTCACATTATTATTTTTTCTGCTCTACTGCATACTTAGAATTGGAGATTTGCTTTGTCCTCAGTGGATGCCACTCACGTAAATTCTAGCATCGTCTGCAAATTATGATACGGAGCTATGATTAATGGCTTTATATCAGATATGAAGACGAGGAAAACAAGTGAGTACTGTGCCATGGGAATACCTTTTTTAGTGACAACCAATGTTTACTTTCCTGTCTGCTTTCCATTTGCTAAGTTAAAAAATCATATGTCCACAAAAAGCGCTATCATACCATTTTGATGGTGTAATAACGTATTATGTGCGGTATTACACCAGCTTGTACGTTCAGTTGGTCTGGTGGCCAGCTTGTACGTTCAGTTGGTCTGGTGGCCAGCTTGTACGTTCAGTTGGTCTGGTGGCCAGCTTGTACGTTCAGTTGGTCTGGTGGCCAGCTTGTACGTTCAGTTGGTCTGGTGGCCAGCTTGTACGTTCAGTTGGTCTGGTGCTAGCTTGTACGTTCAGTTGGTCTGGTGGCCAGCTTGTACGTTCAGTTGGTCTGGTGGCCAGCTTGTACGTTCAGTTGGTCTGGTGGCCAGCTTGTACGTTCAGTTGGTCTGGTGGCCAGCTTGTATGTTCAGTTGGTCTGGTGGCCAGCTTGAACGTTCAGTTGGTCTGGTGGCCAGCTTGTACGTTCAGTTGGTCTGGTGCTAGCTTGTACGTTCAGTTGTTCTGGTGGCCAGCTTGTACGTTCAGTTGGTCTGGTGGGCAGCTTGTACGTTCAGTTGGTCTGGTGGGCAGCTTGTACGGTCAGTTGGTCTGGTGGCCAGCTTGTACGTTCAGTTGGTCTGGTGGGCAGCTTGTACGGTCAGTTGGTCTGGTGGGCAGCTTATACGTTCAGTTGGTCTGGTGGGCAGCTTGTACGGTCAGTTGGTCTGGTGGCCAGCTTGTACGTTCAGTTGGTCTGGTGGGCAGCTTGTACGGTCAGTTGGTCTGGTGGCCAGCTTGTACGTTCAGTTGGTCTGGTGCTAGCTTGTACGTTCAGTTGTTCTGGTGGCCAGCTTGTACGTTCAGTTGGTCTGGTGGGCAGCTTGTACGTTCAGTTGGTCTGGTGGGCAGCTTGTACGGTCAGTTGGTCTGGTGGCCAGCTTGTACGTTCAGTTGGTCTGGTGCTAGCTTGTACGTTCAGTTGGTCTGGTGCTAGCTTGTACGTTCAGTTGGTCTGGTGCCAGCTTGTACGTTCAGTTGGTCTGGTGGCTAGCTTGTACGTTCAGTTGGTCTGGTGCTAGCTTGTACATTCAGTTGGTCTGGTGGCTAGCTTGTACGTTCAGTTGGTCTGGTGCCAGCTTGTACGTTCAGTTGGTCTGGTGGCCAGCTTGTACGTTCAGTTGGTCTGTTGACAAGCTTGTACGTTCAGTTGGTCTGGTGGCTAGCTTGTACGTTCAGTTGGTCTGGTGCTAGCTTGTATGTTCAGTTGGTCTGGTGGCTAGCTTGTACGTTCAGTTGGTCTGGTGGCTAGCTTGTACGTTCAGTTGGTCTGGTGGCCAGCTTGTACGTTCAGTTGGTCTGGTGCTAGCTTGTACGTTCAGCTGTTCTGGTGGCCAGCTTGTACGTTCAGTTGGTCTGGTGGCCAGCTTGTACGTTCAGCTGGTCTGGTGGGCAGCTTGTACGTTCAGTTGGTCTGGTGCTAGCTTGTACGTTCAGCTGTTCTGGTGGCCAGCTTGTACGTTCAGTTGGTCTGGTGGCCAGCTTGTACGTTCAGTTGGTCTGGTGCTAGCTTGTACGTTCAGCTGTTCTGGTGGCCAGCTTGTACGTTCAGTTGGTCTGGTGGCCAGCTTGTACGTTCAGCTGGTCTGGTGGGCAGCTTGTACGTTCAGTTGGTCTGGTGCTAGCTTGTACGTTCAGTTGGTCTGGTGCTAGCTTGTACGTTCAGTTGGTCTGGTGCTAGCTTGTACGTTCAGTTGGTCTGGTGCCAGCTTGTACGTTCAGTTGGTCTGGTGGCTAGCTTGTACGTTCAGTTGGTCTGGTGCTAGCTTGTACGTTCAGTTGGTCTGGTGGCTAGCTTGTACGTTCAGTTGGTCTGGTGGCTAGCTTGTACGTTCAGTTGGTCTGGTGCCAGCTTGTACGTTCAGTTGTTCTGGTGGCCAGCTTGTACGTTCAGTTGGTCTGGTGGCTAGCTTGTACGTTCAGTTGGTCTGGTGCTAGCTTGTACGTTCAGTTGGTCTGGTGGCTAGCTTGTACGTTCAGTTGGTCTGGTGGCTAGCTTGTACGTTCAGTTGGTTTGGTGGCCAGCTTGTACGTTCAGTTGGTCTGGTGGCTAGCTTGTACGTTCAGTTGGTCTGGTGGCTAGCTTGTACGTTCAGTTGGTCTGGTGGCCAGCTTGTACGTTCAGTTGGTCTGGTGGCCAGCTTGTACGTTCAGTTGGTCTGGTGGCCAGCTTGTACGTCCAATTGGTCTGGTGGCCAGCTTGTACGTTCAGTTGGTCTGGTGGCTAGCTTATACGTTCATTTGGTCTGATGGCTAGCTTGTACGTTCAGTTGGTCTGGTGGCCAGCTTGTACGTTCAGTTGGTCTGGTGGCTAGCTTGTACGTTCAGTTGGTCTGGTGGCTAGCTTGTACGTTCAGTTGGTCTGGTGGCTAGCTTGTACGTTCAGTTGGTCTGGTGGCTAGCTTGTACGTTCAGTTGGTCTGGTGGCCAGCTTGTACGTTCAGTTGGTCTGGTGGCTAGCTTGTACGTTCAGTTGGTCTGGTGGCTAGCTTGTACGTTCAGTTGGTCTGGTGGCTAGCTTGTACGTTCAGTTGGTCTGGTGCTAGCTTGTACGTTCAGTTGGTCTGGTGGCTAGCTTGTACGTTCAGTTGGTCTGGTGGCTAGCTTGTACGTTCAGTTGGTTTGGTGGCCAGCTTGTACGTTCAGTTGGTCTGGTGGCTAGCTTGTACGTTCAGTTGGTCTGGTGGCTAGCTTGTACGTTCAGTTGGTCTGGTGGCCAGCTTGTACGTTCAGTTGGTCTGGTGGCCAGCTTGTACGTTCAGTTGGTCTGGTGGCCAGCTTGTACGTCCAATTGGTCTGGTGGCCAGCTTGTACGTTCAGTTGGTCTGGTGGCTAGCTTATACGTTCATTTGGTCTGATGGCTAGCTTGTACGTTCAGTTGGTCTGGTGGCCAGCTTGTACGTTCAGTTGGTCTGGTGGCTAGCTTGTACGTTCAGTTGGTCTGGTGGCTAGCTTGTACGTTCAGTTGGTCTGGTGGCTAGCTTGTACGTTCAGTTGGTCTGGTGGCTAGCTTGTACGTTCAGTTGGTCTGGTGGCCAGCTTGTACGTTCAGTTGGTCTGGTGGCTAGCTTGTACGTTCAGTTGGTCTGGTGGCTAGCTTGTACGTTCAGTTGGTCTGGTGGCCAGCTTGTACGTTCAGTTGGTCTGGTGGCTAGCTTGTACGTTCAGTTGGTCTGGTGGCTAGCTTGTACGTTCAGTTGGTCTGGTGGCTAGCTTGTACGTTCAGTTGGTCTGGTGGCCAGCTTGTACGTTCAGTTGGTCTGGTGGCCAGCTTGTACGTTCAGTTGGTCTGGTGGCCAGCTTGTACGTCCAATTGGTCTGGTGGCCAGCTTGTACGTTCAGTTGGTCTGGTGGCTAGCTTATACGTTCATTTGGTCTGATGGCTAGCTTGTACGTTCAGTTGGTCTGGTGGCCAGCTTGTACGTTCAGTTGGTCTGGTGGCTAGCTTGTACGTTCAGTTGGTCTGGTGGCTAGCTTGTACGTTCAGTTGGTCTGGTGGCTAGCTTGTACGTTCAGTTGGTCTGGTGGCTAGCTTGTACGTTCAGTTGGTCTGGTGGCCAGCTTGTACGTTCAGTTGGTCTGGTGGCTAGCTTGTACGTTCAGTTGGTCTGGTGCCAGCTTGTACGTTCAGTTGGTCTGGTGGCCAGCTTGTACGTTCAGTTGGTCTGGTGGCCAGCTTGTACGTTCAGTTGGTCTGGTGGCCAGCTTGTACGTCCAGTTGGTCTGGTGGCCAGCTTGTACGTTCAGTTGGTCTGGTGGCTAGCTTATACGTTCATTTGGTCTGATGGCTAGCTTGTACGTTCAGTTGGTCTGGTGGCCAGCTTGTACGTTCAGTTGGTCTGGTGGCCAGCTTGTACGTTCAGTTGGTCTGGTGGGCAGCTTGTACGTTCAGTTGGTCTGGTGGCCAGCTTGTACGTTCAGTTGGTCTGGTGGCTAGCTTGTACGTTCAGTTGGTCTGGAGGCTAGCTTGTATGTTCAGTTGGTCTAGTGGCTAGCTTGTACGTTCAGCTGGTCTGGTGGGCAGCTTGTACGTTCAGTTGGTCTGGTGGCTAGCTTGTACGTTCAGTTGGTCTGGTGGCTAGCTTGTACGTTCAGTTGGTCTGGTGGGCAGCTTGTACGTTCAGTTGGTCTGGTGGATAGCTTGTACGTTCAGTTGGTCTGGTGGCTAGCTTGTACGTTCAGTTGGTCTGGTGGCTAGCTTGTACGTTCAGTTGGTCTGGTGGGCAGCTTGTACGTTCAGCTGGTCTGGTGGGCAGCTTGTACGTTCAGTTGGTCTGGTGGGCAGCTTGTACGTTCAGTTGGTCTGGTGGATAGCTTGTACGTTCAGTTGGTCTGGTGGCCAGCTTGTACGTTCAGTTGGTCTGGTGGCTAGCTTGTACGTTGTTGGTCTGGTGGCTAGCTTGTACGTTCAGTTGGTCTGGTGGCTAGCTTGTACGTTCAGTTGGTCTGGTGGCTAGCTTGTACGTTCAGCTGGTCTGGTGGCTAGCTTGTACGTTCAGTTGGTCTGGTGGATAGCTTGTACGTTCAGTTGGTCTGGTGGCTAGCTTGAACGTTCAGCTGGTCTGGTGGCCAGCTTGTACGTTCAGTTGGTCTGGTGGGCAGCTTGTACGTTTAGGTCTGGTGGGCAGCTTGTACGTTCAGTTGGTCTGGTGGATAGCTTGTACGTTCAGTTGGTCTGGTGGCTAGCTTGTACGTTGTTGGTCTGGTGGCTAGTTTGTACGTTCAGTTGGTCTGGTGGGCAGCTTGTACGTTCAGTTGGTCTGGTGGGCAGCTTGTACGTTCAGTTGGTCTGGTGGCTAACTTGTACGTTCAGCTGGTCTGGTGGGCAGCTTGTACGTTCAGTTGGTCTGGTGGCTAGCTTGTACGTTCAGCTGGTCTGGTGGCTAGCTTGTACGTTCAGTTGGTCTGGTGGCTAGCTTGTACGTTCAGCTGGTCTGGTGGCTAGCTTGTACGTTCAGTTGGTCTGGTGGCCAGCTTGTACGTTCAGTTGGTCTGGTGGCTAGCTTGAACGTTCAGCTGGTCTGGTGGCTAGCTTGTACGTTCAGTTGGTCTGGTGGGCAGCTTGTACGTTCAGTTGGTCTGGTGGATAGCTTGTACGTTCAGTTGTTCTTGTGGGCAGCTTGTACGTTCAGTTGGTCTGGTGGCTAGCTTGTACGTTCAGTTGGTCTGGTGAGCAGCTTGTACGTTCAGTTGGTCTGGTGGGCATCTTGTACGTTCAGTTGGTCTGGTGGCTAGCTTGTACGTTCAGTTGGCCTGGTGGGCAGCTTGTACGTTCAGTTGGTCTGGTGGGCAGCTTGTACGTTCAGTTGGTCTGGTGGGCAGCTTGTACGTTCAGTTGGTCTGTTGGCTAGCTTGTACGTTCAGCTGGTCTGGTGGGCAGCTTGTACGTTCAGTTGGTCTGGTGGGCAGCTTGTACGTTCAGTTGGTCTGGTGGATAGCTTGTACGTTCAGTTGGTCTGGTGAGCAGCTTGTACGTTCAGTTGGTCTGGTGGGCAGCTTGTACGTTCAGTTGGTCTGGTGGATAGCTTGTACGTTCAGCTGGTCTGGTGGCCAGCTTGTACGTTCAGTTGGTCTGGTGGGCAGCTTGTACGTTCAGTTGGTCTGGTGAGCAGCTTGTACGTTCAGTTGGTCTGGTGGGCAGCTTGTACGTTCAGTTGGTCTGGTGGATAGCTTGTACGTTCAGTTGGTCTGGTGGCCAGCTTGTACGTTCAGTTGGTCTGGTGGCCAGCTTGTACGTTCAGTTGGTCTGTTGGCTAGCTTGTACGTTCAGCTGGTCTGGTGGCCAGCTTGTACGTTCAGTTGGTCTGGTGGGCAGCTTGTACGTTCAGTTGGTCTGGTGGATAGCTTGTACGTTCAGTTGGTCTGGTGAGCAGCTTGTACGTTCAGTTGGTCTGGTGAGCAGCTTGTACGTTCAGTTGGTCTGGTGGGCAGCTTGTACGTTCAGTTGGTCTGGTGGGCAGCTTGTACGTTCAGTTGGTCTGGTGGGCAGCTTCTATGCACAGAATTTCTGTAGGTCCTTTTTAATTTCTAAGTATACCATCTGCACCAATAATTTAGTGCACCCTAGTTAAAAATACATTAAAATGTCTATAATGTTGAAAAAAGCGCTGTTAAGATGAAAGTGTGATGATAATTACATGGTAGTAAGGCGTATGTTGTGTCAGATGAAGTGTTGTAAGAACCAGCAGTAGAACTCGTCAAGTAGGCTGTGATATGATCTATATCAGCACACCACAGCAAACTTAACGGCTCCAACACTGGTACAAGAATCTTCTTCTATCAAAAGAATTATTTTTTTTTTATCGAAAACGTACGTTGAGTTATTACAAAAGGGAATATTGAACTATAAGAAATAATAACAATAAAATGTACAATACCGTGAGTGGAACGATACATAAATAACCCTTCTATGTGGTGGTTATTTGTGTATAAGAAATAATTAAAGAATGGCCAGTACCACCATAAGACTTAAACACTTATTATAGTTCATGCTTTATGTGTTGTCTCACTTCAGGCAACAGTTTGTTCTTGTTAAGAACATCGCAGTTATTGGATGGTGTTGGTGACTTGCGGTGTTAAGAAGGGACAGGAGCTCATCAAAGGTGGCTGTGATACGATGTCTATATCCCCGCGTCACACCCACTTTGACGGCCCCTGCAAACCCCACACACTTGAAGATACCCCCACCAACACCCACACCCCCACCCCCACCCACACAATATAGTCGCAATGTTCTCTTAACCCCAAAGGAATTATTATATTATACAATGATTAGTATTAAAATACTACGACATAACTGACAAATACATAATTATCAAATATTCTTGACCCAAGTCAATCCTTGATATATCAGAGTTAAAATTATTTATATTTCTTTTATATGCTGAGAGAAGGTTGTTGAGGAGGACAGATAATGAGAGTTTTCTCTAAGCATCAAGAACAGTATGTCAGTTTCTGTTATGACTCAGATCTTCTACTAGCTAAGAAATATACTGCCAGAAAAAAGGTAGAAATCTTTACCTTTGATACCATACCGGTATATCTTTAATGGGTTTAGGAAGCAACCCGGCACTGGGCCAGGTTCGTCTGGTGCTTAACTGCTCAACCAGGCTGTTGATGCAGGTGCCCCGGTGTCCCACATATCCACCACAGTCTGGTCGATCCAGCACTTTGTGGATGCACGTGTAGAGTTTCGTCTTGAAGACTTTTACAATTGTTCGGGCAGTTTTCGATATCCTCTGGTAAGATGTTGATAAATCTGGGACTACGGATGTCGATACCATATTCTGTTATGCCTATAGCGCTCCTACTTTTCACGGAGTTTATCCTAGACTTTCTGCCATACCTCTGACTTCAGTATATTACAGCAGTGTGCAGATTTGGGACTAGACCCACGAATATATTCCACGTATTTATGACTGAGGTATTCTCAGTAATTTAAATACTTTACTGACTTTATGCAGACTGTAAATTATCTGTATTCCAGATGTGATATGTTTCCTGGCCTGGACGGAGCCTTCAACACTAAACAGTACTCTGGGAAAGAGAGCACAAGTCATGTGAATAATGTCACCACTGACATTTTTTCCCTTATTTTGAAATTTCTCTTTATCGACGCCTTTAATTTAGTGGCCTCGTGACATTTTCCTCGTCATGTTCTTTAAAAGAAATGTCGCAAGATATTAATGCTCCTTAATGTGTTCATTTAGTAATCCTCTTCCATTTTGTATACAGTGCCCTTTCCAAGCTCTTTATTCTTTCCTTATCAACACAGTTTGAGTCTTCATGGAGTGTTCCAAAGATCAATACCATCGTGACCCGGTCTATGACCAGGCCTCCCGGTGGATCAGGGTCTGATCAACCAGGCTGTTACTGTTGACCCTACACAGTCCGACGTACGAACCACAGCCTGGCTGGTCAAGAAGTGACTTTAGGAACCTATCCAGTTCACTCTTGAAGACAGCTAGAGTTCTAGTGACAATCCCCATTATGCATGATGAGATGTTGCTGAATAGTCTTGGGCCCTTTACACTTACTGTGTTGTCTCTCAGTGTACTCTTGGCACAACTTGACTTTCATCTGGGATATATTGCATTGCCTGCCGCGAGCTTTGCTTTGGTGGGGAGTGATTTCTGTGAGCAGATTTGGGACCAGTCCCTCTAGAATTTCCCAGGTGTGGATTATGTCACTTTCTAGCTTGTATAACAAGGAAAAACAGGTCAAGGGACTTACAAACGTTCTTTCTTACTTCATTTTCTTTAAACTATCGTGAGCCGGTGAGCCTTCTGCAGTGCATGCATCTCCGCCCTCTTAGGGGCATATTATAGTGTTGAGATACGTTCATCACTACTGATATAGTTAACTCTCGTTACTGTGTCCCTTGTACCAGAGGGTTTGTCTTGTGGATTATATGCTGCGGGTGGAGCATACACTGGTGGGTCACTAGTTATTGTACTATGCTCTCTTCTCCCTTCTTATCTTATACCACCACTGCAATGTCTATTATTATTATTATTATTATTATTATTATTATTATTATTATTATTATTATTGTTTTGCAAATGGTATAAAATACGAACATGTTGAAGACTAAGACACATGTACAACAGTTGGGTATCTTTATTATTGAAACATTTCACTTACACAGTAGACTTCTTCAGTCACATATAAAGGCAGCAGGTGTAGTAGTGAAATGAAGATGCAATCAGTCCATCAACCTTCAAGAAATAGTATTTGAGGGGGGTCAGTCCCTCAGCCTGGGAAAGAGTTCAGCTCCATGATCTGAAATGATATGAAACTGGTTTCATATCATTTCAATACTACACCTGCTGCCTTTATATGTGACTGAAGAAGTCTACTGTGTAAGTGAAATGTTTCAATAATAAAGATACCCAACTGTTGTACATGTGTCTTAGTCTTCAACATGTTGGTATTTTATACCATTTTCAAAACAATATAATAATAATAATAATAATAATAATAATAATAATAATAATAATAATAATAATAATAATAATAATAATAATAATAATAATAATAATAGACATTGCAGTGGTGGTATAAGATAAGAAGGGAGAAGAGAACATAGTACAATAACTAGTGACCCTTAAAATGGTATAAAATACCGACAGGTTGTTAGGTAAGACACATATGCAACAGTTAGGTATCTTTATTTCGAAACGTTTCGCCTACACAGTAGGCTTCTTCAGTCGAGTGCAGAAAAGTTGATAGAAGCAGAAGAGACTTGAAGACGATGTAATCAGTCCATCACCCTTAAAGTTTTGAGGTGGTCAGTCCCTCAGTCTGGAGAAGAGCATTGTTCCAAAGTCTGAAACAATATGGAGTTGAAGTGACTTACTTCTACTAGTGACCTACGTCTCACCTCCTGGCGCTATATAAGGCTCCATCCTGTCACTTCAACTCCATATTGTTTCAGACTATCGAACAATGCTCTTCTCCAGACTGAGGGACTGACCACCTCAAAACTTTAAGGGTGATGGACTGATTACATCGTCTTCAAGTCTCTTCTGCTTCTATTAACTTTTCTGCACTCGACTGAAGAAGCCTACTGTGTAGGCGAAACGTTTCGAAATAAAGATACCTAACTGTTGCATATGTATCTAACCTAACAACTAGTGACCCACCAGTGTATGCTCCACCCGCAGCATATAATCCACAAGACAAACCCTCTGATACAAGGGACACAGTAACGAGAGTTAACTATATCAGTAGTGATGAATGTATCTCAACACTATAATATGCCCCTAAGAGGGCGGAGATGCATGCACTGCAGAAGGCTCACCGGCTCACGATAGTTTAAAGAAAATGAAGTAAGAAAGAGGAAAGTCAACAGAAAAGAAAGGCAAACGAATTATAAAGGACAGATCAAGAGGGAAAGAGCAGCAACCAAAAGCCTGGTCCATTTACGAGTGTTCTGGAGATCAGAACATTTGACAATATATTGAGAAAAAGAGGCACTAGAACTAAGTCATATTAGGAATTTTGTGTATAGCGGCTGATTCAACAAGACGACGTCTCTGAAGGCTGGAAGGGTACACAGTTTTAGCAAGAGGACCAATTAGTAGGATGGCTGTCATCTCCAATATGACAAGAAAGAACATTGTTGGTGTGGGCAAGAACAACTAGTTTGACCATGGAGTCGACAACGGAAGCATCAGTGACAAGTATGAACTAGGTTACTATAAAGGATATTACGTTGACTAAATGTAAATTTTATATCTAGTGGAGGGAGGGTTTTATGGTTTTAAAGACTGGAAATGTAGGAAGGCAAAGAACAAGAGATTTCTCAGAATTGAGCGAATTTGGGAGAGAGAAAAGTTCGTTTAGCATGAGAGTAGGCGAGTTTACGAAGCAGGGAGGATTGCGAAGAATGGAAATTTCACAGTCGAAATTCAGTCACAGGTACGGGGACCACGAAGAAAAACGAAACAAAAATACCTTTCTAGGAAGAAGGAGCATGGTGAGGAAAGTAGTGAACATGCATGTTACTGTCCATAAGCTTACCTATCCCAGTGCAGTGGATATGAACGTCAAGCAAACAAAGCAATGAATCAGGTTCCCATGCAGCTCTGAAGGTGATGATTCTGCTCTCTGGCCACATGACTAGTCTCGTACAACTTTTTCTACCAATTTTCAAAGTGGAATGGAAATCTAACTCATTACCTCCTTACCTTGAAGTTCATGTCCACGTCTATGTAACAGATTAATTTTTCCTCGCTTACCGTAAGCCTATGCACAGTGGCATATACATTCATGAATTAGAACTCAAAGCTCTGCCGTCATCCAAATGTCTGACAATCCTAACCCCACTGTGAATAAGTCATTAATAGCATGTTCATGCATTCTGCCTCAGGCGCAGACTCGTGGAACTCAATATACATCAAGAATTGAAAAAAATAAATATAACATGCCTTAAATATTGTAGCGAGATGGAGTCTCGAAACATAATATATACCAAACTAAGTAAATATCATAATATAGCCACACTCCACAAAAGCGGCAGTAAAACAACCACAAAATACTAGCACTGATGTCCCACATTATCAAAATCTTTGGCAACCATATGTTTAGCAGTCTTTTTAAGAAGACTGCCAAACATATATAATCAAGACAACTGCACAGCCCAGAACAACATAGGTTTAGAACATATCACTCCTGCCTCTCGTAATTGCTGCACCATTAAGAAATGATCTTAGATGCAAAGAAAGGCATTATAAATTAGACACATGTGCAACTCTTGGGTATCTCTATTGAGGAAACGTTTCGCCACACGGTGGCTTCATCAGTCCATACAAAGGAGAATCTTGAAGAACAGGAGGAGAATGAGGTAATCAGTCCCTCAGCCTTTAGTCGATGTGGTCAGTCCATCAATCTTGAATAGAATACGGCACAAGTGCGGAGAAGGAGCTTAAACCGTAGGCAGGAGGGGTACAGCAGTCGTAGGTGGTGTCACATTTGTTCAATGTGGAAGTAGGTCGTATGGACTGATGAAGCCACTGTGTGGCGAAACGTTTCATCAATAAAGATACCCAAGAGTTGCACATGTGTCTAATTTATCAACCTGTCGGTTCTCTGAACCACTGATCTACAATCCTGTCAGACACTGCAACTTCTTGGGATCTTAATACTTGGGAATTCTTCGCTTGCCTAACCCTTGGGCACGACCTACTTCCACATTGGACAAATGTGACACCACCTACGACTTCTGCACCTCTCCTGCCTACGGTTTATAAGCTCCTTCTCCGCACTTATGCCGTATTCTATTCAAGATTGATGGACTGACCACATCGACTAAAGGCTGCGGGACTGATTATCTCATTCTCCTCCTGTTCTTCAAGATTCTCCTTTGTATGGACTGATGAAGCCACTGTGTAGCGAAACGTTTCCTCAATAAAGATACCCAAGAGCTGCACATGTGTCTAATTTATCAACTTGTCGGTTCTCTGAACCATTCATCTACAAAGAAAGGCATAATGTACATGTAATTTGCACAGTTTTGCAGAAGCCTTCAACAAGTGTGATCATGATATAGTTAATAACTATGATCACGGTAATATAATAACTGAAAAGTAGTAGATGAATATATAATTTCTAACAAAAAGATACAAAGAATAACAATTAATTTAGAAAAATCTGAGGGTGTGGCTATGAAAGTTATCTTCCTCGAGACAGTGCCAGCCCCAATTATCTTTCTTATTTACATATCCAGCAGAGATAAAGACATAAATCACAGCACCGTTTCATTCTTTGCAGACAATACCACAATTTGCATGAATGGCATCTATAGAGTAAATCGAAACAGTGACAGCAGGTCGTCAGTAGGACACAGAAAACAATACGATGTTTAATGATATCAAGTTTCAATTACTCTACTAAGGAAAAATTGTAGAAATAATAACCGGTTTAGAGCGTAAAAAAGCACACCAGTGAACAGACTAATATGAGGGACTCTAGAGTGATAATGTCAGCTCTTACATTCAGTGACAACAGAAGCATGATCACAAGCGCAAGGAAAATGACAGGCTGGATAACACAGCGTTCAAAATAACAACATACTAATCCAATGATGATACTCTTTTATAACTTTACCACTGAAGAATTCCAAAAGATTTCCCATTTTCTGAGCCCGACCCTGGATCAGGCTTGTCTGGTGCTTGCCTTTTCAACCCGACTATTGCTGCTGACAGTCTGCTGGCCTACATATCCTTCACAAACTGGTTCAGCTGGCACTTGGTGGAGATATTTGTCCAGATTTTTCTTGAAGACTTCAACACTTGTCCCAACAGTGTTTCTAATATCTTCTGTTACGTTAAGATGTTGAATAGTCTGGGACCACAGATGTTGATACATTCTCTTATTGTACCCACGGCGTCCTTGTTCATTATCGTGCCCAAGGCGTGCGTTTATTGTACATTTTCTCTATCTCGCACTCCAGTACATTTTTTAGCAGTGTGTAGATTTAGGAGCAGACCCTCAAGTACTTTCTAGGTATATAACATCGTGCATCTTTCTCTCCTCCGCTCCAGCGAGTACATGCTTACAACTCAATAGATTTCCAGTAATTTTATTGGCTCATTGTGGGCATAAATAATCCCCACCTATTCCATGTGTCTTTTGCTGTTTGTGTCTAGACTGGAATATTGCTGCACACTAACAGCCCGGTTTTAAGGCAGGCAAAATAGCAGATCCAAGAGTATGTACAGAGAACCTTCCACTGCCTATATAAATTCAGTCAACCACCTAGATTACTGCAAACGCTTCAACTGCTTCAACTGTAGTGCTGGAATAAAGGCTAGAAAGACGCATCATAATTTACACCACAAAAATTCTGGCGGGACTGGCTCCGAGTCTGCACAATAAAATCATTCCCTACAAAAGCAAAAGGCTCGGCAGACGATTCAAATTACCTTGAATGAAAAGCAAGGGTGTAATGAGTACACTAAGCGATAACGTATTAGGTGTACAAGGAATTATCAACAGACTCCTAGGTTATCTTCAATATGGAACTGGTTAAGCTAAAGTCAGTTCCTGATCAGCCGGGGGTGGTGTATGTGTTGGACGTTGACAGCGAGCGGCTAGCACCAACACACTGGTTGATCAAGTCATCAACCGAGAGACCAGGTTTAGGACAGGGCCTCAGGGGCGATAAGGCCTGAAATCATCTTCAGATAAGCTGAAGAGAAGAATTCAGAGATGAAAAAAAAGTGAATGTTTCGACTACTGATACAGGAATCTTTTACCTGTTATAAACGTTAAGTGATTTATATCCATCTGTTTATACTTGTGACTCTCCTCTCCCCCGCACTCACTCTCACACACAACTCTCCCCCGCACTCACTCTCACACACAACTCTCCCCCGCACTCTCACACACAACTCTCCCCCGCACTCACTCTCACACACAACTCTCCCCCGCACTCACTCTCACACACAACTCTCCCCCGCACTCACTCTCACACACAACTCTCCCCCGCACTCACTCTCACACACAACTCTCCCCCGCACTCACTCTCACACACAACTCTCCCCCGCACTCACTCTCACACACAACTCTCCCCCGCACTCACTCTCACACACAACTCTCCCCCGCACTCACTCTCACACACAACTCTCCCCCGCACTCACTCTCACACACAACTCTCCCCCGCACTCACTCTCACACACAACTCTCCCCCGCACTCACTCTCACACACAACTCTCCCCCGCACTCACTCTCACACACAACTCTCCCCCGCACTCACTCTCACACACAACTCTCCCCCGCACTCACTCTCACACACAACTCTCCCCCGCACTCACTCTCACACACAACTCTCCCCCGCACTCACTCTCACACACAACTCTCCCCCGCACTCACTCTCGCACTCACCCCCGCACTCACTCTCACACACAACTCTCCCCCGCACTCACTCTCACACACAACTCTCCCCCGCACTCACTCTCACACACAACTCTCCCCCGCACTCACTCTCACACACAACTCTCCCCCGCACTCACTCTCACACACAACTCTCCCCCGCACTCACTCTCACACACAACTCTCCCCCGCACTCACTCTCACACACAACTCTCCCCCGCACTCACTCTCACACACAATCATCTCCTCTCCCACGCACTCACTCTCACACACAATCATCTCCTCTCCCCCGCACTCACTCTCACACACAATCATCTCCTCTCCCCCGCACTCACTCTCACACACAATCATCTCCTCTCCCCCGCACTCACTCTCACACACAATCATCTCCTCTCCCCCGCACTCACTCTCACACACAATCATCTCCTCTCCCCCGCACTCACTCTCACACACAATCATCTCCTCTCCCCCGCACTCACTCTCACACACAATCATCTCCTCTCCCCCGCACTCACTCTCACACACAATCATCTCCTCTCCCCCGCACTCACTCTCACACACAATCATCTCCTCTCCCCTGCACTCACTCACACACAATCATCTCCTCTCCCCCGCACTCACTCTCACAATCATCTCCTCTCCCCCGCACTCACTCTCACACACAATCATCTCCTCCCCCGCACTCACTCTCACACACAATCATCTCCTCTCCCGCCGCACTCACTCTCACACACAATCATCTCCTCTCCCCCGCACTCACTCACACACAATCATCTCCTCTCCCCCGCACTCACTCTCACACACAATCATCTCCTCTCCCCCCGCACTCACTCTCACACACAATCATCTCCTCTCCCCCACACTCACTCTCACACACAATCATCTCCTCTCCCCCGCACTCACTCTCACACACAATCATCTCCTCTCCCCCGCACTCACTCTCACACACAATCATCTCCTCTCCCCCGCACTCACTCTCACACAATCATCTCCTCTCCCCCGCACTCACTCTCACACACAATCATCTCCTCTCCCCCGCACTCACTCTCACACACAATCATCTCCTCTCCCCCGCACTCACTCTCACACAATCATCTCCTCTCCCCCGCACTCACTCTCACACACAATCATCTCCTCTCCCCCGCACTCACTCTCACACACAATCATCTCTCCCCCGCACTCACTCTCACACACAATCATCTCCTCTCCCCCGCACTCACTCTCACACACAATCATCTCCTCTCCCCCGCACTCACTCGCACACACAATCATCTCCTCTCCCCCGCACTCACTCTCACACACAATCATCTCCTCTCCCTCCGCACTCACTCTCACACACAATCATCTCCTCTCCCCCGCACTCTCACACACAATCATCTCCTCTCCCCCGCACTCACTCTCACACACAATCATCTCCTCTCCCCCCGCACTCACTCTCACACACAATTATCTCCTCTCCCCCCGCACTCTCACTCACAATCATCTCCTCTCCCCAGCACTCTCACACACAATCATCTCCTCTCCCCCGCACTCACTCTCACACACAATCATCTCCTCCCCCCCACACTCACTCTCACACACAATCATCTCCTCTCCCCCGCACTCACTCTCACACACAATCATCTCCTCTCCCCCGCACTCACTCTCACACACAATCATCTCCTCTCCCCCGCACTCACTCTCACACACAATCATCTCTCCCCCCACACTCACTCTCACACACAATCATCTCCTCTCCCCCGCACTCTCACACACAATCATCTCCTCTCCCCCGCACTCACTCTCACACACAATCATCTCCTCTCCCCCCGCACTCACTCTCACACACAATCATCTCCTCTCCCCCCGCACTCTCACACACAATCATCTCCTCTCCCCCGCACTCACTCTCACACACAATCATCTCCTCTCTCCCCGCACTCACTCTCACACACAATCATCTCTCCTCCCCCCCCGCACTCACTCTCACACACAATCATCTCCTCTCCCCCGCACTCACTCTCACACACAATCATCTCCTCTCCCCCCGCACTCACTCTCACACACAATCATCTCCTCTCCCCCCGCACTCACTCTCACACACAATCATCTCCTCTCCCCCGCACTCACTCTCACACACAATCCTCTCCTCTGCCCCGCACTCCTCTCACACACAATCATCTCCTCTCCCCCCGCACTCACACACACAATCATCTCCTCTCCCCCGCACTCACTCTCACACACAATCATCTCTCCCCCGCACTCACTCTCACACACAATCATCTCCTCTCCCCCGCACTCACTCTCACACACAATCATCTCCTCTCCCCCGCACTCACTCTCACACACAATCATCTCCTCTCCCCCGCACTCACTCTCACACACAATCATCTCCTCTCCCCCCGAACTCACTCTCACACACAATCATCTCCTCTCCCCCGCACTCTCACACACAATCATCTCCTCTCCCCCGCACTCACTCTCACACACAATCATCTCCTCTCCCCCCACACTCACTCTCACACACAATTATCTCCTCTCCCCCCGCACTCTCACACACAATCATCTCCTCTCCCCCGCACTCTCACACACAATCATATCCTCTCCCCCGCACTCACTCTCACACACAATCATCTCCTCCCCCCCACACTCACTCTCACACACAATCATCTCCTCTCCCCCGCACTCACTCTCACACACAATCATCTCCTCTCCCCCGCACTCACTCTCACACACAATCATCTCCTCTCCCCCGCACTCACTCTCACACACAATCATCTCTCCCCCCACACTCACTCTCACACACAATCATCTCCTCTCCCCCGCACTCTCACACACAATCATCTCCTCTCCCCCGCACTCACTCTCACACACAATCATCTCCTCTCCCCCCACACTCACTCTCACACACAATCATCTCCTCTCCCCCCGCACTCTCACACACAATCATCTCCTCTCCCCCGCACTCACTCTCACACACAATCATCTCCTCTCCCCCGCACTCACTCTCACACACAATCATCTCCTCCCCCCCCGCACTCACTCTCACACACAATCATCTCCTCTCCCCCGCACTCACTCTCACACACAATCATCTCCTCTCCCCCCACACTCACTCTCACACACAATCATCTCCTCTCCCCCCGCACTCACTCTCACACACAATCATCTCCTCTCCCCCGCACTCACTCTCACACACAATCCTCTCCTCTTCCCCGCACTCCTCTCACACACAATCATCTCCTCGGCCCCCGCACTCACTCTCACACACAATCCTCTCCTCTCCCCCGCACTCTCACACACAATCATCTCCTCTCCCCCGCACTCTCACACACAATCATCTCCTCTCCCCCGCACTCTCACACACAATCATCTCCTCTCCCCCGCACTCACTCTCACACACAATCATCTCCTCTCCCCCGCACTCACTCTCACACACAATCCTCTCCTCTTCCCCGCACTCCTCTCACACACAATCATCTCCTCTCCCCCGCACTCACTCTCACACACAATCATCTCCTCTCCCCCCGCACTCACTCTCACACACAATCATCTCTCCCCCGCACTCACTCTCACACACAATCATCTCCTCTCCCCCGCACTCTCACACACAATCATCTCCTCTCCCCCCGCACTCTCACACACAATCATCTCCTCTCCCCCGCACTCACTCTCACACAATCATCTCCTCTCCCCCACTCTCACACACAATCATCTCCTCTCCCCCGCACTCACTCTCACACACAATCATATATAATCATTAGTTTCGTCAAAGGACAAGAAAGCACTCTACTTGTTGAATGCTGATGCAAGACAAAAATATTATATCCCATCTGTGAGGACTAACTAGGGTTATTCAAGACTCGCATTTTTGTAATGAAGGTATTGCCTAGGTTGTCGCTGTGTTATAACCCAGTGAGACAGGGTATGTGAGGCAGGGTATGTGAGGCAGGGTATGTGAGGCAGGGTATGAGGCAGGGTATGTAAGACAGGGTATGTAAGACAGGGTATGTAAGACAGGGTATGTGTAAAATACCACCTGCTAATTTTACAAGGAATAAACTTTTAATCATTCTTTCCCTTTTAAATCAAGGAAAATACCTAATAAACTAAAGGTTACGTCAAAGTCACAAAAATAATTTAATCATTAATATGTTGTAGAGATAATCAAACACGAGAACAGTAAATAAGAGTGTAAGTGGAAATATAAGATAAGTAAGATGTACGTTGACAACTGTACCATCACAAGTGGAAACAATAACCATCGTCCCGCTGAGGCCCGGTTACTCTCAGTTATAAGAAGCGGATTAACGTATACACATAACGTATTTAAAATATACTTCAACTGCAGAGTAACAAAACTGAAACACTTGACAACAAGATGCTACTTTTTTTTACAAATTTTCTTACAGAAATTTAATAATTATAAAAGAGTGAGTATCAGAGTAGGTAAGTTTGAAAGACAGATATGAGTGGTAATGAGTATTGTGGGCACATGGTCAAGGTGGGTATTGTGGGCACATGGTCAAGGTGGGTACACCAACCACCACACCGCAACTCTGCCATCAACATAACCTCATGCCCATTCTTCTCTTTTTTTTATTTCTTTAAAGTATATTATACCCCAAGGCTTACCCAGCCTATATACAGATTAAATAAAAAATTAATATGACACTGTATATTAAAATGACAATGAAATGCCAAATCACATACCA
The DNA here is from genome assembly GCF_038502225.1 of Cherax quadricarinatus. Classification (NCBI taxonomy): domain Eukaryota; kingdom Metazoa; phylum Arthropoda; class Malacostraca; order Decapoda; family Parastacidae; genus Cherax; species Cherax quadricarinatus. The sequence continues at coordinate 54,213,425 of NC_091294.1, read as the reverse complement.
TTAAAACATTTCAGAAAAAAAAGGTTGGTATTGGTTAAGGCTTAAATGTTACTTTGTGATAACTACAATGAGGGTTAGCAGCCAACCTGGTATTTTAGGATATTAACATCATCTCCTGCGACACGTGCGTAGCGTAGATGGTGATGGCAGTGACGAGACGCCGGGTACTGCTCATCAAAGCTGGCTGTGATAGTATAGCGTGCAGCGAGCTATGACAAACCAGTTTGATGCCAGTACCCGACGCACTTTCCTCCTCCTTTCCACATTACCTGGGTAATCGATGTACATTTGATGGGCAGCTACATGCACAGTGTGAATCTCAGTGTCCAGAATTGTTTTAACATCTTGCAGACATTTGATTATTAAATATGCTTGGAGGTGCTGGTGACTGGAGACGGCAGTGGTAGGTGGCTCCGTGAAAGACAAGGTAGTGAGATGTTGCCATGTCTTACATCTCACTACCCATGTCTTTCACAGTGACCCAACCAAGTCTTCTGCTCTTTGCTTCCACATCTTCTACCAACAGATTCAAGTTCAAATGATAAAAACAATGCTGACATATTTGTATGTAGAGTACATAAAGATTAATAGAGTAATAAAGAACAATATTGCATAAACACTATATAATATGAACGTAAACTTAATACACAACAATATGATGACCAAATTATACACAAGATGAATGGCCTTACATTAAAACATTTAATTATCCACTTAATTTTAATTTAAAGTTTAATTATCTACTGTTAATAAAAGTAATACTATTAATTAGAGTTACTGAAAGAAGTTCTTGTATGTTATCCTTATGCGCACACACACTGTAGGTAGTTGGTCAGGATGTCTCATACGCTTGATACAATCTATGATGACAACAAAGGAAGAGCAGGAACAACCTGAAGTTTCTAAAAAAACTTTAGAAACAAAATCAAGTATGAACTCTCGGCAAATGTACAACAATATTTAAGTCTTTGAAAAAGTAGAAGTAGTAGCAACAAAAGTTGAGAGGAGCCACAAGGCAAGATGCAGGTGTTGCAAGATGCAGGTGTTGCAAGACAAGATGCAGGTGTTCCAAGACAAGATACAGGTGTTCCAAGACAAGATACAGGTGTTCCAAGACAAGATACAGGTGTTCCAAGACAAGATACAGGTGTTCCAAGACAAGATGCAGGTGTTCCAAGACAAGATACAGGTGTTCCAAGACAAGATACAGGTGTTCCAAGACAAGATACAGGTGTTCCAAGACAAGATACAGGTGTTCCAAGACAAGATACAGGTGTTCCAAGACAAGATGCAGGTGTTCCAAGACAAGATACAGGTGTTCCAAGACAAGATACAGGTGTTCCAAGACAAGATACAGGTGTTCCAAGACAAGATACAGGTGTTCCAAGACAGGGCACACACTAAAAAAACAACGGTGAATAGGATAGAAATATAGAATGAACGACAATCACAAACAAACTGAAAGTAGAGAAACACAAACAAGTCTTAGCAACGGTTTCACAGGCAAGACTAATATAAACATTTTATACACGACTCAATTAAGCAATAGCGTGAAGACATCTATAGTTTTTCATTTCTGATTTGAAAAATCATAATAAAGATTTTGTAAATTAAAAAAAAAATTAACAAAAAAAAAAAAAGGAAGTGAAGAGTTTCTCAAAAATTTCGATGCGACAAAAGCAGCTTAATGAGGAGGAGCAGAGGAACTGTGACCCCTAGAACACTGACCAACAACAACCTCAGGGAACTGTGACCCCCAGAACACCGACCAACAACAACCTCAGGGAACTGTGACCCCCAGAACACCGACCAACAACAACCTCAGGGAACTGTGACCCCCAGAACACCGACCAACAACAACCTCAGGGAACTGTGACCCCCAGAACACTGACCAACAACAACCTCAGGGAACTGTGACCCCCAGAACACCGACCAACAACAACCTCAGGGAACTGTGACCCCCAGAACACTGACCAACAACAACCTCAGGGAACTGTGACCCCCAGAACACTGACCAACAACAACCTCAGGGAACTGTGACCCCCAGAACACTGACCAACAACAACCTCAGGGAACTGTGACCCCCAGAACACCGACCAACAACAACCTCAGGGAACTGTGACCCCCAGAACACCGACCAACAACAACCTCAGGGAACTGTGACCCCCAGAACACTGACCAACAACAACCTCACGGAACTGTGACCCCCAGAACACCGACCAACAACAACCTCAGGGAACTGTGACCCCTAGAACACTGACCAACAACAACCTCAGGGAACTGTGACCCCCAGAACACTGACCAACAACAACCTCAGGGAACTGTGACCCCCAGAACACTGACCAACAACAACCTCAGGGAACTGTGACCCCCAGAACACTGACCAACAACAACCTCAGGGAACTGTGACCCCCAGAACACTGACCAACAACAACCTCAGGGAACTGTGACCCCTAGAACACTGACCAACAACAACCTCAGGGAACTGTGACCCCCAGAACACTGACCAACAACAACCTCAGGGAACTGTGACCCCCAGAACACTGGGAACTGTGACCCCCAGAACACTGACCAACAACAACCTCAGGGAACTGTGACCCCCAGAACACGACCAACAACAACCTCAGGGAACTGTGACCCCCAGAACACTGACCAACAACAACCTCAGGGAACTGTGACCCCCAGAACACTGACCAACAACAACCTCAGGGAACTGTGACCCCCAGAACACTGACCAACAACCTCAGGGAACTGTGACCCCCAGAACACCGACCAACAACAACCTCAGGGAACTGTGACCCCCAGAACACTGACCAACAACAACCTCAGGGAACTGTGACCCCCAGAACACCGACCAACAACAACCTCAGGGAACTGTGACCCCCAGAACACTGACCAACAACAACCTCAGGGAACTGTGACCCCCAGAACACTGACCAACAACAACCTCAGGGAACTGTGACCCCCAGAACACCGACCAACAACAACCTCAGGGAACTGTGACCCCCAGAACACCGACCAACAACAACCTCAGGGAACTGTGACCCCCAGAACACTGACCAACAACAACCTCAGGGAACTGTGACCCCCAGAACACCGACCAACAACAACCTCAGGGAACTGTGACCCCCAGAACACCGACCAACAACAACCTCAGGGAACTGTGACCCCCAGAACACTGACCAACAACAACCTCAGGGAACTGTGACCCCCAGAACACTGACCAACAACAACCTCAGGGAACTGTGACCCCCAGAACACTGACCAACAACAACCTCAGGGAACTGTGACCCCTAGAACACTGACCAACAACAACCTCACGGAACTGTGACCCCCAGAACACCGACCAACAACAACCTCAGGGAACTGTGACCCCTAGAACACTGACCAACAACAACCTCAGGGAACTGTGACCCCCAGAACACCGACCAACAACAACCTCAGGGAACTGTGACCCCCAGAACACCGACCAACAACAACCTCAGGGAACTGTGACCCCCAGAACACCGACCAACAACAACCTCAGGGAACTGTGACCCCCAGAACACCGAACAAGACCAACAACAACCTCAGGGAACTGTGACCCCCAGAACACCGACCAACAACAACCTCAGGGAACTGTGACCCCCAGAACACCGACCAACAACAACCTCAGGGAACTGTGACCCCCAGAACACCGACCAACAACAACCTCAGGGAACTGTGACCCCCAGAACACCGACCAACAACAACCTCAGGGAACTGTGACCCCCAGAACACCGACCAACAACAACCTCAGGGAACTGTGACCCCCAGAACACCAACAACAACCTCAGGGAACTGTGACCCCTAGAACACCGACCAACAACAACCTCAGGGAACTGTGACCCCTAGAACACCGACCAACAACCTCAGGGAACTGTGACCCCTAGAACACCGACCAACAACAACCTCAGGGAACTGTGACCCCCAGAACACCGACCAACAACAACAACCTCAGGGAACTGTGACCCCTAGAACACCGACCAACAACAACCTCAGGGAACTGTGACCCCTAGAACACCGACCAACAACAACCTCAGGGAACTGTGACCCCCAGAACACCGACCAACAACAACAACCTCAGGGAACTGTGACCCCTAGAACACCGACCAACAACAACCTCAGGGAACTGTGACCCCCAGAACACCGACCAACAACAACCTCAGGGAACTGTGACCCCCAGAACACCGACCAACAACCTCAGGGAACTGTGACCCCCAGAACACCGACCAACAACAACAACAACCTCAGGGAACTGTGACCCCTAGAACACCGACCAACAACAACAACAACCTCAGGGAACTGTGACCCCCAGAACACTGACCAACAACAACCTCAGGGAACTGTGACCCCCAGAACACCGACCAACAACAACCTCAGGGAACTGTGACCCCCAGAACACCGACCAACAACAACCTCAGGGAACTGTGACCCCTAGAACACCGACCAACAACAACAACAACCTCAGGGAACTGTGACCCCTAGAACACCGACCAACAACAACCTCAGGGAACTGTGACCCCCAGAACACCGACCAACAACCTCAGGGAACTGTGACCCCCAGAACACCGACCAACAACAACCTCAGGGAACTGTGACCCCTAGAACACCGACCAACAACAACCTCAGGGAACTGTGACCCCTAGAACACCGACCAACAACAACAACCTCAGGGAACTGTGACCCCTAGAACACCGACCAACAACAACCTCAGGGAACTGTGACCCCCAGAACACCGACCAACAACAACCTCAGGGAACTGTGACCCCTAGAACACCGACCAACAACAACAACAACCTCAGGGAACTGTGACCCCTAGAACACCGACCAACAACAACCTCAGGGAACTGTGACCCCCAGAACACCGACCAACAACAACCTCAGGGAACTGTGACCCCTAGAACACCGACCAACAACAACAACCTCAGGGAACTGTGTGACCCCCAGAACACCGACCAACAACAACCTCAGGGAACTGTGACCCCTAGAACACCGACCAACAACAACAACCTCAGGGAACTGTGTGACCCCCAGAACACCGACCAACAACAACCTCAGGGAACTATGTGACCCCCAGAACACCGACCAACAACAACCTCAGGGAACTATGTGACCCCCAGAACACCGACCAACAACAACAACCTCAGGGAACTATGTGACCCCCAGAACACCGACCAACAACAACAACCTCAGGGAACTGTGTGACCCCCAGAACACCGACCAACAACAACAACCTCAGGGAACTATGTGACCCCCAGAACACCGACCAACAACAACAACCTCAGGGAACTATGTGACCCCCAGAACACCGACCAACAACAACCTCGGGGAACTATGTGACCCCCACAACACCGACCAACAACAACAACCTCAGGGAACTATGTGACCCCCAGAACACCGACCAACAACAACAACCTCAGGGAACTATGTGACCCCCCACAACACCGACCAACAACAACAACCTCAGGGAACTATGTGACCCCCACAACACCGACCAACAACAACCACCTCACGTAAACATCAGCCAACTAGAAAACTGCAAATGTAATGTATATATACAAGGAAAATAAGACAACACTACATTACAGATCAATCTCGGTGACTAACATACCAAAGTGCTACCAACACGGGGTAAGAGAAGGCAAATCTTTTCTCACGGAAATAAAGTAGGAGAAAGAGAAGGGTGAGTAGACAATAACTTCCTTGCAGCAGGTCTCTATATAAACTAGAAAAGCAGGAAGAGGGAGAGGGAGCAGGGAAGATACACAAGTAGCTACATGAATATTTTGTGAATAGAGGGTAGAAGAAGGTAATGGCAAGAAAGGTGTTAGAGTGAGCGTAGGTGACACATGGAGTCCCCCAAAAATGAATGCTTGAATCACTTCTGTTCCTGATTTGCCCAAGCACAATGAATCATATGTATATATTACTGTGAATGAATGAGGAGGATAACAACCAGAGAAGAGAGGAAGAAACTCCAAGAAGACTTAAACAGGCTGTAAACATAGCGAGACGGTGCTAAGTGCCAAGTAATGAAAAATGGGAGAGGAATTATAAAGACCAGACATGGCACACAACTTGGGAGGAAAGATGCGGCAGGCAATGTGCAAAGAAAAATATCTAAGAGTGAGCACTGCATCATGCATATCACCAGAGGTATATTAAATCTTAAAACTTCAAAAGCAATGCATAATTATTAGCTAACTTCAGAACAGCTTTCAGGAGCCTGAACAAAGATTCATTTAGGGCATTATATATAATGCACGTAATGCCCATCATGGAGTATGCAGTACCAACATGACATCTTCATGTGCTCAAGAAAGTAGATAAGATCTAAAAGTTTGCAACGAGATTGGTACCCAAACAGAGGGTGAGGAACTCTAAGGCGAGATTCAACAACACTAAAAGAGAGGAAGACTATAGCAAACATGATCATGAAATATAAAATATTCAGATGATTACAGAGTATATATACAAGGATGGAGAACCACGGGATTTGAATGACAACGATAAACACGAACTATAGGAACACTAGGAAGTACTTTTCTCAGTCTTTGGTTGCTGAACAAATGGAACGCACTTAATTGAAGAGGTGTGAAGGCGAATTCCTTACACAATTTTAAAAGTAGATATATATCTAACAGAAATTAGAGAAACATCATAGAAGCTAATGTGTGGTACAGGAGCTGTGGCTTGACGCCTGGAAACAACTAGGTGTGTACAGTGACACTCTCAATCTAGGGAAACTGAACTTTCATTTTTATCACACCAACACATTTTAAACAAATGTGGTTTATACTAACCATACCACGGGCGGGATTTGAACCCGCGGTCAGAGTCTCAAAACTCCAGACCGTCGCGTTAGCCACTGGTCCAGTGGCTAACCCGACAGTCTGGAGTTTTGAGACTCTCTGACCGCGGGTTCAAATCCCGCCCGTGGTATGGTTTGTTTGCAATCGTGTCATTACGATTTCGTGAGTCGTGGTTTATACTGCTATTCTTCTTCTTGACATAGATACTTTTAAAGTTATACTTTAGTTCCTGCTCCTCTTACTCTCCAATAACAATACATAGCCAATTTGACCACTTCCTTCTCAACAAACCTTAACAAAAAAAAAAAAAATGTCGCCTGTACTGAGGTGTTAAGAATGACTGCCGTCTCATGAGTTCATCCTCGTCACAAATTGTTTATTCATCTTTGAGCAATTATACTCGCACAACTTAGCCTCGACTTTGTTCATGTAGATGCTTGTCTCTAATAATTACAATGCCAAATGTTCTAATTTTAAGAATACACGTGACCTGACCTACCTTACCTTGGATGTTTCATCACCTCCCTATGACCTAACCTGACTTACGATAGAAACATTTATCATTATCTTATGACACTTAAGAGGGTCACCGACCCCCCCCCCTACACACGCCCAGTCACAAACAAGACAGTCTGGTTGCTAGTCTTATCATTATCTTATGACACTTAAGAGGGTCACCGACCCCCCCCCCTACACACGCCCAGTCACAAACAAGACAGTCTGGTTGCTAGTCTGATAACTAGAGTATTGATGATGCCCGGACGCAGGTCAACGAATGCACCAGAGACCGGCTTATCAGGAACTGATTAAAGGAACTTATGAAGTTCCCACCTTAAGATAGCAAGAAGTCTGTCAAGGAGTATAGTTCAACAGGCTTCAAGTATCCCCAGTAGTTTAAATATTTGAGTGAATTTATACAAGCAGTGGAGATTCTGTGTACATTCTCGAAATGTACTCTCTCATACAGTAGTATACAACTGTATTCAAACATCTTATGTTTTGACCATTTTTGTTATTCAGTTCATCATTTTTGTTATTCAGCTCATCATTTTTGTTATTCAGTTCATCACTTTTGTTATTCAGTTCATCACTTTTGTTATTCAGCTCATCATTTTTGTTATTCAGCTCATCATTTTTGTTATTCAGTTCATCACTTTTGTTATTCAGTTCATCACTTTTGTTATTCAGTTCATCACTTTTGTTATTCAGTTCATCACTTTTGTTATTCAGCTCATCACTTTTGTTATTCAGTTCATCATTTTTGTTATTCAGTTCACCAGTTTTGTACTCTCTCATACAGTAGTATACAACTGTATTCAAACATCTTATGTTTTGACCATTTTTGTTATTCAGTTCATCATTTTTGTTATTCAGCTCATCACTTTTGTTATTCAGCTCATCACTTTTGTTATTCAGCTCATCACTTTTGTTATTCAGCTCATCATTTTTATTATTCAGTTCATTACTTTTATTATTCAGTTCATCATTTTTGTTATTCAGCTCATCACTTTTGTTATTCAGCTCATCATTTTCCCCAAGTCTCGCCAAAGGAACTTTTGATAAATTAGACACATGTGCAACTCTTGGGTATCTTTATTGAGGAAACGTTTCGCCACACAGTGGCTTCATCAGTCCATACGTAGGAGAAACTTGAAGAACAGGAAGAGAATGAGGTAATCAGTCCCTCAACCTTGAGTCGATGTGGTCAGTCCATCAATCTTGAATAGAATTCTATTCAAGATTGATGGACTGACCACATCGACTCAAGGTTGAGGGACTGATTACCTCATTCTCCTCCTATTCTTCAAGATTCTCCTTTATATGGACTGATGAAGCCACTGTGTGGCGAAACGTTTCCTCAATAAAGATACCCAAGAGTTGCACATGTGTCTAATTTATCAACATGTCGGTTCTCTGAACCATTCATCTACAAAGGAACTTTTGCTAAACTGAAAAATTCTGTGTTGTACTTAGTGTTATTCCTTGTTTCTTCCATAGCGTAGCCACCGAAACTGATCCTCAGTGAACATCATATTGTTGTCTCAAACCCACTGCAGTACTTTATTTACATCTGCCTAAGATTCAGTGCATTTTCCACTTAAGAGATTCTGCGTAAGTACTGTCACTTGAAGAAAAGAGCTTCTCATTGTGGCAGCCTCCGATTTCACTTATTTACCTCTGCTCTCCGGGTTCCGTTTGTTAAGGAGTTAAATATACATTTCCCAACTTTTCCAGTTATTACGCTTTCATGCATTTTTGTATTTAATCACACCATGGATTTAGCTTGTCTTCCAGTGCTTGACCATGACATAATTGTCTAGCAACTGTGAAAGGCAAGAGTGACCTGCTCTAAACACATAATGCCTTGGGTCGTGCAATGGTTGCGATTCTGTTGTATTGGCAATCTTCCTTCATAAAACCCATTCAAAGATCTCGATTACATGTGACGTTAACGCTAATCGTCTATAGCTTCACTGCCACCTTTTTGAAGTGGGGGCAATATTGGTGTTTTTTCAAGACTGTTGGATGATACTTATGGCCAGGCTTTCCATAGAATACTGAACATTAGAGACGGAGGTTTCTTGAATTTTTTAATGTATATGGAGTTCCACGAGTCTACACGTAGGGCAGAATACATGGGTATATTACTGGCTTCTTCAAAGTCAACTAGGAATTGGATTACACCGAAAAACTGTTGGATCCTCAACCTGTAAAGTGAAGAGTTGTTCATGGGACAGTCCATTTTTCTGGATTTATGATTTTACCATAAAATTCTTCATGGCATAGATTCAAAAAGATACTGAAAACATTCTTAAGAGATTCTGATCCATGCTGACATAACATCACATAGTTGCTGCAGATCTGTCAGCTGCACATTCATGCTGTTAATCTCCTGATCCACCATATTACAAAGGTATATATCAAATTCTGACCCTACCACTGCACACTGCTGAAGAAATCAAGATTCGTCAGACCACGCGATGTTTTTCCAATTTTCAACTGTACAGTTTTGGTGAACCTGTAGCCTGAGTGTCTTAGCTGAGAGGAGTGGAACCCAGTGTGGTCTGCTACTGTAGCTTATCCATTTTCAAGGTTCAACATGTTCTTTCACAATGCTCTTCTGTATAACACTGTTGTAATGCATGGATTGCATTTTAAATTTTGCCACCGAAGTGGCTAGTTTATTGTGCACCTCATACCCATCCTGTGGACGGCAGCGCGAGAGCATATGGAGAAACAAAAGGCCTAGGAACTAGGCCCCAAAATGGTTAACAGGTGCACATTTGGATTTATATTTACATATCTATAGTTCACTTATCTGTTATATGCAAATTCAAGAAATTTGCTTATTATATCTGGTATCTTATTTTCATTAATAAGATATCTTGACATGTCACATAGGTTATTGTACTGTCTGTCTCTATATTCCTCAATAAGTAGATAATTAAGCACATAGTGTTTAAGACAGTGACCAAATGTCTGACAACATAATTTATATTTAGTTTGATCATCATCTGTGTGTCTCCCAAACTGCCAGAAGTACTTGTAAGCAAGCCTAAGCCTGGCCACTACAACATCAGTCAGTCTTGTTCGCATTGCAAGTTGCTCCATAAACATTCGAGTTACTGTCTATTTTCCTGTCACCTTGAACCAGTTTGGACATTTTCCTCTGATCTCTCTATCAATTCGTCTTCGACCACAAAACTGCTGCTCACTGGATATTTTTCGCTTTTCAAACCATTTTCTGTAAAATGCACAGACTGTGGTGTGTGAAAATCTCAGATCAGCAATTTCTGAGACACTCGCCATCCCATCTGGCAACAACAATCATTCAACAAAGTCTCTTAAATCACATTTCTTCCCCATTCTAACGTTTGGTCTCAATAACAATTGACCTTCTTGACCTTGTCTGCATGTTTTTAGGCACTGAGGTACTGCCATGTGATTACCTGATTACATATTTGCATTAATGAGAAGGATACAGGCGTACCTAATAAAGTGGCCACTAAGTATATAATATGTAGGGTCTAGCTATGGTAGCCTACACTACCTGCTACTGTAACATGATATACATGTGTTATACTAGCAGTTTTGGTATCCTAAACTACCTGCTGATGTAACTTGTTATACATAATGTGTTACGCCTGGTAGATGGGAAGCCTGGTCTGGGACCAAGCCAAGAGAACGTTCACCCTTGGTACACTCTACAGGTACATAGGTAGGCAGAGTAGTGGTCTACCTACCTGCAGCGTGTTCCAAGGGCCAACACCCCTGAGGGCAAGTCTCAGACCAGACCTTTTGGTGGACGACTTGATCAACCAAACTGTTAATACCAGCAGCACGAAGTTCAATGTAAGCAACACAGTCCGACTGATCAAGCACTGACTTAAGAAACTCCTCCAGTTCCTTCTTGAAGACAGCCAAATATATGCTGGTAATCCCCCTCATGTATAAAGGAAGGCCTTTCAAAATTCTTGGTCCCTCTACACTTATTAAGTTTTTTCTTTAATGTACTCATTGTGCCCTGCTTTTCATTATGGGTATTTTGCAACATTTGCCAAGTCTCTTATTTTCATGGGGAATGATTTGTGTGAGAAGATTTGGTACCAATCCTTCAAGAATTTTCCAAGTGTAGATTATCAAGTACCTCTCTTGCCTAAGAAGTACAGATCGTCTATATTCCAATGAGTTCAAATCAATGGACTTCAAACATTCTCAATAATTTTGGTACTTAACTGAATCTATGTGGAGGTTCTCAGTGCATTTTCCAAGTCTGCAATTTAGCCTGTCTTGAATTAAGCCGTTACAGTTCAGCAGTACTCCAGCATCGAGAACATGTGGCTTGAAGAGTATCACTGACTTGGCATATCAAATTTTGAAAGTTCTTGTTATCCAACCTATCATTTCCCTTGTAGCTGCGGTAGTGACGCTGTTGTAATCATTGACGAGATATCTGACATAATCACTCCTAGGTCTCTCCCATTTGTCTCATGCTCTACTGACTGATCTGACACACGAATAACCTACACTTAGCAGACTGAAACTTATCATAACATTTCAGTCAAACTTGGAACATTATGTAGTTACACAGAGAAGCACGAAGGGAAGGCAAACAGAATATGTACAAGAGAGGGCAGGGGACATGAGAGGTACAATCTAAGGACAGAGTAGTAATAATGAAGCAGTAGTAGCAGAAATGCAACAGTGACAAGTGGCAATAAAATAGCAGCAGTAGTTAAAAAGGTGGGACACAGAGTGGACTGTAATGAAATAAATTAAAAGCAGTACTAGTACTAGTAGGAAGAAGAGAGTACTAGTACTAGTAGGAAGAAGAGAGAAGCACTGCAGAACTAATATCACACAGGGGTAAGACAAAATCCTTATGGAACAAAACCTCTTAGGGCAGAACCCACCTACACAAAAGACAGGAAAGGTAAAGAAAATAAGGGAGCAGAGGCAGGGAGAGGAGGTAAAGATCAAGTCAAGTCCCGAGTGTTCTGAAGCTGGGAGTATTTGACAATGTAATGAGAAAGGAAGACATCTACAGAACCAAAGCCAGGACTAAGATTCATATTAGTTGTGAATAGTGGATTCTTCAAGCAGAGGGCATCTATGAAGGCTGGAAGGAGGGCAGACAGTTTTGGCACAGTAGCAGTTCACAGGATGACTGTAATATCTAAATATGACAGCGGCCAGTTTTTCCAAAGTAGTGAAGATGATAAGAGGAGATGGAAATGGCGCAGACTGTGGAGTTAGTTTTGTACTACATTCACGTTACTATTTCTTCAATCTTCCCATTATGGAAAAACTGACACTTGTCCTCACTAAACATCATGTTGTTGTCAGTCTTGTTGGTAGTGGCAACATACACTAACTGCTATCGTAACTGTTGTTGTCAGTCTTGTTGGTAGTGGCAACATACACTAACTGCTATCGTAACTCACTGTAAAAAGTGATGTGTTATGTGTAGAAATATTGGTAGTATATACTACCAGCTACTGTAACTTGTTATATATAATGTGTTATGCTAGTAGTTGTGGTAGCATACACTACCAGCTACTGTAACTTGTTATATATAATGTGTTATGCTAGTAGTTGTGGTAGTATACACTACCAGCTACTGTAACTTGTTATATATAATGTGTTATGCTAGTAGTTGTGGTAGCATACACTACCAGCTACTGTAACTTGTTATATATAATGTGTTATGCTAGTAGTTGTGGTAGTATACACTACCAGCTACTGTAACTTGCTACATATGTGTTATGCTAGTAGTTGTGGTAGTATACACTACCAGCTACTGTAACTTGCTACATATGTGTTATGCTAGTAGTTGTGGTAGTATACACTACCAGCTACTACCAGCTACTGTAACTTGTTATATATAATGTGTTATGCTAGTAGTTGTGGTAGTATACACTACCAGCTACTGTAACTTGTTATATATAATGTGTTATGCTAGTAGTTGTGGTAGCATACACTACCAGCTACTGTAACTTGTTATATATAATGTGTTATGCTAGTAGTTGTGGTAGCATACACTACCAGCTACTGTACCTTGGTACTAGTGTCTCATGTGTGTGTGTTGTGTGTGTGTGTGTGTGTTGTGTGTGTGTGTGTGGTGTGTGTGTGTGTGTGTGTGTGTGTGTGTGTGTGTGTGTGTGTGTGTGTGTGTGTGTGTGTGTGTGTGTGTGTGTGTGTGTGTGTGTGTGTGTTGTGTGTTGTGTGGTGTGTGTGTGGTGTGTGTGTGGTGTGTGTGTGGTGTGTGTGTGGTGTATGTGGTGTTGTGTGTGTTGTGTGTGTGTGGTGTGTGTGTGTGTGTGTGTGTGTGTGTGTGTGTGTGTGTGTGTGTGTGTGTGTGTGTGTGTGTGTGTGTGTGTGTGTGTGTGTGTGTGTACTCACCTAGTTGAGGTTGCAGGGGTCGAGTCCAAGCTCCTGGCCCCGCCTCTTCACTGGTCGCTACTAGGTCACTCTCCCTGAACCATGAGCTTTATCGTACCTCTGCTTAAAGCTATGTATGGATCCTGATTCCACTACATCGCTTCCCAAACTATTCCACTTCCTGACTACTCTGTGGCTGAAGAAATACTTCCTAACATCCCTTTGATTCATCTGAGTCTTCAACTTCCAATTGTGACCTCTTGTGTCTGTGTCCCATCTCTGGAACATCCCGTCTTTGTCCACCTCGCCTATTCCGCGCAGTATTTTATATGTTGTTATCATGTCTCCCCTGACCCTCCTGGCCTCCAGTGTCGTCAGGCCGATTTCCCTCAACCTTTCTTCATAGGACAATCCCCGTAGCTCTGGGACTAGTCTTGTTGCAAACCTTTGCACTTTCTCTAATTTCTTGACGTGCTTGACTAGGTGTGGATTCCAAACTGGTGCTGCATACTCCAGTATGGGCCTGACGTAGATGGTGTACAGAGTCTTAAACGAATCCTTACTGAGGTATCGGAACGCTATCCGTAGGTTTGCCAGGCGCCCGTATGCTGCAGCAGTTATCTGATTGATGTGCGCCTCAGGAGATATGCTCGGTGTTATACTCACCCCCAGATCTTTTTCCTTGAGTGAGGTTTGCAGTCTTTGGCCATCTAAACTATATTGTGTCTGCGGTCTTCTTTGCCCTTCCCCAATCTTCATGACTTTGCATTTGGCAGGGTTAAATTCAAGGAGCCAGTTGCTGGACCAGGCTTGTAGCCTGTCCAGATCTCTTTGTAGTCCTGCCTGATCCTCGTCCGATTCGATTCTTCTCATTAACTTCACATCGTCTGCAAACAAGGACACTTCTGAGTCTATCCCTTCCGTTATGTCGTTCACGTATACCAAGAACAGCACAGGTCCTAGGACTGACCCCTGTGGAACCCCGCTTGTCACAGGCGCCCACTCTGACACCTCGTCGCGTACCATGACTCGTTGTTGCCTCCCTGTCAGATATTCTCTGATCCATTGCAGTGCCTTTCCTGTTATGTGTGCCTGGTCCTCTAGCTTTTGCAGTAACCTCTTGTGAGGAACTGTGTCGAAAGCCTTCTTGCAGTCCAAAAATACGCAGTCGATCCACCCCTCTGTCACCTTGTCATAAAACTCTAGTAGGTTTGTGACACAGGATTTTCCTTCCCTGAAACCGTGCTGGTTGTCAATTATACACTTGTTTCTTTCCAGGTGCCCCACCACTCTCCTCCTGATGATCTTCTCCATGACCTTGCATACTATACACGTTAGTGATACAGGTCTGTAGTTTAGTGCCTCATGTCTGTCTCCCTTTTTAAAAATTGGGACTACATTTGCCATTTTCCATACCTCAGGGAGTTGCCCAGTTTCAAATGATGTGTTGAAGATCTTTGTTAATGGCTCACACAATATCTCTGCTCCCTCTTTAAGGACCCATGGAGAGATGTTGTCTGGTCCCACCGCCTTTGAGGTGTCAAGTTCGCATAGCAGCTTCTTCACCTCCTCTTTGGTTATATGTACCTCATTCAGCACTTGCTGGTGTGCCCCCCCCCCCCGTTCTGATTTCTTGGAGTCCTACTGGTTTCCACTGTAAATACCTCTTTAAATCTTGTGTTGAGCTCCTGACATACCTCTCGGTCGTTTCTTGTGAATTCCCCATCACCCTTCCTCAGTCTGATTACCTGGTCCTTGACTGTTGTTTTCCTCCTGATGTGGCTGTACAACAGCTTCGGGTCAGTCTTTACTTTTGATGCTATGTCATTTTCATATTGTCTCTGAGCCTCCCTTCTTATCTGTGCATATTCGTTTCTGGCTCTTCGGCTGATTTCTTTATTTTCCTGAGTTCTCTGTCTTCTGTACCTTTTCCATTCTCTAGTACACCTAGTTTTTGCCTCCCTACACCTTTGGGTGAACCAAGGACTCGTTCTGTTCTTCCCATTATTTCTGTTTCCCTTGGGAACAAACCTCTCCTCTGCCTCCTTGCATTTTGTTGCTACATAGTCCATCATTTCTTGTACTGGTTTTCCTGTCAGTTCCCTCTCCCACTGAATGTCTTGAAGGAAGTTCCTCATACCTGAGTAGTTCCCCCTTTTGTAGTTTGGTTTTTCCCAGCCTATTCCTGCTACTCTCTCCACTTGGAGCTCAACTATGTAGTCGAAGCACAGAACCACATGATCACTAGCTACCAGGGGCCTTTCATACATGATACCCTCGATGTCCGAACTACTCATGGTGAATACAAGGTCCAACCTTGCTGGTTCATCCTCTCCTCTCTCTCTGGTAGTGTCTCTAACATGTTGATGCATGAGGTTCTCCAGTACCACATCCATCATCTTGGCTCTCCATGTTTCGGGACCCCCATGGGGCTCCAGGTTTTCCCAGTCAATCTCCTTGTGATTGAAATCACCCATAACTAGTAACTTTGCTCCCCCCATGTGTGCTCTCCTGGCCACCTCGGCTAGTGTGTTGATCATTGCTCTGTTGCTCTCATCGTATTCTTCTCTTGGCCTCCTGCAGTTCTGTGGTGGGTTGTACATTACTGCAATTATCACCTTATGTCCCTCAGACTGGATTGTTCCTACTAAGTAGTCCCTTTTGCCCATGCCATCCATTCCTTCCATTTTCTCAAAACCCCACTGGTTTTTAATGAGCAGTGCAACTCCTCCTCCCCCTCTCCTCCCTCTGTCTTTCCTGAAGATTTGATATCCGGATGGAAAGATTGAATCTGTTTATTATTCTGGGGAGTTTTGTTTCTGTGAGTGCTATTATGTCTGGGGATGTCTCTTTGATTCTTTCGTGCCACTCCTCATACTTGTTTGTTATTCCATCTGCATTTGTATACCACACCTTCAACTTCTTTTCTAAGACTGTGGTCTGGGAAGTATATTGGGGTTGGGGAAGTGGGAGACCTGGTAAGGAATTATGGGTTGTTGCTGTGGGGGTGAAGTTTGTAATGTAGTGGGTGGGGGCATTGGATGTGGCATGGGTGTTTTGATTTAGAGTGTTTGGTTGCACTGGGGTTGACCTGGTTGGGAGGCTTCTATAGAAAGTTGTGAGGGAGGCTGTATTTGATCTTCTTCCTGGGTCTGGGATCTCCTGTCTGTCTTCTCCATCCCCTCTCTTTCCTCCTTTCGCCTTTGTACCATCTCTTTCAGTTTCTTCCTTTCTTCTCGTGTTCTGTCGCGGTGTGTGTGTGTGTGTACACTTGTGTCAGCATAGTTGCTGATCCGTTTTGTGTTGTGTAGCATAGCTGAATATCATAGTTTGTACCATCCATATGTATTATATACACGACCCATTGCTAGACTTAGGGGCTAACATGTGACGTCACACAGTGCTGCTTGTGGGCGGGAGTCACCCTGTCCCTTTCTCAGTTCTTGGATAGACCTACAGGCTGCTACAGGCAGGCTGGGCCATTCCCCTCACAACTCTGCTAATGTAAGTGAATACAACCCAACAAGTGTATTTATCTCACGGAACCCTTCCAACACTTGTGTGTACACGTGTGTGTATAAACGTGTGTATACATGTAAGTGTGCACTCACGTTATTGTTCTGGACGGTTTCCCTGTAATATCGCATGGATCTGGACTGGTTTCTTTGTCATTTTTCATTGTTTGGACGGTTTCCCTGTCACATTTCATTGTTCTGGACGGGTTTCCTTGTGTGTATGCATGTGTGTGTATGCATGTGTGCGGTTGCCTGTGTGTGCGATTGCCTGTGTGTACATACATGTGTGCGATTGCCTGTGTGTACATACATGTGTGCGATTGCCTGTGTGTACATACATGTGTGCGATTGCTTGTGTGTACATGCATGTGTGCGATGGCCTGTGTGCACATGTGTATGTATTCCTGTAGTGTGTGCGAGCATGTGCATTTGTAGTGTTTGCACACATGCATGCACATGTATGCATGTGTAGTCACCTATTTGTAGTTGCAGGGGTTGACTCATAGCTCTTGGCCCTGCACATGAATGGATGTGCAAGCATGTTTATGTACATGCATATGTGTTTTCATACCATGTATGTGTACATATCAGCCAGGTAGTTATAAACTTAATATATTCAAACCTGAACTGAATTAACTCAGTGGCAGTCTCCTGTCAAGGAAGGTTGATACACACAAACACACACTTGAAAAAATTGGTCATTTTCTCAATTACTGTTTTTCCTGAAATGTGGCGACATCACAGCCATATTACCTTGTGAACCTACATCTGTTGATAATCTGATTTCATCTCAAGAAGCTCTTGTATACAACATACAATGGAACCTTGGTTCTCAAATTTAATTATATGTCGATTCGACAACCAAAGTAATTTTTCCCATATAGAGTAATGTAAACAAAATTTATCCATTTCAAATAACAATAGTATAATAATAATATATTAATACATAATGTACTAACTACAGTGGAACCTCAGTTTTTGTCATTAATTCGTTCCAGAAAGTCTGACAAAAACCAAATTGTACAAAAACTGAAGCAATATTTCCCATAAGAAATAATATAAATCCAATTAATCCATTCCAGACACCCAAAAATATTAACAAAAAATACATATTATTGAGACTAAATATAGTCTCACATACAGAAAACAATGAGAAATAAATATAAATGACTAATGAACATTTCTTTTACCTTTACTGAAGACTCTTGTTGGCGTATGACAGACGGGGAGGAGGGGAGAGGGAGGAGGGGAGAGGGAGGAGGGGAGAGGGAGGAGGGGAGAGGGAGGATGAGAGGTTATTATTTGGAAGGGGAATCCCCCTCCATAAGGACTTTCAGGTATCAAGGCCCTATCCAGTGTTACTTCCCTTGTTTGTCTTTTACTGACACTAGGACCAGCTTCAGTCACTGGTCCCCTGTCGCACAAAAAATCTGTCCAGAGGTCTGTTTCTGGTGTCTCTGTAATATTTGCCTAAAATGGGACAAGGCTTTGTCATTGAACATATTGCAGACAGGGCTTGCAACAGCTTTGTTAGGGTGATATTTCTCCACAAAACTTTGCAACTCATTCCACTTTGCACACGTCCTTAATCACTGACGAGAGCACATTCTCCCCTCTCTCTCTTCCTCCTCCTCTAAAGCAATTTCCTCAGCTGCGGTCACTATCATATTTTGCTACTTTCCACTTTGCCACTTTCGTACTTTGCTACGAGTTCTTTCTTGAATTCTATTGTGTTTCTCGACTTTTTTATCAAATGGCTGGCACCCCGAACTTTCTTTGGCCCCATGGTGGCTTAGCAGTAGCATTCAATAAACAAGCAGAAAAAACAATGGATTATTACAAAATGTTATTCAAATGAGCTGGATAATGCTCACTCAACGAGAGACAAAACCAGACTGAGTCAGAATGCGTGAGATGCTTTGTGTGGGAACGGGCAGGCAGAGGCACTTGGTATGGTGGATCAGTGTCAACTCTACAAAAACCGAGCGGATATATGAAAACTGGGACAAAATTTAAACAAAAAAGTCGTTGAAAACCGAATCCTATGAAAACCAGGGCATACGAAAACCGAGGTTCCACTGGACTACATAAAACAATGTATCAAGTTATACAGCACAGGGGAAACTGTAAAAATGAATACTGAATGAAAATTTAACTGAAATACTGTACAGTAAATGAAATTTGACTGCTCCTTACCTGTCAGAGGAGAGTTAATGGCATACTGGAAGCAGGTGGAGGAGAGGAGGGGGGATGTTACTGCTTGGTAACTATCCTTCTGATGTTGTTTCTCTTCATTGTCTCTTTTCACTACTAACACCTTGTTCTGTTTCACTGGTTCTGTCTCACTAGAAACCAGTCTAGAGAAGTTTGTTTCAGGCTCTGTTTTAACACTTGTCTAAATTGAGACATTACAGTGTCATTGCACATATTAGAGACGAATGGCCACTGCTTTGTCTGGATGGTATTTTTCAAAAAAAAAAAAATGTGCACTTCACACCATTTAGCACACATTTCCTTGACAAGTGCAATGAGCACATCATCCCTTCCCTCTTCTTCCTCTGATGACAGCTCCTCCATTGCAATCTGCTGCTTCTGAAGGTCTAGAAGTTCTGTGGTGGGTTGAGTTCTATGCTCCTCCACCAACTCCTCCACATTATCTTCAGTCACCTCTACGCCCAAGGTCTTCCCTGAGGACACAATATCCTCTACTGGCTCAGGCTCATCTTCAAAATCCCTGGCTGCCACAAAGTCAGGCCATAATTTCTTCCATGCTGACTGCTAGGTCCTGGAAGACACATTCCCCAGGCTTCACCTATAAGCCTCAAGCAGGTGAGGATATTGAAATGATCCTTCCAGAACTCCATGATGGTTAAATTTGTTTCTGAAGTGACTTCAAAGCAGCTTTCAAAAAGTGCATTGGTGTAGAGTTTCTTGAAGTTAGAAATAACTTGCTGGTCCATGGGCTGGATGACGAGTGGTGTTAGGAAGCAAGAACTTCACAATTATAAAACTGAACTCCTAGATCAACTCATTTTCCAAGCTTGGAGGGTGAGCAGGAGAATTATCCGTATGTAAAGGGGCCCTCAGTGGCAACTGTTTTTAATGAGGTACTTTTTGACAATGGCAGCAAAGTCCTCATGAACCCACTCAATAAAAAATTGTCGGAATGATAAACAAGTAAGAAATGATTAACAAGTCGGAATGATAAAAAAGTAAGGGTTTCAGTTTCAAGTCCCCATGTACAGTACAGTGGAACCTCAAATATCGAACTTTCTTCAGTCCAGAAGGCTGTCCAAGTGCCGTTACTGAATGAATTTATTCCTATCAGGAATAGTGTAAATTAGATTAGTCCATTTCAGACCCTCAAAAACACACTTATAAAAGCACTTACAAAAATACACTTACATAATTGGTCGAGTTGGGAGCAGTTCGATTTTTGAGGTTCCACTGTACTACACAATAATAGAGTGAGCTCTCAACCTACTGTCCAGTGCACATTCCATTAGCATGTGACTTCAGCCTTTTTGTCCCGTTCCGCACATGTGAAAACTTGTCCATCAACAACCAAGAGAACGTATAAAAACCAAAACATTTTTACCTCAAACACCTTATTTGAAAACTGATTTACAGCGGACCCCTGCAAATTCGCGGTTCCAAATTCACAGCTTCATTAATTAGCAGAGTTTTCCTAAGAACCCAATAATTGTTTGCAGAAATCCCTGCAAATTCGCAGATTTTTTTTGGCTTTTTTCATGGCAATATATAATTTTTTATGCATTTTAAAGCTAAATATTAAGAAAAATATAATTTAATAATTTTGTAAGATAAACATTAACGCAAATTCAGTAAAATTTCCACATACTGGTGAGTACCCGTACATTTAACTTTATTTACCGCACCTATACCAAAGAAAACGGGGTTGCCTGAACTACAGTATAGCAAAGAAAACAGGCTTGCATGAATTATAGTACATATAGGAGCTACAGTTAGAGTAAGAGGTAGATGGGAAAAGAGGAAGGTGGCAACAACAAGTAAGAGGGAAGTGAAAGTGTATAAACTAAGGGAGGAGGAAGTTCGGGTGAGATATAAGCGACTATTGGCAGAAAGGTGGGCTAGTGCAAAGATGAGTAGTGGGGGGGTTGAAGAGGGTTGGAATAGTTTTAAAAATGCAGTATTAGAATGTGGGGCAGAAGTTTGTGGTTATAGGAGGGTGGGGGCAGGAGGAAAGAGGAGTGATTGGTGGAATGATGAAGTAAAGGGTGTGATAAAAGAGAAAAAGGTAGCTTATGAGAGGTTTTTACAAAGCAGAAGTGTTATAAGAAGAGCAGAGTATATGGAGAGTAAAAGAAAGGTAAAGAGAGTGGTGAGAGAGTGCAAAAGGAGAGCAGATGATAGAGTGGGAGAGGCACTGTCAAGAAATTTTAATGAAAATAAGAAAAAATTTTGGAGTGAGTTAAACAAGTTAAGAAAGCCTAGGGAAAATATGGATTTGTCAGTTAAAAACAGAGTAGGGGAGTTAGTAGATGGGGAGATGGAGGTATTGGGTAGATGGCGAGAATATTTTGAGGAACTTTTAAATGTTAAGGAAGAAAGGGAGGCAGTAATTTCATGCACTGGTCAGGGAGGTATACCATCTTTTAGGAGTGAAGAAGAGCAGAATGTAAGTGTGGGGGAGGTACGTGAGGCATTACGTAAAATGAAAGGGGGTAAAGCAGCTGGAACTGATGGGATCATGACAGAAATGTTAAAAGCAGGGGGGGATATAGTGTTGGAGTGGTTGGTACTTTTGTTTAATAAATGTATGAAAGAGGGGAAGGTACCTAGGGATTGGCAGAGAGCATGTATAGTCCCTTTATATAAAGGGAAAGGGGACAAAAGAGACTGTAAAAATTATAGAGGAATAAGCTTACTGAGTATACCAGGAAAAGTGTACGGTAGGGTTATAATTGAAAGAATTAGAGGTAAGACAGAATGTAGGATTGCGGATGAGCAAGGAGGTTTTAGAGTGGGTAGGGGATGTGTAGATCAGGTGTTTACATTGAAGCATATATGTGAACAGTATTTAGATAAAGATAGGGAAGTTTTTATTGCATTTATGGATTTAGAAAAGGCATATGATAGAGTGGATAGAGGAGCAATGTGGCAGATGTTGCAAGTATATGGAATAGGTGGTAAGTTATTAAATGCTGTAAAGAGTTTTTATGAGGATAGTGAGGCTCAGGTTAGGGTGTGTAGAAGAGAGGGAGACTACTTCCCGGTAAAAGTAGGTCTTAGACAGGGATGTGTAATGTCACCATGGTTGTTTAATATATTTATAGATGGGGTTGTAAAGGAAGTAAATGCTAGGGTGTTTGGGAGAGGGGTGGGATTAAATTATGGGGAATCAAATTCAAAATGGGAATTGACACAGTTACTTTTTGCTGATGATACTGTGCTTATGGGAGATTCTAAAGAAAAATTGCAAAGGTTAGTGGATGAGTTTGGGAATGTGTGTAAAGGTAGAAAGTTGAAAGTGAACATAGAAAAGAGTAAGGTGATGAGGGTGTCAAATGATTTAGATAAAGAAAAATTGGATATCAAATTGGGGAGGAGGAGTATGGAAGAAGTGAATGTTTTCAGATACTTGGGAGTTGACGTGTCGGCGGATGGATTTATGAAGGATGAGGTTAATCATAGAATTGATGAGGGAAAAAAGGTGAGTGGTGCGTTGAGGTATATGTGGAGTCAAAAAACGTTATCTATGGAGGCAAAGAAGGGAATGTATGAAAGTATAGTAGTACCAACACTCTTATATGGGTGTGAAGCTTGGGTGGTAAATGCAGCAGCGAGGAGACGGTTGGAGGCAGCGGAGATGTCCTGTTTAAGGGCAATGTGTGGTGTAAATATTATGCAGAAAATTCGGAGTGTGGAAATTAGGAGAAGGTGTGGAGTTAATAAAAGTATTAGTCAGAGGGCAGAAGAGGGGTTGTTGAGGTGGTTTGGTCATTTAGAGAGAATGGATCACAGTAGAATGACATGGAAAGCATATAAATCTATAGGGGAAGGAAGGCGGGGTAGGGGTCGTCCTCGAAAGGGTTGGAGAGAGGGGGTAAAGGAGGTTTTGTGGGTAAGGGGCTTGGACTTCCAGCAAGCGTGCGTGAGCGTGTTAGATAGGAGTGAATGGAGACGAATGGTACTTGGGACCTGACGATCTGTTGGAGTGTGAGCAGGGTAATATTTAGTGAAGGGATTCAGGGAAACCGGTTATTTTCATATAGTCGGACTTGAGTCCTGGAAATGGGAAGTACAATGCCTGCACTTTAAAGGAGGGGTTTGGGATATTGGCAATAGGAGTAACATCGGTATTTTACATTCTAGCACTTTGGGAGACATAGCAGTACAGTACTGTATACAGACTTATCTTTACATCCTATTTTTTTTTTAAGGGTTATTTATGAATGAAGCTGAGTTTGAAATTAAATTTAAGTTTAAACTATACAAATAGGCATTTTTTTTAACCACGTCCAGAATTCACAGTTTTTCCAAATTCGCAGGTGGTCTTTTAATGTAACCCCCGCAAATTTGGGGGGACTACTTTATTCAACAAGTAACACAATCAACAACTGAGGTTCGACTATATACAGATACATATGTATTACCGGTAATATGTTTACTCACATTATTATAATAATCAGTTTTTGAGAATACAGGTCTGCCATCACAAATGCGGCAATCAGACATCCGGTTCCATCAGTTATTCAGCACTAATTTTGGCTGCCACACCAACCTGCTGGTACTGTTTGGTGACACTACTTGCTACATAAGTCTTTCCAATTTCTTTTTCTCCATTTACTGTTATAACCTGCTTACTTTTAGCCCTAGCCATGGTTCCAACGAATAAAAGAAATGTTTCTCATTGTGTCAAGCACATACACAGTACATTGTCCATTAAAGATAAGGTGGCTCTGAAGTCACTGTCGGTTGCCATGAGCTCAGTCTCATGATGCAGGGGAATATGCTGTATTATTACGCTTATATCAACACTATGGCTTATTTGCCTATCACAACTGATCTAATATGACATAATAAACAATATACATAACATACAAACATTTTAAATACTCCAGAATTAATAATATTTGGCATAATACTGAGTCACAAATGGGTTGACATTACTTGTACAATTATTACACAAATGCAGTAGTCTGCATAACAGTATAAACAAATACAGTTACACAGATTATCATACATACAAGCGTATGTATAGAGAACCTAGGATAACCCAAAAAAGTCACATAAAGTGACTTATTTCCAGTACCTGGCTTGGGCTTGCCATATATGATTTTTGGTAAATATTTTTTTTCCTTCAGTTGTTTGTTGGATTATCTTATTGAACCTTGGGCAATGTATGGTGGAAAGATGCTTCTTAACCCTTTCAGGGTCGCCAGGCCCTCTCTAGGGTCGCCAAATTTTCAAAAAAAAAAAAAAAAAAAATTTCTTATGAAAAGATAAGAGAATCTTTTCCCGATCATAATGACACCAAAAGTATGAAATTTGATGGAAAACTTACGGAATTATGCTCTCACGAAGTTAGCAGTCTCAACGATGTTTACATATCAGTGATTTTGCCCACTTTCAGCCCTATTTTCGCCCAATTCCAGTGTACTAGTCGACAAAAAATCATAACTATTTCACTAGAATTCCATTTTTTCTATCGAATGAATACAAGAAACCACCCATTTACCGATTTCAACTATTCAATAAAGTGGTCAGAATTTAGCAATTTTGCCAATTTCACACAAATTTCACAAGATGCCAATTTCCGAATAGGGTCCAGAATAAACAAGAAAGACATTCCTGGCACTAAAATGACATTTCCTCTATTCATTAGTCACGTCTCAAGGCCCCTCTTACATTCTTTTGCTTTCCACTTTGAATTTTTATTCTCACAAAAAATAGAAGTTTTACTGTTATGCAGACTACTGCATTAGTGCAGAAATGGTATAAATAATATCAGTGCACTTGTGAAAGAATGTCAGACTCGCCAGTTGATGTGTATTGGACGCGTAGCACGATTTGTTTACTTTTGAACTTTGGTAAAAATCGAACATTTCTGCTACTTTGAGCTCAATTTCAAGGTACTTAGGCGTACTAGTACGTCAAAAACCCTGGTGCGTAAGCCGTACTAGTACGTCCGAAACCCTGAAAGGGTTAACCCTTACTATCCAAACGGATTTACGTTCACATGCGTAGTGCTCCAAAAGTAGATCTACGTGTTTTTGCATATTTTCAAATATAACAAAAAAAAAAAAAGATCTACATTTTTTACATACTTTCAAATGTTGAAAAAACGTAGATCTACGTTTGGACAGTCTAAGGGTTAATGTGCACCAAAAATGAAAAAAAAAATCAGATGATAAATAAGTAGTTCACTTCTCAGCCATTAGCCGCCTCTGTGGTATATTTTCGTATGGTTCTTATGGTTGTATTCTCGTTTTTTTGGTCTCATTTGATAGAATGGCAGATATATTACAGAAATAGATATGATTTTGATTGGTTTCACAACAGAAAGTACCTAGAAATTGAGCTCAAAGTAGAGGAAATGTTCGATTTTTGCTGATGTTCAATGAACTTTCTTGTGTAAGTCACATTGGTTAATTTTATTAAGTGTATTCTAACCTAACCACTCTGTAATCTGGCAAACTCAATACTAATCCAGTTCACTACAGGTTCCAATGATACTGGATTTGTGATGGCAGACCTGTATATATAAAGGTTTTTCACCACAAGATGTGGTGGAAGACAAGTTATTAGAATGAACAATCTCTTTGACAGAATAAGAATACCTGGGTGCCACAAGTATCAAAATTTACTTCAAAAACAATTATGGATGAGTAATCAAAGGTGATGGAAACTTAAAAGAATGTCTGGACAGACTATATAAAGTGAAAAATGAATGACAGATTTTAATGTTAAAGTGTCAAGTGAGGCAGCTGGACAAAAGTGTATACCAGACCAGAGGAAGTTATTAATGATGCAATAATACCTAAAGGGTCATCTAGTAAAGGTCTTTGGTTGATAACTACAAAATTATCCCCAGATAACAACATAAATACAATTATTAACAATTTCTCTAAACAGTGACTACCTATAAAGTATCTTCCTGGTAACCTTTTAGAGATAATGTACATTAAAAAATTAATTATTTAGACTGTTCAACACAAATAAAGATTACACAGCTGTCATACGGTATGGGAACAACATTTGAAAAGTGTAAATAAATATAAAAAATTCAAGGGTAGGTAATAAAATCTATAAAAGAGAAGAAATAAGAAGACAAAGCAATAGGATACCTGTAACTATCTATAATTCCACAATTCTTCATGAGAAACCAACCATAACACAGCATTTTGAGGTGGAAACAGAGGGAATAAAAGGATTAAAATGCATGAAAGTGATTTAAATTTCTAACAAGAAATATTTTTTAACAAAAAAAAAAATAAAATATGAGTAGTTGATGGATTGATGGAACACCATGAGTGTGTTATGTGTATAACAATTGTAAACTTTGGAATTATGGGAAATAAAAAGATAAGCAGATTGCATACAAGTAATATCTGCTCCTGTAATCCCAAATTAGTAAATATGTATATAGTATTGCAATCACTAGTAAGTACAGCACAGTGTTTACAAACACATGCCCTCCTCCTTTTCCCTAACACTTATATGAAAATACATAACAGCACTATACATGAAGTATAATATATCACAATGCAAATAACTCACCGCTACTGCTTCCGTTTTGAAGTCATCCATAGCATCTGTGCTAGTGAGACGAAGTATGACAGGACACACTTGATCATGCACATCTTCTCGGCTAACTAATTCCTGTTCTAGCAACACTAAGAGTGCTGCCTGAGATGTTTTCCGAACCTGAAAAAAAAAGAAGAAAATTCATTTAAATACATGATATGCATAATCTTTCTTAAGGCAAAACAATTTTTTTTTTTGTCTTAGAGGGTGCTTACTATGAATGCTCCCCTTTATTGGAAAACTGCACTTTTTTTTCCAGGCTTTAACAAATGAAAAATCAATACAGTGCTAAAAGCATTACAGATGAATATGGACTAACAATAAAGAACACTCTCAAGGCAAAAAAACCCTGCCTCTGTAGGAAACAAGTCGGCCATTTCCTACAGAGGCAGGGTGACCCAAAATGAAAGAAAATCCCCAAAAAGAAAATACTTTCATCATCACTTTCACCTCACTCATACATAATCACTGTTTTTGCAGAGGCACCCAGATACAACAGTTTAGAAGCATACATAAAGATATATAACATATCCCTCCAAACTGCCAATATCCCAAACCCCTCCTTTAAAGTGCAGGCATTGTACTTCCCACTTCCAGTAGTCAAGTCCAGCTATATAAAAATAACAGGTTTCCCTGAATCCCTTCACTAAATGTTACCCTGCTCACACTCCAACAGCTCATCAGGTCACAAAACTTTTTTAATAGTTCAAATCACTCTTTCACCCCGCAATCCTCCCCCTACCTTCCACCCCTTCCTTCTTAAGGAACTCGCCCACCCTTCAATCCTTCAAACATCCCACTTTGACGGTTTTCTTCTTTTTCTTTTGAGGGTCGAATAAGCTATTATACTTATGAAAAGATAGAGGATCATAAAGACACCAAAAGGGATAGTTACTAGCCCATTGTTCCCGGCATTTTTTTAGCCAATTTTGACTTTGAATACAACACACATGGTTTACAGAGGAAAGATTTTCTTATAGGGTCAGAATAAACACTTCCCACTAAAATGGATATAAAAGGAAACTGTTAGCAACAAGAACTATTAAGATAAAATTTGTTTCTTTTGAAGTTTGGTAAAAAGAAATTTCTGCTACTTAGATGAGTGTGTATACATAAACGTGTACATGTATGTGAAGTGTAACCTAAGTGTAAGTAGAAGTAGCAAGATGTATCTGAAATCTTGCATGTTTATGAGACAGAAAAAAGACACCCAGCAATCCTACCATCATGTAAAACAACTGAGAAGAAAAGCATGAGGAATAGTATCAGGAAGTTATTGTTAATACAGAAGACAGAGTTTAAATCATTATTACTCCTATCACCTTTTACAGCTGTGGAAATTTTTTGAGTGTTTAGAAAAGAAAAAATCTACATACAGTGGAACCTTGAGTTTCGGCCGTAATTCGTTCCAGAAGCTCGGCCAAAACTCAAATTGTTCAAAAATCAAAGCAATATTTCCCATAAGAAATAATGCAAATCCAATTAATCTGTTCCAGACACCCAAAAATATATATAAAAAAAAAAATACATTTTTTAAATAATAACTATACAGTGGACCCTCGTCTAATGATGGCATCGCATAATGTTAAATCCACCTAGCGATGCATTTTAACGCAAAAATTTTGCCTCGCCTAGCGCTAAAAAACTCGCTCAACACAATTCGTCCGAGACGCGTCCACGTGCGGCCTGAGCCAGCCTCACTTGTTCCGTGGGTGGCAGTATTTACAAGCCAGCCTCCATGGTCACATCCAAGCATACAATCGTAACATTTCCTATTATCACAGAGTTTTTAGTGATTTCACCTGCAAAATAAGTGACCATGGGCCCCAAGAAAGCTTCTAGTGCCAACCCTGTGGTAAAAAGGGTGAGAAATACTATTGTACCACAGTCAGCTGCTGCTGCACCACCGTCAGCGGTTGCTGCACTACAGTCAGCTGCTGCTGCACCATGGTCAGCGGTTGCTGCACCACCATCAGCTGTATTACTCAAAGATGTGGAGAGTGTGTTGTTGGTATGGCTTAACATGAAACAATTACCGAGAAACGATTAACCCCAAAGGGTTAGCCACCCAGGATAACCCAAGAAAGTCAGTGCATCATCGAGGACTGTCTAACTTATTTCCATTGGGGTCCTTAATCTTGTCCCCCAGGATGCGACCCACAACAGTTGAGTAACACCCAGGTGAACAGGAAAAAATGCCTAGAACTAGTGCTCATATTGGTGAGGTTAGTGGGGAGGATGTGGAAGAGTTGGTGGAGGAGGACAATGAAGAACTAACCACTGATGAGCTGCTAGATTATCTTCAACAGCAAGAGGTCAGATCTGAGGAAACTGATTCAGAGGAGGGGAGAGAGAAATTGAAGAAGTTGCCTACTTCAAAGATTAAGGAAATGTGTGCAATGTGGCTTAAAGTGCAAACCTTTTTTAATAAAAATCACCCTGACACAGCTATTGCAAGCTGTGCTGGTGATTATTACACTGACAATGTTGTGAAACACTTTAGGAAAGTCATAAAGGAATGAGAGGTACAGGCCTCTATGGACAGATATGTTGTGCAACAGAGGTCCAGTGACTGAAGCTGGTCCTAGTGGCATTAAAAGAAGAAGGGAAGTAACCCCGGAAAAGGACTTGCTACCTCAAGTCCTAATGGAAGGGGATTCCCCTTCTAAACACTTAAGACCATCCACACTCTCCCCTCCTCCCATCCCATCAATCATCACCAGATCTTCAATAAAGGTAAGTGTCATGTATTGTACATCTCTTCTTCAGTTTGTGTGTATTAAAATTAATATTTCATGTGGTAAAAATTTTTTTTTTCATACTTTGGGGTGTCTTGCACGGGTTAATTTGATTTCCATTATTTCTTATGGGGAAAATTAATTCGCCTAATGATAATTTCGCCTAACGTTGAGGTCTCAGGAACGGATTAATACCGTTAGGCGAGGGTCCACTGTAAATACAGTGGTACCTCGAATTTCAAACAGCTCCCAACTTGAACAATTATGTAATTGTATTTTTGTAAGTGCTTTTGTAAGTGTATTTTTGTGGGTCTGAAACAAATGAATCTAATTTACATTATTCCTTATGGGAACAAATTTGTTCAGTAATGGCACTCGAACAGCCTTCTGGAATGGATTATGGTCGAAATTTGAGGTACCACTGTGCATACAGTACTTAACCCTTTCAGGGTCCACAGGCCCTCTCAGAGACTTGTTCTCAGGGTCCCCCAAATTTAAAAAAAAAAAAAAACAAAAAAAAAAAATCTTATGAAAGATAATCTCTTCCCAATCATAATGACACCAAAAGTATGAAATTTGATGGAAAACTTACAGAATTATGCTCTCACGAAGTTAGCGGTCTCGACGATGTTTACGCATCGGTGATTTTGCCCACTTTCAGCCCTATTTTCGGCCAATTCCAATGTACTAGTCGACAAAAATCTTAACTATTTCGCTAGAACTCCATTTTTTCTATCGAATGAGTACAAGAAACCACCAATTTACAGATTTCAACTATCCAATACAGTGGTCAGAATTTAGCAATTTTGCCAATTTCACACAAATTTCAAAAGATGCCAATTTCCAAATAGGGTCCAGAATAAACAAGAAAGATATTCCTGGCACTAAAATAACATTTCCTCTGCTCATTAGTCACATCCCCAGGCCCCTCTTACGTTTTTTTGCTTTCCACTTTGAATTTTTATTCTCACAAAAAAAAAATAAGATTTACTGTTATGCAGACTACTGCATTAGTGTAGAAATGGAATAAATAATATCGGCGCACTTGTGAAAGAATATTAGACTCACCATCTGACATGTACTGGATGCTTAGCATGATTTGTTTACTTTTGAACTTTGGTAAAAATCGAACATTTCTGCTACTTTGAGCTCAATTTCTAGGTACTTTTCATTGTAAAACCAGTCACAATCATCTCAATTTCTGTAATATGTCTTCCATTCTTTACAATGAGACCAGGAAACTAGAATACAACAATAAATACCATACGAAAATATAGTGCAAAGTCTCTGTTTTAATCCAAAAACACAGTCAGTTTTTTTTTTCCTCATTATGCACTGTGTGCTGCAGGATTTTTTTTATACTGTGCACACTGACCACATAGACCCATTCTTTCATATGTAGGCCTACCAGCTTTCTTTCACTAGATTTGAAGGTGCCAGAATTTATGCATATTAGTACGTCATGGACACTGGTGCATAAGCCGTACTAGTACGTCCGAAACCCTGAAAGGGTTAAAAATAACTCTGGGCATTTTACTGACAAGGAGAATGAAATGTGCTCTATTTTTAATAATTATTTTCTCTCAGTTTTCACAAAGTAGGACACTAATAATATCCCAATAGTTAATTTTTATAGTGGGCCGGAAGAAGATAAATTGTGTAATATCACATTCACTAGCGATATGGTTAATAAACAAGTAGACTGATTGAAGAAAGATAAATCCCCTGGCCCTGATGAGCTTTTTTCAAGGGTTCTTAACCCTTTCAGGGTTGAGATCCCCGATCCTTAAATGACTAATGAAATACATAACTAAACATTTAAAATCACATTTACATACCTTTACTGAAGACTCTTGTTGGCAAATGGAAGACAGGGAAAAGAGAGGGAGGACTTCATTATTGTTTGGAAGGGAAATCCCCTTCCATAAAGACTTTAGGTAACAAGTCCTTATCTGGGGTTACTTCCCTTCTTTGTTTTTTAATGCCACTAGGACCAGCTTGAGTCACTGGACCCCTGCTGCTCAAAAAAACTGTCCAGAGAGGTCTGTTTTTGGTGTCTCTTTAGCATTTGTCTGAAATGGGACATGGTTTTGTCACTGAACATGTTGCAGAGATAGCTTGTTTCAGCTTGCTCACAGTGATATTTCTCAGCAAAAGCTTGCATCCTACTCCACACTGCACAAATCTCCTTAATCTCTGAAGAAGGCACCTCCTTCCCTCCCTCTTCCTCTTCCTCCTCTGAAGCAAGTTCCTCAGCTGTAGCCTGTTGCTGTTCCAGATGAAGCTCTTGCAGCTCATCAGTGGTTAGCTCTTCATTGTGGTCCTCCACCAACTCTTCCACATCCTGGCCGCTCACATCCAACCCCCAAAGAATTCCCCAATGCCACAATACATTCCACAACAGGCGTAGGGTCGACAGGGTCAGCCTCAAACCCTTCAAAATCCTTCTTTTGGACACATTCTGGCCACAATTTTCTCCAAAGCAGAGTTCAAAGTCCTGGAAGTCACTCCGTACCAAGCCTTACCTCTAAGGCTTATGCAGCTGTAGATATTGAAGTGATTCCTCCAGAACTCTCTTAGGGTCAATTCAGTGTCCAAAGTCACTTCAAAGCGACCTCTAAAACAGTGATTTCGTGTAGAGTTCTTTGGAGTTTGAAATGACCTGCTGGTCCATGGGCTGGATGAGAGGAGTGGTGTTAGGAGGCAAGAACTTCACTGTTATAAAACTAAAATCCCTAGACAATTGGTCTACCAAGTTTGGAGGATGAGCAGGAGCATTGTCCATTACCACAAGGCACTTGAGTGGCAATTTGTTTTCCTGTAGGTATTTTTTCACACCTGAGCCAAACACTTCATGGACCCAGTCAATGAAAATTTGCTTTGTGACCCATGCCTTATTATGAGCTCTCCACAACACGCACAATCTGCTCTTGACGACATTGTTTTCTTGAATATTCTGGGATTTTCAGAGTGATACACCAGTAAAGGCTTCACTTTCAAATCCCCTCTAGCATTACCACAGAGCAAGAGAGTTAGCGTGTCTTTCAAGGGCTTGTGTCCTGGCAGTGCCTTTTCCTCCTGTGTGATGTAGGTCCTCTTTGGTATTTTCTTCCAAAAGAGGCCTGATCCATCACAATTGAACACTTGTTGGGGGACAAATCCTTGAGCCTCTACATAGTCCTTGAATTCATGCAGCCGCACGTTTGTCTGAACTTGCAGACCCGCCATGCCTTGCAACACTGTATATACCACTACGCTTCTTAAGTTGTCAAACCAGCCTCTGCTGGCCTTCAATTCACTAACAGCAGCACTCATTCCAGGCATTTTCTTTACGAGATCCGAAACAATATCTCCTGCTAATTGTTTACCATTGATCCACACCAACAACAATTTCTCAACATCTTTGATTATCTGTGATTTATTTTCTGTTAGCATATCACCTCTTTCACAACGTCAGTTTCTTTGATTTCTTTTTTCGCCAGGATGGAACTGATAGTTGATTTGTTTTTGCCATACAAGCTGGCAAGCTCCAGCACACACATATCACTTTAATATTTTTTGATAATCTCTTTCTTCAATTCATGTTTCTCACTTTCTTTACCACAGGGCAGGCACTAGAAAGTTTCTTTGGGCCCACGGTTGATTATGTAGCAGTCGCACTCAATCAACAAACAAAAAAATATGGATTATTGTGAAATGTTTGGATGAACGTTCAGGGTCATGTTCACTCGAGGAGAAGCAAAGCCAGACTGACTCACAACGCATGCGTGGGAGGCTTTGTGTGGGTGCGCATAGGCAGACAGGTCTGGCATGACAGCCAAAAGTCAAGTTACTGTTTGAAACTCAATATAAAATTTAGCCAAAAAAAGTGACCGAAACTCAAAACGGCCAAAACTTGGGGTGGCCAAAACTCAAAACGGCCAAAACTCGAGGTTCCACTGTATATACCTGCATAACTTATAAAACCTTGAGTGTGCAAAATATTTTGCTGGGTACAACACTTGTGTTGTGATAGTGAAGTTAAAGGATCAATCCTGCCTAGAGGAATGTTCTGATAATGTTTCTGGAGATCACTGCCTTCTCCAGCCCCATTTCTGATGAATATACCTTCACCTATGATATACCTTTGAAGAGTTTCAAAAGTTTCACTACTCTCGGAGCCCGGCCATGGGCCAGGCTTATCTGGTGCTTGTCTGGTCAATCAGGCTCTTGCTGCTGGAGGCCCGCTGCCCCACATATCCATCACAGCCTGGTTGATCTGGCACCTGGTGAAGAAACTTATCCAGTTTCCTCTTGAAGACTTCTACACTTGTTTCAATGGTGTTTCTGATATCTTCTGGAAAAACGTTGAATAGTCTGAGATCCCGAATGTTGATACAGTGTTCCCTTACTGTCCCCACCACACCCCTACTCCTCACTGGGTTTATTTTGCACTTCCTCCCATATCTCTCACTCCAGTATGTTGTTAGGGCAGTGTGCAGATTTGGGACCAGGCCCTCAAGTACTTTCGAGGTATACATTATCATGTCTCTCTCCCCTCCACTCCAATGAATACATGTTCAAGACTTGAAGGCGTTCCCAGTAATTTAGGTGCTTTACTGGCTCAGTGTCGGCTGTAAACGATCTCCGTATTTGTTCCAGCACTGGTATTTCTCCTGCTTTGAACAGGGCCATCAGCACTGAGCAATATTCTAAATGAGGGAGCACTAGTAATTTGAAGAGTGTCATCATTGGCCTTATTTCCTTTGTTTTGAAAGTTCTCAATACCCAAACCATCATCTTCCTGGCTGTTGTAATCTTTGTTTTGTTATGGCCTTAAAAAGGTCAGCTGACATAAACATACCCAGGTCTTTTACATGTTTCATTATATTCGGTGACCCTCTTGAGTTTTGTATATAGTGTTCCTTTAGAGTTCTTCATTCTTTCCAAACCTAAACGGAACTTATCACCATTGAACGTCATGTTGTTCTCCACTGCCCACTGGAAAACCCTGCTTATGTTTTCCTGTAATTTTTCAGTGACCCCTACTGCAGTGACTTTCATGCTTATTTTAGTGTCATCTGCAAATGATGATACTGAATCTTACTCTGTTCACCACTACCTTTTGTGTTCTGTGTGTTAGGAACCCAAAAATCCATCTGCCTACCTTCCCCGTAATGCCCATGGCCCTCATTTTGTGCGTTATCACTCCATGATCACATTTGTCAAATGCCTTTGCAAAATCTGTGTAAATCACATCTGCATTTTAGTTGTCTTCCAATGCCTCCGTAATTCTGTCATAATGATTCAGCAGCTGTGATTGTCCTCTCTAAAACCATGCTGGTTTGGGTTATGCTGGCTGTGCTGGTCCATGAAATCTGTAATCTGCCATCTCATCACTCTTTCAAAGAATTTTATGAGGTGAGAAGTTAGGGCTACTGGTCTAGATATACTGAATGTACAGAAGATCTTGCATTGTTTTTCTAAAGCCTACATCAGACCTCCACAATGACATTGTCTGAGCATAAAATCCAGTTTGGAAACTTTTGCATGTGTACAGGTGGGCCCACTTATAAAGCAGGTTAGGTTTTAGGCTACTTCTGTAAAGTGAAAATTGTTGTAAAGTGAAACAAATGCTTATAAAATAATGATAATATGTTTACACCAATAGAGCCAGGTCTAAAAAATGCATATACAGTACACACATTACTTACCTTAAAATATTTTCATCCTCAGCTTAGAGTGCATGGTGAATATATTTATTATGGGAAGTCTAAACAAATGAAGAATGGGTATAACTGAAAATCGCTGCATTAGTGAAATGCTGGAAAGTGTGGTCGCATGTACATTTGAATCCCCTAATTCATGAGCTTCCTGACGCATATACGTACTTCAATCATCCAATAGTTTTAATGAAAGGTCCAACCTGAACAGCCTAATTATTCGAGAAGTTTTTGCAGTGACAATTTTTAAGATGGTCAATGTAAAACCACTAAATTAAAATATGTCTATATGATTTTGTTCAAAATGTACTCAATGTACAGTACATATTTCCTGTGCTTCTTTTTCTTTTCCTATGCCTACATCTCTCTCTTTTTTTTTAAGGTATTCTTTCACATGATTATCAACATTAACCAGATTTCTGCAGAATTTCTGCACCAGAAAGTTTGTTACTGATTTTATTAGAATATTTAAAAGAGAGAGTAAGATATTAAGAGCATGTTGGGACAGAGCTCTTTAACGCCTAGTGAGTTTGTTCAATACATGACTGAAAGAAAGGAAGGTGCCTAAGGAGTGGCAAAGAGCATGCATGGAATCCTGTATATAAGGGGTGCAAGAGAGTGTACAAATTATAGGGTAATAAGTCAATTGATTATTTCATGTAGTGTACAGTAGAATTAGTGAGAGAGTTAGGGGTAAGACAGAAAGTAAGAGTGCAGAGGAACAAAGGGGGTTTAGGAAGGGTAGAGAATATGTAGTTGAAGTGTTTACACTGATGCACAATACTTAGATACAGGAAAAGAAGAGGTTTGTCACATTTATGGATGCAGAATGGCATATCATAGCCTACACTGGGAAGCAATGTGGAAGATGTTGCACATGTATGGAATAAGTGGTAGGATATTAAAAGCAGTAAATAATTTTTATGAGGATAGTAAGGTTCAAGTTAGGGTTCGTAGGGGGGAGAGGAATTATTTCCTCAAAATAGAAGGCTGTAGAGAGGAATGTGTTATGTTACCATGGGTGTTTTAACATATTTATAGATAGGGGTTGTAAAAGAAGTGAATGCTAGGGTGCTGAGAAGTGTAAGATCAAAAGACAATACACCTAAACGTAAATGGGAGTAGTTATTTTACGAAAATCTGAGTAGAAGTTAAAATAGTTGGTAGAGGAACTTAGGAGGCTAATTAAAAGAAGAAAATTAAGAGTGAACAAAAAAAGGAGTAAGGTGATGACAGTAGGAAAAAGCAATGAAAAACTGAATGTCAGATTAGAGGGATGGAGTTTGGAGGAAACGAATATGTGTCGGCAGATGGGTCTAAGAAAAATAAAGTAAACCATAAAATAGATGAGGGGGGCAGGGAAAAACATAAGTGGTGTATTGAGGTATCTGTGGAAATAAGCTTATCTATAGAGGAAAAAAGGTTACTATGCCAGAGTACAGTGGTATCAACACTGTTATATGGGTGTGAAGCATGTATATTTTAATTGCTGCAGAGGAGGAGGAAGCTAAAGGCAGTGGAGATGTCATGTTTGAGAGCAATGTGTGGTGTATTACGCAAAGAATTCAGAACATGAAGATATGGAAGTGATTGTTATCAAGAGTACAATTCATAGGGCTTAGAATGGGTTGTTGAGGTGCTTTGGGCATTTACAGAGGATGGAGCAGAATAACATAACTAAGAGGTTTTATAAATCTACAGTAAAAGGAAGGCGCTAACCCAAAGAAAGGATGGAGGGAAGGAGTAAGGAAGGATCTGAGTGTTAGCAGCTTGAGAATCCAACGGAATGGACTGTTAAAAGTAATTTGTATGACTCGACATGCTGTTGAGAGTAAAAATGGCAACATTTATGAAGGTATTCAAGAGGAACTAGTTAACCAGACTAGACACTTGGAAGTAAAAAAATACAGTGTCTGCACTCTAAAGTGATGAGGATGTTGCAGTATGGACGGTCATCTGAGCTGCAATGTCACTTCACCTGTGCGAAGGCAGTGATAGAATGATGATGAAAGTGTTTCTTTTCTTCCTCACCCTACCTTGGAAGACCACTGGTGTAAAAAAAAAAAAAAACACATTGAAGCTTGTGTATCAAGTGTGTCACATGCCCATGAAAACATCTAAACCTGAAGGATGTATATCAATACTATTTCAGTGTTTTCTATTTTGTGCAGTTGTATTAAAAAATATGTTTAGGATCAGCAATACAGTGTTATGTTGGCAGAAGGGGGCAGTCCCTTGATGTGAGTGCATGATAACTTCCCACTGGTGCTGGTGCAGTAGCTAAAGCTACATCACATGCAAGGTATGTCATTTGATGCCATACCCAAGAAAAAGTGAAATACAGTGGAACCTTGACTTACGAGTGTACCTACGTACAAGTTTTTTGAGATAAGTGCCATCCCTGGGTCAATTTTTTGCTCTGAGTTCCTAGCCAACATTTAAGTTACAAGCCAGCTCTCCCCGCTTCCCCCTCAACCCAAAACCTGGACACCTCGCTTTACACTTACTTTCTTAGGACCCATGCTTAGAAAAATGAAATTTGATCAAATGACTGTCAAAAATGTAAGCAAAGCATGAGAGAACTGCTCCCACAGCGAGGTAAACAGTGCACTGAGTTGGCAGCGTTCATTATATTAATAATAATACAATGGACCCCTGGATTACGACGTCATCGGATTACGTAAAATTCGGATTAACCCTTTGACTGTCGCAGCCGTATATATACGTCTTACGAGGTACCGTGTTTGACGTATATATACTCAAATTCTAGCGGCTTCAAATCAAGCAGGAGAAAGCTGGTAGGCCCACATGTGAGAGAATGGGTCTGTGTGGTCAGTGTGCACCATATAAAAAAAATCCTGGAGCACACAGTGTATAATGAGAAAAAAAAAAACTCCAACCGTTTTTTTAATTAAAATGCCGACTTTGTGGTCTATTTTCGTATAGTATTTATGGTTGTATTCTCATTTTCTTGGTCTCATTTGATAGAATGGAAAACATATTACAGAAGTGGAGGTGATTTTGATTGATTTTACTATAAAAAGAACCTGGAAATGGAGCTCCAAGTAGGAAAAATGTTTGATTTTTGCCAATGTTCAAAAGTAAACAAATTATGTCATTGTCCAATAAATGTCCAACTAGCCATTCTAATATGCAGTCATGAATGGGTTGATGTTATTTATACAATTATTACAGTATTGCAGTAGTCTGCATAATAGTAAGTCTTCTATTTTTTGTCTGAATAAAAATTCAAAATAGAAAGCAAGAGTAATATCAGAGGGACCTGGAGCCATGAACGATGAAAATGTTATTTTAGAGCCACGAATGTCTGCATTGTTCATTCTGGACCTTATTTTGAAATTGTCATATTTTTTAGTTTTCGTGAAATTGGCCAAATTGCAAATTTCTGACCACATTATTGGGTAGTTGAAATCGGTAAATGGGTAGTTTCTTGTACTCAATCGATAGAAAAAATGGAGTTCTAAAGAAATAGCTATGAGTTTGGTCGACTGGAACAATGGAATTAGCTGAAAATAGGGCTCAAAGTGGGCGAAATGGCCGATTTGTAAATATCGCCGAGGTCGCTAACTTCGCGAGAGCATAATTTCGTCAGTTTTCCATCAAATTTCGTTTTTTTGGTGTCATTACAATCGGGAAAAGATTCTCTATCATTTCATAAGAAAAAATAATTTTTCTTTTTTTGAAATTTTGCGACACCAGGAGACACCTCAGGATTGGGGGTTGCGACAGTCAAAGGGTTAAGTAACGTTTTTGCATCAAAATATTGGCTCGGTTAACAACAAAGAACTCGGTTAGTCATTCGGCCCGAACGTGTCCACATGCTGTGAGCGTCCCAGACACTCCATGTACAGCCGGTGTGCCATTGTTTACAAGCCAATGAGGATGATTCAACGCATACATGTGATACATTTTGTATTATTCCATTGTTTTTAGTGCTTGTAACTGCTAAATAAGCCACCATGGACCCAAAGAAAGCTTCTAATGCCAGCCCTTTGGTAAAGAGGGTGAGAAACACTATAGAATTCATCGCAAAATAGGAAAGTGGAGTGCGTGTCGCACAGCTGGCCAGGTTGTATAACAAACCACACAACCATCGTTGCTATCTTGGCCAAGAAAATGGCAAACAAGGAAGCTGTTGTTGTGAATGGTGCAAATATGCTTACAAAACAGAGATCGCAAATACTACTCGAAGATGTGGAGAGACTGTTGTTGGTGTGGATTAACGAGAAACAATTATCTGAGAAATAATTAACCCCAGAGGGTTAGCCACCCAGGATAACCCCAGAAAGTCAGTGCGTCATCGAAGACTGTCTAACTTATTTCCATTGGGGTTCTTAATCTTGTCCCCCAGGATGCGACCCATACCAGTCGATCAACACCCAGGTGAACAGGAAAAAATACCTGGAACTAGTGCTCATATTGGTGAATTTAAGGCCACCAAAGGTTGGTTTGAGAAATTTAAGAATTGTAATGGAATACACAGTGTGATAAGGCATGGCGAGGCTGAAAAATTCTAACTCCAACAAATGTTCAATTGTGACGAAACAGGCCTGTTCTGGAAGAAATTGCCAAACAGGACCTATATTACTCAGGAGGAAAAGGCACTCCCAGGACATAAGCCTATGAAAGACAGGCTAACTCTCATGTTTTGTTGTAATGCTAGTGGGGATTGCAAAGTGAAGACTTTACTCATGTATCACTCTGAAAATTCCAGAGTGTTCAAGAAAAACAGTCTTTCATCACTCATCAATAAGTCTTCAATAAAGGTAAGTGCCACTTTATTATTTATTTAGTCTGCATGTCTCATTGCTTTCTGTGTAGGGAAACGTATATTTCATGTAAAACAATTATTTTGTTTAATACTTTTGGGTTTCTGGAACGGATTAATTGGATTTCCATTATTTCTTATAGGGAAAATTAATTCGGATTACGACAGATTCAGTATAAGACACTCTCTGGACCGGATTAATGTCGAAATCCAGGTGTTCACTGTAATAATAATAATAATAATAATTATTATTAGTAGTAATAAATTAATAATTATTATTATTATTAATTTAGGTAACTAGTGCACAGATTCATTTCCTAAATTATTAATAATAATAATAAAATAATAATATTATTATTATGATAGAGCTTCAGTTTCCTAAATTAATAATAAAAGTAATAATAATAATAATAATAATAATAATAATAATAATAATAATAATAATAATAATAATAATAATAATAATAATAATAATAATAATAATACACAGTGGAACCTCTACTTGCGAGCGTATCCACGTGCAAGTTTTTCCAAATACGAGCAGTCGAGGGGTTGTTTTGCTTCCATACGCGAGCAAAATTTCCATAAGCGAGCAGACCTCAAGGGAGGTTCCTTGACGCTGGTGAGGGGCTCTTGCTCTTGATCTAGGGAATTGTATCTCATCTGTTTGTTGGACTATCTTATTGAAACTTGGGCAATGTATGATGGAAAGATGTTTCTTAATGAACACTAAAAATGAAAGAAATCGGAGCATAAATAATGGAGTTCACTTCTCAGCAATTAGCCACTCCTTAGCAGTATTTTCGTATGGTTTTTATGGTTGCATTCTCATTTTTTTGGTCTCATTTGATAGAATGGAAGATATATTACAGAAATATATATGATTTTGATTGCTTTCACGATGAAAAGTACCTTGAAATTGAGCTCAACGAGGGAGAAATGCTCATTTGCTTGACTATGTTCAAGAGTAAACTGTCCATTCCAATATACAGTAGTGAATGGGTTGACATTATTTATACAATTATTGCAATAAGGCATAACAGTAAATCTTATATTTTTTGTGTGAATAAAAATTACAAATTATTTATATTGTAATAATAATAATAACAATGTACTACATAATAATTATAATAGACGGCTTCAAAAGGCCGTCAATAGATGGTAGTGTTTACCACAACAAAGAGGGAGCGGTTGTGGCCGCCTCCAGGTTTCTATGTTATTTATATTGTTTATTATTTCATATTAGATGAACTGTGATAGATAAATAAGACGGAGAGTTGATGATAGCGAAATATTCAAGGGGTATTTTGTCCTGTCTCCAGACAAACTCTCACTGACCGTCGCCACTGCCACATATATAATCATATATTTTATTCATTCTAGAGTATATATCAGGTTTCTATGTTATTTATATTGTTTATGTCATACTAGATGAACTGTGATAGATAAATAAGCTGTATAGATGATATTAGCAAAATTATTCAAGAAGTATTTTGTCCTGTCTCCAGACAAACTGTCGTCCACCTCCGACACCGCCCATACCACTACATGAATTACATATTTTATTCATTTTAGAGTATATATCAGGTTTCTATGTTATTTATATTGTTTATTATGTCATATTAGATCAAGTGAGATAGATAAATAAGTCGTAAAGTTGATATTAGCAAAATTATTGAAGTACAGAATTCCACTGGAATGGATTAATTGCATTTCATTTAATTTAAATTAGAAAAATCGACTCTGCAAACGAGCAAATCCAGTTGCGAGCAAGGTCATGGAACAGATTAAACTCACAAATAGAGGTTCCACTGTAATTATAATAATGATAGCACTTCAGTTCCTAAATTAATAATAATAATAATAATAATAATAATACACAATATGTACATAATAATACGTAATTCAGAATGCTGCCGCTAGTTGACACAGCTGACGCCACAATATCCGGTAAGCAGTTCACATGTTACATCGCTGTGGCAGCAGTTCTCTCTTGCTTGCTTTCATTTTTTTACAGTCATTTGGCCAAATTTCTTTTTTCTAACCATGGGTCCTAAGAAAATAAGTGCAAAGGACAGTGCTGAGAAGAAAAAGAGGATGATTTCCATGGACTTAGCCATTTAATACCAGCTTAGTACATCTACGATATGTAGATACGAAAACTGTATCAGTATGTTCAGTAATTAAACAAAACAAATTGTATCAGTTAAGGTCAGTGATTAAACAAAACAAATTGTATCAGTTAACCCTTAAACTGTCCAAACAAATTTACGTTCACATGCGTAGTGCTCCAAAAGTAGATCTACGTTTTTTTACATATTTTCAATAAAAAAAAAAAAATGTATATCAAAGTTTTATTTACACGTTTTCAAAGTTTTATTTACACGTTTTTTTACATACTTTCAAATGTTGAAAAAAACGTAGATCTACGTTTGGACAGTTTAAGGGTTAAGTTCAGTGATTAAACAAAACAAATTGTATCAATTAAGTTCAGCTATCAAACAAAACAATGTTGTTGTTGGAGGTTTACACGGCCACTGACATCATACGCCACACCCTCAACCTCCCCCACCATCTCTGCTCCAAGTGTGTAAGTACATTTTTTTTTTTTCTATTATTAACACACTGGCCGATTCCCACCAAGGCAGAGTGGCCAGAAAAAGAAAAACTTTCACCATCATTCACTCCATCACTGTCTTGCCAGAAGGGTGTTTCACACTACAGTTTTTAAACTGCAACATTAACACCACTCCTTCAGAGTGCAGGCACTGTACTTCCCATCTCCAGGACTCAAGTCTGGCCTGCCGGTTTCCCTGAATCCCTTCATAAATGTTACTTTGCTCACACTCCAACAGCACATCAAGTATTAAAAACCATTTGTCTCCATTCACTCCTATCAAACACGCTCACGCAAGCCTGCTGGAAGTCCATGCCCCTCGCACACAAAACCTCCTTTACCCCCTCCCTCCAACCTTTCCTAGGCCGACCCCTACCCTGCCTTCCTTCCGCTACAGACTGATACACTCTTGAAGTCATTCTGTTTCGCTCCATTCTCTCTACATGTCCGAACCACCTCAACAACCCTTCCTCAGCCCTCTGGACAACAGTTTTGGCAATCCCTCACCTCCTCCTAACTTCCAAACTACGAATTCTCTGCATTATATTCACACCACACATTGCCCTCAGACATGACATCTCCACTGCCTCCAGCCTTCTCCTCACTGCAACATTCATCACCCATGCTTCACACCCATACAAGAGCATTGGTAAAACTATACTCTGATACATTCCCCTCTTTGCCTCCAAGGACAAAGTTCTTTGTCTCCACAGACCCCTAAGTGCACCACTCACCCTTTTCCCCTCATCAATTCTATGATTCACCTCATCTTTCACAGACCCATCTGCTGACACGTCCACTCCCAAATATCTGAATACATTCACCTCCTCCATACTCTCTCCCTCCAATCTGATATCCAATCTTTCATCACCTAATCTTTTTGTTATCCTCATAACCTTACTCTTTCCTGTATTCACTTTTAATTTTCTTCTTTTACATACCCTACCAAATTCATCCACCAACCTCTGCAACTTCTCTTCAGAATCTCCCAAGAGCACAGTGTCATCAGTAAAGAGCAACTGGGACAACTCCCACTTTGTGTGTGATTCTTTATCTTTTAACTCCATGCCTCTTGCCAAGACCCTTGCATTTACTTCTCTTACAACCCCATCTATAAATATATTAAACAACCATGGTGACATCACACATCCTTGTCTAAGGCCTACTTTTACTGGGAAATAATCTCCCTCTTTCCTACATACTCTCTTACAACCCCATCTATAAATATATTAAACAACCATGGTGACATCACACATCCTTGTCTAAGACCTACTTTTACTGGGAAATAATCTCCCTCTTTCCTACATACTCTTACAATCCCATCTATAAATATATTAAACAACTACGGTGACATCACACATCCTTGTCTAAGGCCTACTTTTACTGGGAAATAATCTCCCTCTTTCCTACATACTCACTATCCTCGTAAAAACTCTTCACTGCTTTCAGTAACCTACTTCCTATACCATACACCTGCAACATCTGCCACATTGCCCCCCTATCCACCCTGTCATACACCTTTTCCAAATCCATAAATGCCACAAAAACCTCTTTAGCCTTATCTAAATACTGTTCACTTATATGTTTCACTGTAAACACCTGGTCCACACACTCCCTACCTTTCCTAAAGCCTCCTTGTTCATCTGCTATCCTATTCTCCGCCTTACTCTTAATTCTTTCAATAATAATTCTACCATACACTTTACCAGGTATACTCAACAGACTTATCCCCCTATAATTTTTGCACTCTCTTTTGTCCCCTTTGCCTTTATACAAAGGAACTATGCAAGCTCTCTGCCAATCCCTA
Organism: Cherax quadricarinatus; assembly: GCF_038502225.1. NCBI lineage: Eukaryota > Metazoa > Arthropoda > Malacostraca > Decapoda > Parastacidae > Cherax > Cherax quadricarinatus. The sequence goes on along the minus strand of NC_091294.1, from coordinate 54,168,750 downwards.
GGTACCTTACCCTCTTCCATACATTTATTAAATAATAGCACCAACCGCTCCAAAACTATATCCCCACCTGCTTTTAATATTTCTATCTTTATCCCATCAATCCCAGCTGCCTTACCCCCTTTCATTTTACCTACTGCCTCATGAACTTCCCCCACACTCACAACTGGCTCTTCCTCACTCCTACAAAGATGTTATTCCTCCTTGCCCTATACATGAAATCACAGCTTCCTTATCTTCATCAACATTTAACAATTCCTCAAAATATTCCCTCCATCTTCCCAATACCTCTAACTCTCCATTTAATAACTCTCCTCTCCTATTTTTAACTGATAAATCCATTTGTTCTCTAGGCTTCCTTAACTTGTTAATCTTACTCCAAAACTTTTTCTTGTTTTCAACAAAATTTGTTGATAACATCTCATCCACTCTCTCATTTGCTCTCTTTTTACATTGCTTCACCACTCTCTTAACCTCTCTCTTTTTCTCCATATACTCTTCCCTCCTTGCATCACTTCTACTTTGTAAAAACTTCTCATATGCTAACTTTTTCTCCCTTACTACTCTCTTTACATAATCATTCCACCAATCGCTCCTCTTCCCTCCCGCACCCACTTTCCTGTAACCACAAACTTCTGCTGAACACTCTAACACTACATTTTTAAACCTACCCCATACCTCTTCGACCCCATTTCCTATGCTCTCATTAGCCCATCTATCCTCCAATAGCTGTTTATATCTTACCCTAACTGCCTCCTCTTTTAGTTTATAAACCTTCACCTCTCTCTTCCCTGATGCTTCTATTCTCCTTGTATCCCATCTAACTTTTACTCTCAGTGTAGCTACAACTATAAAGTGATCTGATATATCTGTGGCCCCTCTATAAACATGTACATCCTGAAGTCTACTCAACAGTCTTTTATCTGCCAATACATAATCCAACAAACTACTGTCATTTTGCCCTACATCATATCTTGTATACTTATTTATCCTCTTTTTCTTAAAATATGTATTACCTATAACTAAACCCCTTTCTATACAAAGTTCAATCAAAGGGCTCCCATTATCATTTACACCTGGCACCCCAAACTTACCTACCACACCCTCTCTAAAAGTTTCTCCTACTTTAGCATTCAGGTCCCCTACCACAATTACTCTCTCACTTGGTTCATGTACACTTTATATAAACAGTTTAATATTGCTTTATATTTTGTAGTGTATTATGATTTATGTTTTTATATACGATAATTCTTATTTTTAAATACATTGTTTCAGTGTTTTCCTTAGAAAACTAGTGATCTATTGCAGTTAGCCTCAAAAGTACTCTGTTTTCTCTTACAATGAGAGCATGGGAAGATACTATAGTCAAAGTGGGAAAGGAAATAGCGGACACTTCCTCCGCTGCCTCTGCCACCATATTATGGCCTATTGTATTCATTCTAGAGTATATATTATGTTTGTGTGTTAATTATATTGTTTATTATGTCATTTTAGATGAACTGTGATAGATAAATAAGCCGTACAGTTGATAATAGCGTGATATTCAAGTATTTTTTCTTGCCTCTTGAGTGCAGGAATGTATTAATGGCTATTCAGTTAATTTAAATGAGGAAAATTGATTTGATATATATGCAAATTGAGTTACGAGCTTTGTCATGGAATGGATTAAACTCGTAAGTCAAGGTTCCACTGTATAGTCACACAAAATTTTGGTACGACAAATTTTTATTTAGCACCTAAACTAATAGTAACCTAAACTAACTTTACTAAGATTTGCATAAAACATAATCTGTCTAAAAATGAGTTCAACTAGATTTCACGTTTCTTTGGGGAGGAAAAGATATGGGGGAGAGGGGGGAGAAGGGGGGCAGAAGAAGCAAATCTTCAGGTGATCCAAAATTTTTTGTTTTCTGTATGTTTATTTTATATACACAAGGTTAGGTCATTATCATCATGGCCAGAACCATTAACACACACACAACAGTATCTGCTACACACTCAAATGTTGATTTGAAACAATTTTGGTATTGTGAATTTTTCTTCATTGTTTACAACAAGTGCACTGATGTGCTGTGTATGTTCGTTTAATGTATGTATAGTAGGCATGTGTGGAAACTCATGTATGTTGGGCACATACTGGTCAAGAAAAGATATTTTCTTTTAAATGGCTATGAAGATAATCTTTGCTTTTAAATCAGTGTATGCGAGCTACACTAAGAACTACACAACTTTGTAACTGTTAACTGAGTGACTATTGTGGTTTATGGTTTATGCAAGTCTCTGTCATCATGTAATTACCATATCAATATGGTAAAAATTATAATAGATATGGCAGAAGTAATGATACAGGCGGCCCCGCTTTGCAGCATTACACTAATACAGCGATTTTTCAATTATGCCCATTCTTCATTTATTCAGACTACCTACAATAAATATATTCACCTCTCACTATAAGCTATGGACAAAAATATTTTAAGGTAAGTAATGCACGTCACTGTACATGCATTTTTAAGGCCTAGCTCTATTGTTCGCTTAACCCTTTGAGGGTTGCCAGGCCCTCTCGGAGACTTGTTCTCAGGGTCGCAAAAATTTCAAAAAAATCTTATGAAAAGATAGAGAATCTTTTCCCGATCATAACGACACCAAAAGTATGAAATTTGATGGAAAACTTACGGAATTATGCTCTCACGAAGTTAGCGGTCTCGACGATGTTTACGCATCGGCGATTTTGCCCACTTTCAGCCCTATTTTCGGCCAATTCCAGTGTACTAGTCAGCAAAAATCATAACTATTTTGCTAGAACTCCGTTTTTTCTATTGAATGAGTACAAACAACCACCAATTTACCGATTTCAACTATTCAATAAAGTGGTCAGAATTTAGCAATTTTGCCAATTTCACACAAATTTCAAAAGATGCCAATTTCCAAACAGGGTCCAGAATAAACAAGAAAGACATTCCTGGCACTAAAATAACATTTCCTCTGTTCATTAGTCACATCCCCAGGCCCCTCTTACATTTCTTTTGCTTTCCACTTTGAATTTTTATTCTAAAAAAAAATAGAATATTTACTGTTATGCAGACTACTGTATTAGTGTAGAAATGGTATAAATAATACCAGCGCACTTGTGAAAGAATATTAGATTCACCAGTTGACGTGTATTGGACACGTGGCATGATTTGTTTACTTTTGAACTTTGGCAAAAATCGAACATTTCTGCTACTTTGAGCTCAATTTCAAGGTACTTTTCATTGTGAAGCCAATCAAAATCATCTCAATTTCTGTAATATGTTTTCCATTCTATAAAATAGGACCAGGAAAACTAGAATACAACCATAAATACCATACGAAAATACAGTGCAAAGTCGCCGTTTTAAACCAAAAACACGGTCAAAGTTTTTTTTTTTCTCATTATGCACTGTATGCTGCAGGATTTTTTTATACTGTGCACACTGACCACATAGACCCATTCTTTCATGTGTAGGCCTACCAGCTTTCTCTTGCTAGATTTGAGGGCGCTAGAATTTATGTGTACTAGTACGTCAAAAACCCTGGCGCTTAAGCCGTACTAGTACAGCCGAAACCCTGAAAGGGTTAATATACGATAGTTCCAACATGTTACCAGACTTGAAGAAAGGTTATGTTTCAATTTACAGCAGTAGCTTGGAAACTAACCTGCTGTATGAGATGGGCCTGCCTATAAATGAAAAATCCACATGTAATTCTCATGAACACAGTTTATGTCAATCATGCATGAAAAAAGTATTAACGAGTTACCTGATTGTTTGGGTCAGTAAGATACTTGACAACCATAGGAACCAAATTATTTGCCACAACACCCCCTAAATTGTCTGGGTACTCATGGCACAGGACTGCAATTTGAGGCACCTGCTCCATCAGCTCTGTCCGCACTGCAGCCTCTGTGTAGAGAAAGAGAAAGAGAAAATCACTTCCTACCACATACGCTAATACTATGAGTAAGAATACATCCTTAAAAATTATTTAGTCATTTATGTATATTAACAGGTATATCATTTGATATACCTGTGACCAGTTCCAAGAGTTTGTCTATCCAAACAGCCCAGCCTCGGTCCAGGCTGCCTTGTTGACTGCCTGATCAACTATCCAACAAACCTCACAGAACTAGAATCAGTATCTCACAGGACATGCACTTTCAAATATAGTCCTACCTTAATAAATTAAGACACACATGCAACATTTGGTTATCTTTAGTGAGGAAACATTTCGCCACACAGTGGCTTCATCAGTCCATACAAAGGAGAATCGTTCTTCACGATTCTCCTTTGTATGGACTGATGAAGCCACTGTGTGGTGAAGCGTTTCCTCATAAAAGACACCCAAGTGTTGCATGTGTCTAATTTATCAAATTGTCGGTTCTCTGAACCATTCATCTACAATCCTGTCTGCCACTGCAACTTCTTGGGATCTTAACCCTTAAACTGTCCAAATGTAGATCTACAATTTTTCAACATTTGAAAGTATGTAAAAAAAGTAAATTTTTTTTTTTACATTTGAAAATACATGTATGTAAAAAAAAAAGTAGATCTACGTTTGGAGCACTACGCATGTGAACGTAGATCAGCCTGGACAGTTTAAGGGTTAATACCTGGGAATTCTTCACTTGGGCACGACCTACTTCCACATTGGAATATCCGCTAGGAATTTTTATTGACCTAAGAAAAGCGTCTGACACAGTAGACCACGGCATCCTACTCCACAAACTTGACCACTATGGTATAAGAGGCCATGCGCTTGCATATTTCAAATCCTACCTTTCTAATAGGCATCAGAATGTCACCATTAAAGACATAGCCTCATCAATACGGCCACTTGATACTGGAGTTCTGCAGGGATGTGTCCTTGGACCCCTGCTCTTCTTCATTTACATCAATGATCTCCCAAACATATCCCAACACCTGAAACCCATTCTCTTTGCTGACGACACGACTTATGTCATCTCCCACCCTAATCTTGCCACACTCAACACCATTGTTAACAAGGAGCTGCTCAAAATATCGACTTGGATAACAGCCAATAAACTTACACTTAACACTGACAAAACATACTATATTATGTTTGGTAGCAGAGCAGGTGTTGCGCAACTTAACATTAAGATCGACAACACTAATTGCCAGACATAATGAGGGCAAATTCCTTGGCCTATACCTTGACAACAACCTAAATTTCAGCACCCATATCCAACACAACAAAAAAAGTATCCAAAATGGTGGGGATCCTCTCCAAGATACGATACTACGTGCCGCAAACTGCCCTTCTCACACTATACCATTCACTTATATATCCATACCTCACCTATGCTGTCTGTGCTTGGGGTTCAACTGCAGCAACACACCTAAAGCCAATAATAACCCAACAAAAAGCCGCAGTAAGAATAATCACTAAATCCCATCCCTGGCAACACACCCCCCCACTCTTCATAGATCTAAACTTACTCCCTGTTCAGAACATCCACACTTACTACTGTGAAATCTATATCTACAGGACCTTAAATTCCAATATTAACCTTGACCTAAAATGCTTTCTTGATAGTTGTGACAGGATCCATAGGCATAACACCAGACACAAACATCTCTATGACATTCCCTGTGTCCGACTAAACCTTTACAAAAATTCAATGTATTTCAAAGGACCTAAAATCTGGAACACCCTACCTGAAAACTCTTGATACACCCCGACAACTAACTACATGATAACCACCTGGTCGTTCACAATTACTCTCACTCACCCACTGACTATAAACACAGAAATACTAATCTTAATCTTAAAATAATGAATTCTAACTAGTCATAAGTTTGCCTATGATACTCCAATATAGACACTTTGTATTGTGCCAAAACAAAAGCATTCACATTGCTAAACTCACAAATTATAATGTAGTCACTTAGCCTTAATACCATAATTTGTAAGGATTTAATGTTAAGAATTAATCTAAGTCTGCCCGAAATGCCTAGCCATGCTTGATGTCCTAGTGGCCCCCTCTGTAATTAGCATTTTATAACATGTAAACCACACAATACCCAAAACCTGTAAACCCCACACTGTAACCCTTATAGAGAATAAACTTGATTTGATTTGATTTGATTTGGGCAAATGTGTTACCACTACGACTGCTGCGCCTCATCATCTGCCTACAGTATATAAGCCACTTCTTCGCACATATGCTGTATTCTTTTCAAGATTGATGGACTCAAGGCTGAGGGACTGATTACCTCAAACTCATCCTGTTCTTCACGATTCTCCTTTGTATGGACTGATGAAGCCACTGTGTGGTGAAACGTTTCCTCATTAAAGATACCCAAGTGTTTCACATGTGTCTAATGTATCAACTTGTTGGTTTTCTGAGCCATTCATCTACAATCATAGTCCTACCTTACCAACAGACATCACTATGTCTCTATCAAGGGTACAACCTTGTCAACAAGACTTGTCAACATAGGCATCCCACAGGCCAGTGTCCTTGGTCTTTTGCTTTTCATCATGTACATCAATGATCTTCCAAATGTATCTCAAAAGCTTAGACTTGTTCTCTTTGCAGATGACACAACTCATTCTCATTCTTCAACTCATTCTCCTCCTGTTCTTCAAGATTCTCCTTTGTATGGACTGATGAAGCCACTGTGTGGCGAAACGTTTCCTCAATAAAGATACTCAAGAGTTGCATATGTGTCTAATTTATCAACTTTTGTCACCTTGCACCCAAATCTGAATTCCCTCAACAACACTGTTAATAAAGAATTCTTAAAGATATCAACATGGATCACTACCAATAAACTCTTAACAATGACAAGACTTTCTACAAGATGTTTGGGAACAGAGCTACAAATTTCAAACTAAATGTTATGAGTAACAGTTCTCCCATTGCTAAACAAAACAAATGAAATTCCTAGGTCTGTTCCTAGGAATTTCATTCAACACCTACATTCAATACATAGCAAAAATAAGTATCCAAATCAGTTGGCCTCCTCCCAGGATACATTACCATTTACCTCAAACAGCACTACTTACATTATACTACTCTCTAATTTATCCCTACTTCACCTAAGCTATTTCTGCCTGGGAAACCATTACATCAAATCACCTTAAGCCAATAATTCAACAAAAGGCCACAGTACGAATGATCACCCAGTCTACTGCCAGACAACACACTCCCTCACTCTTCAAAGACCTAAACCTACTTGATATACATAAAAATCACTCATACTACTGTGTATACTCCATATAAAGGTCAGTAAGTTCTGATATCAATCCTCCCCTGAAACTCTTTCTTGAAAGTTGCAAAAGAACTCATGGGCATAATAAAAGACAAAAATCTCTATGATATTCCTCACGTCTGGCTTAATCTTTGTAAAAACTCAAGGTGCATAAAAGTACCTAAAATCTGGAAAATACTACCTGAACAGACAGCCTGCCTCTCTGTCTCTCTCTCGTGCATGCACACACACACACACACACACACACACACACACACACACACACACACACACACACACACACACTGTAGGCTGCAGACCTGGTCCAGCAATTGGCTCCTGGAGTTCAACCCCACCAAGTGCAAAGTCATGAAGATTGGGAAGGGCAAAGAAGACTGCAGACAGAGTACAGTCTAGGGGGCCAGAGGCTACAAACCTCACTCAAGGAAAAAGATCTTGGGGCGAGTATAACACCAGGCACATCTCCTGAGGCGCATATCAACCAAATAACTGCTGCAGCATACAGGCACCTAGCAAACCTAAGAACAGCATTCCGATATCTTAATAAGGAATTGATAAGGACCCTGTACACTGTGTACGTTAGGCCCATATTCGAGTATGCGGCACCAGTTTGGAACCCACACCTAGCCAAGCACATGAAGAAACTAGAGAAAGTGCAAAGGTTTGCAAGAAGACTAGTCCCAGAGCTAAGGGGTATGTCCTACAAGGAGAGGTTAAGGAAAATCAACCTGATGATACTGGAGGATAGAAGAGATAGGGATGACACGATAACGACATATAAAATACCGAGATGAATTGACAAGGTGGACAGAGATAGAATGTTCCAGAGATGGGACACAGCAACAAGGGGACACAGTTGGAAGTTGAAGAAACAGATGAATCACAGGGATGTTAGGAAGTATTTCTTCAGACACAAAGTAGTCAGAAAGTGGAATAGTTTGGGAAGCGATGTAGTGGGGGCAGGATCCATACAAAGCTTTAAACAAAGGTATGATAAAGCTCATGATTCAGGGAGAGTGACCCAATAGCGACCAGTGAAGAGGCAGGGCCAGGAGCTATGACTCGACTCCTGCAACCACAACTAGGTGAGCAACTCACTCTCTCACTCTGCCAGCTGCTTCAGAGCTACTGTTAAAAAACACCTTTTCCTAATGTGATCCAAACAACAATTAATTATGTTGAACAATTCTTTTAACCTGTATTGTCCCTGTTCTTGTCTATCAATCCTTCAACTCACATACCTAGCTTCATCCTTAATATATCGCTGTGATTTTTTTTTTCCTGAATTACTAAATAACTCCAATATTTATAAAGTTATGTATTCATATTCTCACATACACTTGTAATCATAAGAACATAAGAAAGAAAGAACAATCCAGCAGGCCTACTGGCCCATGTGAGGCAGGTCCAATTCTCCCACCGGCTTAAGCCAATGCTTTAATTTAGTCAAATCAGGTCATGTTCACTTAACCCTTTCAGGGTCGATGTGGTGGAAGCAAAGAATTAGCTAAGAATACACAAATAACCCGCACATAAAAGAGAGAAGCTTACGACGACGTTTCGGTCCGACTTGGACCATTGACAAAGTTATTTGTGTATTGTTCCAGTCACGGTATTGTGCCTTTTTGTTATTTAATTAGCTAAGAACTATAGACCAATAGCTCTAACATCCCACATCATAAAAATCTTTGAAAGAGTGCTAAGAAGCAGGATTGCAAACCATCTGGATTTCCAAAAACTGTACAATCCAGGGCAACATGGGTTCAGGGCAAGTCACTCCTGCCTCTCACAACTATTGGATCACTATGATATGGCCTTGGATGCACTGGAAGAAAATCAGAATCCAGATGTGATATACACAGACTTTGCGAAAGCATTTGACAAGCGTGATCATGGCGTAATAGCGTACAAAATACGTGCTAAAGGAATAACTGGCAAAGTGGGGAGATGGATCTTCAACTTCCTAACCAATCGAACACAAATAGTGCTCAACAGAGTTAAATCGGAGGCTGCCATAGTAAAGAGCTCTGTTCCACAAGGCACAGTACTCGCCCCCATCCTGTTCCTCATCCTCATCTCAGACATAGACAGAGATGTAACCCACAGCACCGTATCATCCTTTGCAGACGATACTAGGATCTGCATGAGACTGTCATCTATTGAGGACATGGTTAACCTCCAAGAAGATATAAACAATATGATGTTCAATGAAGACAAATTCCAACTACTCCGTTATGGAAAACTGGAGGAGATAATAACTAGAACAGAGTATACTACAAACTCTGGTCATACAATGGAGCGGAAAAATAATGTAAGGGACCTGGGAGTAGTAATGTCTGAGGATTTCACTTTCAAGGATCACAACAGTGCCAAGAAAATGATAGGATGGATAACAAGAACGTTCAAAATGAGGGATGCCAAGCCAATGATGATCTTTTTCAAATTACTTGTTCTCTCTAGGCTGGAATACTGCTGTACGTTAACATCTCCGTTCAAAGCAGGTGAAATTACATATCTAGAGAGTGTACAGAGAACCTTTACCTCACGTATAAGTTCTGTCAAGCACCTTAACTACTGGGAATGTTTCGAAGCACTTGACTTGTACTCGTTGGAACGCAGGAGAGATATCATAATCAACCCTTGATAAATCCTGGAAGGAATGGTCCTGAATCTGCACACAGAATTCACTCCCTACGAAAGTAAAAGACTGGGCAGGCGATGCAAAATGCCCCCAATTAAAAGTAGGGGCACCATTGGTACACTAAGAGATAACACCATAAGTGTCTGGGGCCCAAGACTGTTCAACAGCCTCCCACCAAGCATAAGGGGAATTACCAATAAACTCCTGGCTGCCTTCAAGAGAGAGCTGGACAGATACCTAAAGTCAGTGCCGGATCAACCGGGCTGTGGTTCGTACGTTGGACTGTGCGCGGCCAGCAGTAACAGTCTAGTTGATCAGGCCCTGATCCACCGGGAAGCCTCGTTGTGGACCGGGATGCGGGGGCATTGATCCCCGGAATAACCTCGAGGTAGACTCCAGGAAGTGGTAGTGGTAGTAGTAGTGGTAGAGGTAAGGTTCATAGTGCAAGTGGTAGTGGCAGAGGTAAGGCTGGAAGTGGAAGTGGTAGTGGAAGTAGTAGTGGTGGTAGAGGTAAGGTTGGTAATGGAAGTAGCAGTGGTAGAGGTAAGGTTGGTAGTGGTAGAGGTAAGGTTGGTAGTGGTAGAGGTAAGGTTGGTAGTGGTAGAGGTAAGGTTGGTAGTGGAAGTGGTAGTAGTAGTGGTGGTAGAGGTAAGGTTGGTAATGGAAGTAGCAGTGGTAGAGGTAAGGTTGGTAGTGGTAGAGGTAAGGTTGGTAGTGGTAGAGGTAAGGTTGGTAGAGGTAAGGTTGGTAGTGGTAGAGGTAAGGTTGGTAGTGGAAGTGGTAGTAGTAGTGGTGGTAGAGGTAAGGTTGGTAGTGGTAGTAGTAGTGGTAGAGGTAAGGTTGGTAGTGGAAGTGGTAGAGGTAAGGTTGGTAGTGGAAGTGGTAGAGGTAAGGTTGGTAGTAGTAGTGGTAGAGGTAAGGTTGGTAGTGGTAGTAGTAGTGGTGGTAGAGGTAAGGTTGGTAGTGAAAGTAGTAGTGGTAGAGGTAAGGTTGGTAGTGAAAGTAGTAGTGGAAGAGGTAAGGTTGGTAGTGGAAGTGGTAGAGGTAAGGTTGGTAGTGGTAGAGGTAAGGTTAGTAGTGAAAGTAGTAGTGGTAGAGGTAAGGTTGGTAGTGGTAGAGGTAAGGTTAGTAGTGAAAGTAGTAGTGGTAGAGGTAAGGTTGGTAGTGGTAGAGGTAAGGTTGGTAGTGGTAGTAGTAGTGGTAGAGGTAAGGTTGGTAGTGGTAGTAGTAGTGGTAGAGGTAAGGTTGGTAGTGGTAGTAGTAGTGGTAGAGGTAAGGTTGGTAGTGGTAGTAGTAGTGGTAGAGGTAAGGTTGGTAGTGGTAGTAGTAGTGGTAGAGGTAAGGTTGGTAGTGGTAGTAGTAGTGGTAGAGGTAAGGTTGGTAGTGGTAGTAGTAGTGGTAGAGGTAAGGTTGGTAGTGGTAGAGGTAAGGTTGGTAGTGGTAGAGGTAAGGTTGGTAGTGGTAGAGGTAAGGTTGGTAGTGGTAGTAGTAGTGGTAGAGGTAAGGATGGTAATGGTAGTAGTAGTGGTAGAGGTAAGGTTGGTAGTAGTAGTGGTAGAGGTAAGGTTGGTAGTAGTAGTGGTAGAGGTAAGGTTGTTAGTGGATGTAGTAGTGGTAGAGGTAAGGTTGGTAGTAGTAGTGGTAGAGGTAAGGTTGTTAGTGGATGTAGTAGTGGTAGAGGTAAGGTTGTTAGTGGATGTAGTAGTGGTAGAGGTAAGGTTGGTAGTAGTAGTGGTAGAGGTAAGGTTGTTAGTGGATGTAGTAGTGGTAGAGGTAAGGTTGTTAGTGGATGTAGTAGTGGTAGAGGTAAGGTTGTTAGTGGATGTAGTAGTGGTAGAGGTAAGGTTGGTAGTAGTAGTGGTAGAGGTAAGGTTGTTAGTGGATGTAGTAGTGGTAGAGGTAAGGTTGGTAGTAGTAGTGGTAGAGGTAAGGTTGTTAGTGGATGTAGTAGTGGTAGAGGTAAGGTTGGCAGTGGTAGTAGTGGTAGAGGTAAGGTTGTTAGTGGATGTAGTAGTGGTGGGTAGGTAAGGTTGGTAGTAGTAGTTTTAGAGGTAAGGTTGGTAGTAGTAACTGTAGAGGTAAGGTTGGTAGTAGTAACTGTAGAGGTAAGGTTGGTAGTGGTAGAGGTAAGGTTGGTAGTAGTAACTGTAGAGGTAAGGTTGGTAGTAGTAACTGTAGAGGTAAGGTTGGTAGTAGTAACTGTAGAGGTAAGGTTGGTAGTGGTAGAGGTAAGGTTGGTAGTGGTAGTAGTAGTTGTAGAGGTAAGGTTGGTAGTGGTAGTAGTAGTGGTAGAGGTAAGGTTGGTAGTGGAAGTAGGTAGTAGTGGTAGAGGTAAGGTTGGTAGTGGTAGTAGTAGTGGTAGAGGTAAGGTTGGTAGTGGAAGTAGGTAGTAGTGGTAGAGGTAAGGTTGGTAGTAGTAGTGGTAGAGGTAAGGTTGGTAGTAGTAGTGGTAGGTAAGGTTGGTAGTAGTAGTGGTAGAGGTAAGGTTGGTAGTAGTAGTGGTAGAGGTAAGGTTGGGAGTGGTAGTAGTGGTAGAGGTAAGGTTGGGAGTGGTAGTAGTGGTAGAGGTAAGGTTGTTAGTGGATGTAGTAGTGGTGGGTAGGTAAGGTTGGTAGTAGTAGTTTTAGAGGTAAGGTTGGTAGTAGTAACTGTAGAGGTAAGGTTGGTAGTGGTAGAGGTAAGGTTGGTAGTGGTAGTAGTAGTTGTAGAGGTAAGGTTGGTAGTGGTAGTAGTAGTGGTAGAGGTAAGGTTGGTAGTGGAAGTAGGTAGTAGTGGTAGAGGTAAGGTTGGTAGTAGTAGTGGTAGAGGTAAGGTTGGTAGTGGTAGAGGTAAGGTTGGTAGTGGTAGAGGTAAGGTTGGTAGTGGTAGTAGTAGTGGTAGAGGTAAGGTTGGTAGTGGTAGTGGTAGAGGTAAGGTTGGTAGTAGTAGTTTTAGAGGTAAGGTTGGTAGTAGTAGTGGTAGAGGTAAGGTTGGTAGTGGTAGTAGTAGTGGTAGAGGTAAGGTTGGTAGTGGTAGTAGTAGTGGTAGAGGTAAGGTTGGTAGTGGAAGTGGTAGAGGTAAGGTTGGTAGTAGTAGTTTTAGAGGTAAGGTTGGTAGTAGTAGTTTTAGAGGTAAGGTTGGTAGTAGTAGTGGTAGAGGTAAGGTTGGTAGTGGTAGTAGTAGTGGTAGAGGTAAGGTTGGTAGTGGAAGTAGTAGTGGTAGAGGTAAGGTTGGTAGTAGTAGTTTTAGAGGTAAGGTTGGTAGTAGTAGCTGTAGAGGTAAGGTTGGTAGTGGTAGTAGTAGTGGTAGAGGTAAGGTTGGTAGTGGAAGTGGTAGAGGTAAGGTTGGTAGTGGAAGTGGTAGAGGTAAGGTTGGTAGTGGAAGTGGTAGAGGTAAGGTTGGTAGTGGAAGTAGTAGTTGTAGAGGTAAGGTTGGTAGTGGTAGTAGTAGTGGTAGAGGTAAGGTTGGTAGTAGTAGTTGTAGAGGTAAGGTTGGTAGTAGTAGTTGTAGAGGTAAGGTTGGTAGTGGTAGTAGTAGTGGTAGAGGTAAGGTTGGTAGTGGAAGTGGTAGAGGTAAGGTTGGTAGTGGTAGTAGCAGTCGTAGAGTTAAGGTTGGTAGTGGAAGTGGTAGAGGTAAGGCTGATAGTGGTAGAGGTAAGGTTGGTAGTGGTAGTAGTGGTGGTAGAGGTAAGGTTGGTAGTGGTAGTAGTGGTAGAGGTAAGGCTGATAGTGGTAGAGGTAAGGTTGGTAGTGGTAGTAGTGGTGGTAGAGGTAAGGTTGGTAGTGGTAGTAGTAGTGGTTGAGGTAAGGTTGGTAGTGGAAGTAGTAGTGGTAGAGGTAAGGTTGGTAGTGGTAGCAGTAGTGGTAGAGGTAAGGTTGGTACTGGTAGTAGTAGTGGTAGAGGTAAGGTTGGTAGTGGAAGTGGTAGTGGTAGAGGTAAGGTTGGTAGTGATAGTAGTAGTTGTAGAGGTAAGGTTGGTAGTGGTAGAGGTAAGCTTGGTAGTGGTAGAGGTAAGGTTAGTAGTGGTAGTAGTAGTGGTAGAGGTAAGGTTGGTAGTGGTAGTAGTAGTGGTAGAGGTAAGGTTGGTAGTGGTAGAAGTAGTGGTAGAGGTAAGGTTGGTAGTGGTAGAGGTAAGGTTGGTAGTGATAGTAGTGGTGGTAGAGGTAAGGTTGGTAGTGGTAGTAGTGGTAGAGGTAAGGTTGGTAGTGGTAGTAGTAGCAGTAGAGGTAAGGTTGGTAGTGGAAGTGGTAGTGGTAGATGTAAGGTTGGTAGTAGTAGTGGTAGAGGTAAGGTTGGTAGTGGTAGTAGTGGTAGAGGTAAGGTTGGTAGTGGTAGAGGTAAGGTTGGTAGTGGTAGAGGTAAGATTGGTAGTGGTAGTAGTAGTGGTAGAGGTAAGGTTGGTAGTGGTAGAGGTAAGGTTGGTAGTGGTAGTAGTAGTGGTAGTGTGAAGTAGGTAGACAGGTTGGTGGGACAAAAAATAGAAAAAAAGGGGATAAAAGAGAAGGTAGAAACTATAGGTAGTAGGGAAAGAAGAAGTAATAGTAGTAGTAGTAGAAGTCATAGCAGTAGTAGTCATAGCAGTAGTAGTCATAGTAGTAGTAGTCATAATAGTAGCAATAGTAGTAGTATAGTAGTAGTCATAACAGTAGTATAGTAGTAGTCATAGCAGTAGTATAGTAGTCATAGCAGTAGTATAGTAGTAGTCATAGCAGTAGTATAGTAGTAGTAGTAGTCGTATCAGTAGTCGCAATAGCAGTTGTCGTCTCGGTCAGTCAAATGCATTAAAAGAAGAGCGGTGCAGGAGAGCTAAGAGCCCACAAGGGCAAAGACCAAAACCACAGGGAGTGGAACAAGTGAAGAAAACACCCAAGGCAGAAAAAAAGGAAATCCAAAACAAGAAAAAGTAAAGGAGAAGAGGTAATCTCCTCTCCTCTGTGCAGGTTATTTGTGTATTGCTCCAGTCACAGTATTGTGCCTTTCTGTTCTTTAAATAAGCTATGTCTGCACTCTTTAATGTCTTCGGTATTTCACCTAGATCAAGCTCTTTCTCCAAAGTATACTGAGGGTTTGTGCTAATGGCACTTTGCACTTCTTTATAAATATCGTATTCCATAAATCTGGTCCAGGTGCTGAGTGAAAAGTTATGTTATCCATTTCTTTTTTGAAGTCTATGGGATCTGTACTGTCAGTTAGCTGGTCTGTGCGGCCTTCTGCTGGAGTGAAAAATGAAGTTAGGTATGCATTACACTATCTCCTGCTGTTTTTGGTTGATCCACACCAACAACAAATTCTCAACATCTTCGATTATTTGTGATCTCTTTTTATGTGAATATATCTACCCCTTTCGCAACAACAGCTTCCTTGATTTCCTTTTTCTTCACCACCATCGAAGTGATCGTTGAATGGGGCTTCCCGTACATCTTGCTGAGTTCAGCCACACGCACTCTACTTTCGTATATTGCGATGATTTCTTTCTTGAATTCTATCGTGTTTCTCACCTTCTTTACCAAAGGGCTGGCACTAGGATCTTTCTTTGGGCCCATGGTGGCTTATTTAGCAATTGCAAGCACAAAAAAGAATGGATTATTACGAAATGTATCGCATGTACTCTTGAGATGATGGTCACTCGCCCAGAAACAATGCCACACTGACTCTGAATGGTGTGTGGGAGCCTTCGTGTGCGAGCAGCTGCTGGGAGGCCGCTCGGACGCGTTCCGTATGACAGCCGAATTTTTAGGCAAATCACGAAACGCGAGGCAATACTTTGACGAAAAAAGTTGCTGAAACGAAAAATTCACAAAGCGCGGGGCTCACGAAACTCGGGGGGTCCACTGTATTTGTGTTTTAAGCAATTCAGTAACCCATTTTCTTCTTCAGTACTATCTCCTACACTCACTCTATATCAGATCTTCTGGGTTTCCTCAATGGTACGTGTTAAATACATACCTTGTATGCTTCTATATTCAGCTTCTCTAGGCACTGACGGGGATTTAGGGTGCTCATATCTGATTCCCAGGATATGTCTGACAGTTCTAGGTTTATTTTTGTCCCAGTCAATTCTATCGTTGTTGAAATTAAACTTACTGAACATCTCTATTCTTACATTAGTGCTGCAGTCTCCTAACCCTGAGTTAATACTCGTTTGTATTTCTATGCTGCTGTGATCAGAGTACATAGCTTTAGTAATTGTCATGTCTCTGATTAGTTCCTTGCTGTTGGTGAATATCAAATCCAGGGTATTTCCATTTCTAGTGGGATCAGTTATCTGTTGGTTCAATAGTATTTTTCACAAAGACTCAATAGTTTCCTGGTATGTGCCTGTTGAGCCAGCGGGTTTCCAGGAGATATTTCTGGTATAACATTGTGTTAAGCCATCTTCTATTTTACATGAGGGGAAATTAAAATCTCCAAGGATTTTGGTGTGGGATTTTCTAGCCTATCCAGAGAGCAATCTTCCTTAACTGATCTGTGAATTGCTCAGCAGCTGATGATGATGGCTTATATACTAGGATAATTACCACATTCCCATTTTCAACTTTAATACCTAGAATTTTTACCGAATCATTTGCAAAATTCACCAATTCTGTGCAATAGAGAGTATCTTTTACATGAAGTCCTACTCTTCCCTGTGACCTATTAAATCTATCACATCAATACATCTCTCCGACCAAATCATCCCTTGTGTGTGTTTCTGTAAATGCTCCAAACATGGCATTCGGTTCCGAGAGGAGCCCACTAATATAACTGTAGTTTTTATTTGATTTCAAGCCCTGAATGTTTGCAAAGAGGTAGCAGGATTTAGCATTAGGAATGTTTTGTTTTACTGTGTGTTGAGTTAGTACCCATTGGTGATGTACTACCTGGTTGGGCCCCTGGTGTACATACCCCTGGTTTCTCCAGTACTGATTTTGAATTTGATTGTATATTCGACCCTGATGGGCTGATGCCTGGCCCAGTGTTGTGCCCCTCTGTCCCATCTGTAGCATTTCCCTGTTTTGAGGTTCTTTCTTTGGTCCTATCACTTCTCTATGTCTAAAAAAAAAAATGCTGTTCATTTTCCATTTCTCTGATTTCTCTGTAGCCCCGTCTTCCTTCTACATTCTGGTCTGGGCAGCTCAGGTCATAACATTCTCTGAACTGTGCTGAAGCTCTGCACATACTCCTACCTGTCCCAGCTACTGGACCACTATGACAAGATCCTGGATGCTTTACAGGATAAACAAAATGCAGATGTAGTATACAGAGGCTTTGCGAAAGCCTTCGACAAGTGCGACCACTGTATAATAGTACACAAAATGCATGATAGAGGAATAACAGAAAAAGTTGGCAGATGGATCTATAATTTCCTAACAGAACACAAAGAGTAATTGTAAACAAAGTAAAGTCTGAGGCGATTACAGTGAAAAGCTCTGTTCCACAAGGCACAGTACTCACACCCATTCTGTTCCTCATCCTCATATCTGACATACAGAAGTAAGCCATAGCTCCGCGTCTTCCTTTGCGGATGACACCAAATTGCCATGACGGTGTCCTCCAAGCAGGCAAAATTGCTGACCTGAAGGTCAGGACTTAAGGTCATGCAGGAATAGTTGGGCAGATGCCAGGTCTTGCAGGAAGGGTGTGACAGATGTAAGGTCATGTAGGGCATGGCAGATACAAACTCATGCATGAAGTGTGTGACAGATGTAAGGTCATGCAGGAGGTAACAGAGGTAAGGTTATGCATGATATGTGGGTCAGATGTAAGGTCATGCAGTGTGTGCCAGATGTAAGGTCATGCAGGAAAGGTGGAACAGATGGAAAGTAATGCAGGGTGTGAAGATGTAAGTTCGTGCAGGGAGGGTGTGACAGATGTAGGTCATGTAGAAAGGGCGTGACACATGTAAGGTTAAGCAGAATATGATGGATGTAAGGTCATGCAGAGATGCAGGGTGTGACAGATGTAAGGTCATACAGGGTGTGACAGATGTAAGGTCATGCAAGGTGTGACAGATGTAAGGTCATGCAAGAAGGGTGTGACAGATGTAAGGTCATGCAGGGTGTGACAGATATAAGGTCATGCAAGAAGGGTGTGACAGATGTAAGGTCATGCAAAGTGTAACAGATGTAAGGTTGTGCAGGAAGGGTAGGACAGATGTAAGGTCATGTAGAAAAGGTGGAACAGATGCGAAGTAATGCAGGGTGTGACAGATGTAGGTCATGTAGAAAGGGTGTTACACATGTAAGGTCATGCAGAGTATGACAGATGTAAGGTCATGCAGAGATGCAGGGTCTGACAGATGTAAGGTCATGCAGGGTGTAATAGATGTAAGGTCAGCAGGAAAGGTGCAATAAATGTAAGGTGTGACAGATGTAGTCATGCTGCAGCGTCAGACAGATGTAAGGTCGTGCAGGGTGTGACCGATGCAAGGTTATGCAGGGTATGACAGGCGTAAGGTCATGTAGGGTATGACAGGTGTAAGGTCGTCCAGCGTGTGACAGATGTAAGGTCATGCAGGAAAGGTGTGACAGATGTAAGGTCATGCAGGAAAGGTGTGACAGATGTAAGGTCATGCAGGAAAGGTGTGATAGATGTAAGGTCATGCAGGGTATGACATGTAAAGTCACGCAGGGTGTGACAGATGTTAGGTCATGTAGGGCTTGACAGACGCAAAGTTATGCCGGGTGTGACATATAAGGTCATGCAGGAAAGGTGTGACAGATGTAAGGTCATGCAGGGTGTGACAGATGTTAGGTCATGCAGGGTGTGACAGGTGTAAGGTCATGCAGGGTGTGACAAATGTTAGGTCATGCAGGGTGTGACAGATGTAAGGTCATGCAAGGTGTAACAGATGTAAAGTCATGCAGGGTGTGACAGATGTAAGGTCGTGCAGGAAGGGTAGGACGTATGTAAGGTTATGCAGGAAAGATGGGACAAATTTAGTCATGCAGGGTGTGACAGATGTAAGGTCGTGCAGGGTGTGACAGATATAAGGTCGTGCAGGGTGTGACAGATATAAGGTCGTGCAGGGTGTGACAGATATAAGGTCGTGCAGGGTGTGACAGATGAAAAGGTAATTCAGAAAATGTGGGACAGATGTCAGATCATGCAGGAAGGTGTGACTTATGTAAGATCATGCATGAAGGTGGGATAGATGTAATGGAATGCAGGAAAGGTGGGACAAATGTAAGGTCATGCAGGAAGGTGTGACAGATGTAAAGTCATTCAGGAAGGGTAGGACAGATGTGAGGTTATGCAGGAAGGGTAGGACAGATGTAAGGTCATGTAAGGTGTAACAGAGATAAGGTCATGCAGTGTGTGTGACAGATGTAAGGTCGTGCAGGGTATGACAGATGTAAGGTCATTGAGGGTGTGACAGATGTAAGGTCATGCAGTGTGTGACATGTAAGGTCATGCAGGGTGTGACAGATGTAAGGTCATGTAGGGTGCGACAGATGTAAGGTCGTGCAGGGTGTGACAGATGTAAGGTCGTGCAGGAAATGTGGGACAGATGTAAGGCTATGTAGGGTGTGACAGGTCATGCAATAAATACGGGAAAGATGTAATGTCAGCATAGTTGCTGATCCCTGTGTTGTATAGCATATCAGTATCATCCATGTGCTTTAGATAGGAGATCCCTAGGCCTGTGACTGTTGTGTGACGTCACAGGATGCGCATGTGTACGTTCGTACCTCTGCCTCGGTCTCAGTCGGCGTAGACATCCAGGCTAGGACAGGCAGAGGCTGGGCTCCATTTCTCATCATGCAACATAAAGGTAATGCTAATGGTCCTAATCCAATCCAAGTGTATCCAACCACTAGCGAGCCGTGGGAAAGAGTTGCGCTAGATCTGTTAACTAATTTCCAATGTTCCCTCCAAGGCAACAAACATCTGTGTGTTATGGTAGACCATTTCACCAGATATTGTGAGTTAGTTCCTATTGCAGATAAGACTGCAGAGACAGTAGCTAAAGTGTTTAAAGAACGCATTATCTGCAGGCATACCACCCCTAAGCCCTTAGTAACAGATAATGGAGGTGAATTCTGTAATGAGATTCTTGAAAATTTGTGTACTTTATACAAGATCTCTAAATCCACCATTGTTCCTCATCATCCTGCCAGCAATGGGTTAGCCGAAAGAACCAATAAGAAAGTACTTGATGTCCTGAGAGCCACTATCAACCCCAATAGTGAAACTTGGGATGAAGTCATACCAGATGTCCAATGTGCCATAAATTCTGCTTACAATGCTTCCATAGGTGATACTCCACATTATGCATTGTATGGTGTAGACAAGCGTTTACCCTATGAGTTGTTATATTCCACTCCGAAACCTAATTACAACCCTGATGATTTCGTAGCAACTCGTACCAGCATGGCTCAAAGTGTTTTTAGAAGAATCTGTGAAACACTTCACAAATCAACAGCAGAATTTACTAGAGTAACTAATAGCCGTGCTAAGCCATCAAAAGTCAAAGTAGGTTCGAGAGTAATGCTGACAAATTTCAACAAAACATCCGCAATGCCTAAGCTCGATCAAAAGTTTGTCGGACCTTATCGAGTTGTAGAACATATCTCTGGTAATAAGTATAAGGTTAGAGAAATTAGTACTGGTAAGTACAAAGAATCGCATTTAGATCATATGAAATTAGTATGCGATGTTGATGATATTGCTACCCAGACTAATGTGACAGATGCTGAAAATCCTCTTGACTCTGTACCCTCTACCTCAAATATTCAGTCAGATAACCAACCTGAATGTCATTACTCCTTGCGTACTCGACAAGTAATGAGAAACCCACAAGTATCTTTTGTAGATACTCGTTCAGATCTCCCTCAGTCAAGGCATGTGTTAGCCATTGCAGAGAAATTCGATCCTCCCAGAGATGATAACCATTCTGCATATGTAAACCTCACCCTCGCAGAATTGGGTTTAAATGTACATAGTCTGTATAACTAGATGTCCGAGATGAAGTAAATTGTCAACTGTTTGTTATTAACTGATTAGCTTTTTCAGATTTTTTTTTTTTTCGTATTCACGTTCCCTCCGTATTCTGAGAATTGACAGTAATAGTCTGAGTGCACCAGATGCCTTTGCTGTTAATTTCACCTTGAATATATATATTTATTCTTCCTCAGAAACCGTAGAGTGCATGAATACAGATCGATCGATCAATTCCATCCATATTGTACAATGAATTGTTCTTATAGTTTGTAATGCATTACGTTAAAAGTGATTATGTTAACACCCATTACGTAAAATTCATTTTGTTAACATCCATTATGATACCATCCATTAGTTCTAAGTTATATATATGAATTTGTTATTGTATAGAATCAGCCCAGAACCACCCGCCTCTTCAGAGTATAGATAGTAGTGTATGTCGAGACGACATACGTAACATGACCGAGCTGTCAGCATAGTTGCTGATCCCCGTGTTGTATAGCATATTAGTATCATCCATGTGCTTTAGATAGGAGATCCCTTTTAGGCCTGTGACTTTGTGTGACGTCACGGGATGCGCATGTGTACGTTTGTACCTCTGCCTCGGTCTCAGTCGGCATAGACATAAAGGCTAGGACAGGCAGAGGCTGAGCTCCATTTCTCATCATCACAGTCTGACAATATATGTTACCATCCAACAAGTGTGTCTACCTTCAACCCTCGATATCTCCATTTAAGAACCCCTACGACAGTAAGGTCAGGAAGGAAATGTGGGAAAGATGTAGAATGGTCATGCAGTAAGGTGTGACAGATGTAACATCCTGCAGGAAAGGTGTGACACATGTAAGGTCAAGCAGTGTATGACAGATGTAAAGTCGTGCAGGAAGGGTGTGACAGATGTAAGGTCATGCAGGGTGTGACACGATAATGCAGGAAAGGTGGGAAAGGAGGATGGTGCTGGCAAGGTGGGAGAGGTAGGGAAGGCAGAGATGGGCAGAGGGCAGGAAGGAACGAAGGTGTCTCAAGCTTGCATACCAGACTTTGTATCAGAATTTATTTCAATATAACACCAGAGACAGAAGTTATTTTGAGGTAATCAGCTCCTGAACGTAGACAGGTGGTGGTCAGACCTTTAGTCAAAAACAGAGGCCAGAATTTAGAGAGTGGAGCAGCACAGAAGTGCAACAGCTGGAGGTGACATCACAGATGAGCAGGGCCTACTAATAAAAATAGATCATGTAAACTGTTGTTTGACAAAGGAATTGCAGAAGCCTTCTTCATGCCCTACTTTCACTAGTAGACTCTGCTTACAGAGATATAAACCAAGAGGTTTATATCTCTGTATATACTCCAAGAGGTTTATATCTCTGTATATACACCGAGAGGTATATATTTTTAGTTATCAACGAGAGGTTATATCTCTTATAATATACATGCGTGTCTAGCTCTCCGTATACACCTGGTGGTGACACGTACAGCATAGATCCACCTGTCAAGGCTGAGGGACTCATCACCTCTTGTCAAGGCTGAGGGACTCATCACCTCTTGTCAAGGCTGAGGGACTCATCACCTCTTGTCAAGGCTGAGGGACTCATCACCTCCTGTCAAGGCTGAGGGACTCATCACCTCCTGTCAAGGCTGAGGAACTCATCACCTCCTGTCAAGGCTGAGGAACTCATCACCTCCTGTCAAGGCTGAGGAACTCATCACCTCCTGTCAAGGCTGAGGGACTTATCACCTCTTGTCAAGGCTGAGGGACTCATCACCTCCTGTCAAGGCTGAGGGACTTATCACCTCTTGTCAAGGCTGAGGGACTCACCACCAAATTACTTGTAATGTCACCAGTGTTATAAAAAAAGAAGCTGGAAAGGCAAAACTATTTGCCAATAAAGATACTTAAGTGTTGCAAATGTTTCTCAATTGCCTACCTGGCAAAGATTTTAGAGACAGCCACGCCTGCACCTCACTCCCAAGACAGACCTCCCAGTTGATGGCTTGATCAACCAGACTGCTCGTACTAGCCCTATGTAGTACAACGTATGCAACAAAGATCGTCTGATAAGGAACTGACTTCAGTTCCTTATCAGGTAACTCCTCTGCCAAACTTCTTGCTTTCTAGTGAAAAATTACAAGATGCAGAACAGAACGGGGAGAGGGTAATAGAAGGGAAGGAAGAGAAAGGGGAAGGAAAGGAAAGGGAAGGGGAAGAGAGAGGGGGAAAGGGAAAAGAGAAAGGGGAAGGGGGAGTAAGAAAATGAGGAGGAGGACAGAAGGGGCGAGAGGCAGGAGGAAAACAAGCAGAGGGAGAAAGGAAAAGAGGAGGAGGGGGTAAAGGAGAGGCAGGAGAGGATAGAGGAGAGAAGAGATGAGATGCAGGAGGGAACAGAGGAGAGGCAGGAGAGAACAGAGGAGAGGCAGAAGAGAACAGAGGAGAGGCAGGAGAGAACAGATGAGATGCAGGAGGGAACAGAGGAGAGGCAGAAGAGAAGAGAGGAAAGGTAGGAGAGAACAGAGGAGAGACAGGAGAGAGCAGAGGAGAGGCAGAAGAGAACAGAGAGGCAGAAGAGAACAGAGGAGAGGCAGGAGAGAACAGATGAGACACAGGAGGGAACAGAGGAGAGGCAGGAGAGAACAGATGAGATGCAGGAGGGAACAGAGGAGAGGCAGGAGAGAAGAGAGGAGATGCAGGAGAGAACAGAGGAGAGGCAGAAGAGAACAGAGGAGAGGCAGGAGGGAACAGAGGAGAGGCAGAAGAGAACAGAGGAGAGGCAGGAGAACAGAGAAGATGCAGGAGAACAGAGAAGATGCAGGAGAGAACAGAGGAGAGGCAGAAGAAAACAGAGGAGAGGCAGAAGAAAACAGAGGAGAGGCAGGAGAGAACAGATGAGATGCAGGAGGGAACAGAGGAGAGGCAGAAGAGAACAGAGGAGATGCAGGAGGGAACAGAGGAGAGGCAGTAGGGAACAGAGGAGAGGCAGGAGAGAACAGGTGAGATGCAGGAGAGAACAGAGGAGAGGCAGGAGAGAACAGATGAGACTCAGGAGGGAACAGAGGAGAGGCAGAAGGGAACAGAAGAGAGGTAGGAGAGAACAGAGGAGATGCAGGAGAGAACAGATGAGACGCAGGAGGGAACAGAGGAGAGGCGAGAGAGAAGAGATGCAGGAGGGAACAGAGAAGAGGCAGGAGGGGACAGAGAAGAGGCAAAAGAGAACAGAGAAGAGGCAGAAGAGAACAGAGGAGAGACGAGAGAACAGATGATATGCAGGAGAGAACAGATGATATGCAGGAGAGAACAGAGGAGAGGCAGGAGAGAAAAGAGGAGAGGTAGGAGAGAACAGAGGAGAGACAGGAGAGAACAGATGAGACGCAGGAGGGAACAGAGGAGAGGCAGGAGAGAACAGAGGAGAGGCATGAGAGAACAGAGGAGAGAAAGGAGAGAACAGAGGAGAGGCAGGAAAGAACAGAGGAGAGGCATGAGGGAACAGAGGAGAGGCAGGAGGGAACAGGTGAGATGCAGTAGAGAACAGAGGAGAGGCAGGAGAGAACAGATGAGACGCAGGAGGGAACAGAGGAGAGGCAGAAGGAAACAGAGGAGAGGTAGGAGAGAACAGAGGAGATGCAGGAGAGAACAGGTGAGACGCAGGAGGGAACAGAGGAGAGGCAGAAGGGAACAGAGGAGAGGTAGGAGAGAACAGAGGAGATGCAGGAGAGAACAGATGAGACGCAGGAGGGAACAGAGGAGAGGCGAGAGAGAAGATATGAGATGCAGGAGGGAACAGAGGAGAGGCAGGAGAGAACAGAGGAGAGGCAGGAGAGAAGAGAGAAGTGGCAAAAGAGAACAGAGAAGAGGCAGGAGAGAACAGAGAAGAGGCAGGAGAGAACAGAGGAGAGGCAGGAGAGAACAGAGGAGAGGCAAGAGAGAACAGAGGACAGGCATGAGAGAACAGAGGAGAGGCAGGAGAGAACAGATGAGACTCAGGAGGGAACAGGGGAGAGGTATGAGAGAACAGAAGAGAGGCAGGAGGGAACAGAGGAGAGGCAGGATGGAAGAGAGGAGAGGCAGGAGGGAACAGAGGAGAGGCAGGAGAGAACAGAGGAGAGGCAGGAGGGAACAGAGGAGAGGCAGGAGAGAACAGAGGAGAGGCAGGAGGGAACAGAGGAGAGGCAGGAGAGAACACAGGAGAGGCAGGAGGGAACAGAGGAGAGGCAGGAGAGAACAGAGGAGAGGCAGGCGAGAACAGAGGAGAGGCAGGAGAGAACAGATGAGACTCAGGAGGGAACAGAGGAGAGGCAGGAGAGAACAGAGGAGAGGCAGGAGGGAACAGAGGAGGGACAGGAGGGAACAGAGGAGAGGCAGGAGAGAACAGAGGAAACAGAGGAGAGGCAGGAGAGAACAGAGGAGAGGCAGGAGAGAACAGAGGAGAGGCAGGAGGGAACAGATGAGAGGCAGGAGGGAACAGAGGAGAGGAAGGAGAGAACAGATGAGACTCAGGAGGAAACAGAGGAAAGGCAGAAGAGACAGAGGAGAGGAAGGAGAGAGACAGAGGAGAGGAAGGAGAGAGACAGAGGAGAGGAAGGAGAGAGACAGAGGAGAGGAAGGAGAGAGACAGAGGAGAGGAAGGAGAGAGACAGAGGAGAGGAAGGAGAGAGACAGAGGAGAGGAAGGAGAGAGACAGATGAGACTCAGGAGGGAACAGAGGAGAGACAGGAGGGAACAGAGGAGAGGCAGGAGGGAACAGAGGAGACAGCAGAGAACAGAGGAGAGGCAGGAGGGAACAGAGGAGAGGCAGGAGAGAAAAGAGGAGAGGCAGGAGAGAACAGAGGAGAGGCAGTAGAGAACAGAGGAGAGGCAGGAGGGAACAGAGGAGAGGCAGGAGAGAACAGAGGAGAGGCAGGAGAGAACAGAGGAGAGGCAGGAGAGAACAGATGAGAGGCAGGAGGGAACAGAGGAGAGGCAGGAGGGAAGAGAAGAGAGGCAGGAGGGAACAGAGGAGAGGCAGGAGAGAACAGAGGAGAGGAAGGAGGGAACAGAGGAGAAGCAGGAGGGAACAGAGGAGAAGCAGGAGGGAACAGAGGAGAGGCAGTAGAGAACAGAGGAGAGGCAGGAGGGAACAGAGGAGGCAGGAGGGAACAGAGGAGAGGTAGGAGGGAACAGAGGAGAGGCAGGAACAGAGGAGAGGCGGGAGGGAACAGAAGAGAAGCAGGAGGGAACAGAGAGGAGGCAGGAGAGAACAGAGGAGAGGCAGGAGGGAACAGAGGAGAGGGAACAGAGAAGAGGCAGGAGAGAACAGAGGAGAGGCAGGAGGGAACAAAGGAGAGGCAGGAGGGAACAGAGGAGAGGCAGGAGGGAACAGAGGAGAGGCAGGAACAGAGGAGTGGCAGGAGGGAACAGAAGAGAAGCATCAAGGAACAGAGAAGAGGCAGGAGAGAACAGAGGAGAGGAAGGAGGGAACAGAGGAGAGGCAGGAGGGAACAGAGGAGAAGCAGGAGAGAACAGGAGAGGCAGGAGGGAACAGAGGAGAGGCAAGACAGAACAGACAGGCAGGAGAGAACAGAGGAGAGGCATGAGGGAACGAAGGAGGCAGGATAGAACAGAGGAGAGGCAGGAGAGAACAGAGGAGAGGCATGAGGGAACAGAGGAAGGCAGGAGAGAACAGATGAGATGCAGGAGAGAACAGAGGAGGCAGGAGAGAACAGAGGACAGGCAGGAGGGAACAGATGAGAGGCAGGAGAGAACAGATGAGACACAGGAGGGAACAGAGGAGAGGCAGGAGAGAACAGTGGAGGCAGGAGAGAACAAATGAGATGCAGGAGGGAACAGAGGAGAGGCAGGAGAGAACAGAGGAGGCAGGAGAGAACAGAAGAGAGGCAGGAGAGAACAGAAGAGAGGCAGGAGGGAACAGAGGAGAGGCAGGAGGGAACACAGGAGAGGCAGGAGAGAACAGATGAGATGCAGGAGGGAACAGAGGAGAGGCAGGAGAGAACAGAGAGGCAGGAGAGAACATAGGAGATGCAGGAGAGAACAGAGGAGAGGCAGGAGATAACAAAGGAAAGGCAGGAGGGAACAGAGGAGAGGCAGGAGGGAACATAGGAGAGGAAGGAACAGAGGAGAGGCAGGAGGGAACAGAAGAGAAGCAGTAGAGAACAGAGGAGAGGCGGGAGGGAACAGAAGAGAAGCAGGAAAAAACAGAGAAGAGGCAGGAGAGAAAAGAGGAGAGGAAGGAGGGAACAGAGGAAAGGCAGGAGGGAACAGAGGAGAGGCAGGAGAGAACAGACAGGCAGGAGAGGCATGAGGGAACAGAGGAGAGGCAGGAGAGAACAGACGAGATGCAGGAGGGAACACAGGAGAGGCAGGAGAGAACACAGGAGAGGCAGGAGAGAACAGAGGAGGCAGGAGAGAACAGAGGACACGGAGAGAACAGAGGACAGGCAGGAGAGAACAGATGAGACGCAGGAGGGAACAGAGGAGAGGCAGGAGGGAACAGAGGAGAAGCAGGAGAGAACAGGAGAGGCAGGAGGGAACAGAGGAGAGTCAGGAGGGAACAGAGGAGAGGCAGGTGGGAACAGAGGAGAGGCAAGACAGAACAGACAGGCAGGAGAGAACAGAGGAGAGGCATGAGGGAACAAAGGAGGCAGGATAGAACAGAGGAGAGGCAGGAGAGAACAGAGGAGAGGCATGAGGGAACAGAGGAAGGCAGGAGAGAACAGATGAGATGCAGGAGAGAACAGAGGAGGCAGGAGAGAACAGAGGACAGGCAGGAGGGAACAGATGAGAGTCAGGAGAGAACAGTGGAGGCAGGAGAGAACAAATGAGATGCAGGAGGGAACAGAGGAGAGGCAGGAGAGAACAGAGGAGGCAGGAGAGAACAGAAGAGAGGCAGGAGAGAACAGAAGAGAGGCAGGAGGGAACACAGGAGAGGCAGGAGGGAACACAGGAGAGGCAGGAGAGAACAGATGAGATGCAGGAGGGAACAGAGGAGAGGCAGGAGAGAACAGAGGAGAGGCAGGAGGTAACAGAGGAGAGGCAGGAGAGAACAGAGAGGCAGGAGAGAACATAGGAGATGCAGGAGAGGCAGGAGATAACAAAGGAAAGGCAGGAGGGAACAGAGGAGAGGCAGGAGGGAACATAGGAGAGGAAGGAACAGAGGAGAGGCAGGAGGGAACAGAAGAGAAGCAGTAGAGAACAGAGGAGAGGCGGGAGGGAACAGAAGAGAAGCAGGAGAAAACAGAGAAGAGGCAGGAGAGAAAAGAGGAGAGGAAGGAGGGAACAGAGGAAAGGCAGGAGGGAACAGAGGAGAGGCAGGAGAGAACAGACGAGATGCAGGAGGGAACACAGGAGAGGCAGGAGAGAACACAGGAGAGGCAGGAGAGAACAGATGAGATGCAGGAGGGAACAGAGGAGAGGCAGGAGGGAACAGAGGAGAGGCAGGAGAGAACAGAGGAGAGGCAGGAGAACAGAGGAGAGGCAGGAGAGAACAGAGGAGAGGCAGGAGGGAACAGATGAGATGCAGGAGCCTTCAGCACCAGAGAGATGTGGCTTTACTGTTATGTACAAGTCCAATGTTGTCAAGGTACCACACTTGGCTCCACTTCGCAGATATCAGCAAACAACAACTACATTCTGGCTGTACCCTTCTCAAGAACATCATTTTATCAGAGATCATACATTCCTAGAATGGCTATCGTCTGGAATAATGTTCTTACAGCTTAACATCATAGATGAAATGAAGTCCGCTGACCAAATGAAATCTCTGACCCACAGATGGCCCCAGCCTCATCCTGTTCCTTATTTGTATGTTTCATAACAATAAAAAGGCTTTAAAAGTAGCTGAGGAAGGTAACAGCTCTTAGCTTGTAAATATAGGTAGAGACTCTTCAGCTAACCCTGTAAAACCCTTGTGAAATAAAAACAAAGAGGGAGGGGAGGGTGATAGAAGGAGAGGTAGGACACCATGAGGTAAATATGAGAGGTGTCCTTTCCATGGTTGCATGCAGAGACAAGTTGACATACCATCATTAGAGGAGAGTGATGTCATTATCTCCAGGACAGAGTGTACGTCTTCAGGTATGGTCACCACGGCTCGAAGTGTTTCCTGTATACTTCGCGCCACCATTTGCCTGTGTCAGAAAGAAAATATTAATGGATGCACAATTCATAGTAAAAACAGGTATTTATAAAAATATACTAACACTTTCAAAACATAGTATGATCTTCAGAGATAGTACCATGACAAAATTGTTATTCTTAAATTATTCAACCCATTCTCGTACGAGTAAAACGCATGTATATGTCTAACATTTCCTGGGAGTGCTCAGCCAACACATTGCCAGATATGCTGCGATTGTTTTATTTTAATCTGCTTATTTGGCATGCCTGTGATAAGTTTCGAGGGTTCTTGTAGCCAGGTCTGAGGCCAGGTTACTTTGCTGACTGCCTCATCCGAAGGGTTGTTTGTACTAGCAACCTGCAGACCCACAACCTGGCTATACATTTTTACAGGTTTGTGCAACATACCCTAACCTATCTTAAAATAAAAGGAACAGAATTCATTTTCCAGTGAAGGCTGAGAAACTTAGAGTAGTAATGAAGATAACTGAATTCTCAGAGGCTGTGTTCGTACAAAAAAGAAACCTTTACCCAGTTGGACTCTGCCGCATTCTTCATGAAGGATTGCAGCAATAAGTGAAAACCTTACATGTACTCGCCACACACAGTAACACCACCTCAATGTTATCAATTTTCTCAATATAAAAATAGCACTAAACATCTTTAAAACACCTACACAAACCAATATTTGAGTTACCGTGGCAACCACTACCTCCATCAAATACCTTAATATACCTACCAGGAATCTACCTGGAGGTCATGGTGGACAACGCCCTCGCGGTCCGGTCCATGACTAGGCCTGACGGTGAATCAGGGCCTTATTAAGCAGGCTGTTACTGCTGACCACACGCAATCCAGCTCAGCTGGTCAGGCACTGACTTGAAGTATTTGTTTATTTCCCTCTTGAAAACAGATCGAGATTAATTGGTAATCCCTCTTATGTACGATGGGAAGCTGTTGAAACACGTTATGTATGATGGGAAGCTGTTGAAACACGTTATGTATGATGGGAAGCTGTTGAAACACGTTATGTATGATGGGAAGCTGTTGAAACACGTTATGTATGATGGGAAGTTGTTGAAACACGTTATGTATGATGGGAAGCTGTTGAAACACGTTATGTATGATGGGAAGCTGTTGAAACACGTTATGTATGATGGGAAGCTGTTGAAACACGTTATGTATGATGGGAAGCTGTTGAAACACGTTATGTATGATGGGAAGCTGTTGAAACACGTTATGTATGATGGGAAGCTGTTGAAACACGTTATGTATGATGGGAAGCTGTTGAAACACGTTAGGCCCCTGACAATCCAGTCCCTGGACATAAGACCCGTAGGAATTTCGTGGACGAATTTTCTCTTCAGATTCTTAAGGATGTGTAAAATCTTGGGCAGACATGTGGCATCCCGGGCATAAGTTTTATAGGATGCCACTTTGTTTTTCACATATACGTGAAGTGGCTAATTTTGAACTTCACAAATTTCTGTCCTTTTCATTAATTAAAGCTCTGCCAAATCTGACTTAGCTTTTGTATTCTTCATAAAAAAATTTATAAGACTATTTTGACGGAAATAAAACAAGTTTGTGAAAATCTGTACTAATAATAAAAAAGAAAACATAGCAAAATTTACAAGAAACGGTGTTAGAGAGAAGTTTACATTACTGTTAGTAACTTTTGTCTTGGGAGATTGGTAGCAGTGGTAAACACGACACCAGCTTGAGGTTGGTAGCAGTGGTAAACACGACACCAGCTTGAGGTTGGTAGCAGTGGTAAACACGACACCAGCTTGAGGTTGGTAGCAGTGGTAAACACGACACCAGCTTGAGGTTGGTAGCAGTGGTAAACGCGACACCAGCTTGAGGTTGGTAGCAGTGGTAAACGCGACACCAGCTTGAGGTTGGTAGCAGTGGTAAACACGACACCAGCTTGAGGTTGGTAGCAGTGGTAAACGCGACACCAGCTTGAGGTTGGTAGCAGTGGTAAACACGACACCAGCTTGTGGTTGGTAGCAGTGGTAAACACGACACCAGCTTGTGGTTGGTAGCAGTGGTAAACACGACACCAGCTTGAGGTTGGTAGCAGTGGTAAACACGACACCAGCTTGAGGTTGGTAGCAGTGGTAAACACGACACCAGCTTGAGGTTGGTAGCAGTGGCAACAGGATACCAGCTTGAGGTTGGTAGCAGTGGTAAACACGACACCAGCTTGAGGTTGGTAGCAGTGGCAAACACGACACCAGCTTGAGGTTGGTAGCAGTGGCAAACACGACACCAGCTTGAGGTTGGTAGCAGTGGCAAACGCGACACCAGCTTGAGGTTGGTAGCAGTGGTAAACGCGACACCAGCTTGAGGTTGGTAGCAGTGGTAAACGAGACACCAGCTTGAGGTTGGTAGCAGTGGTAAACGCGACACCAGCTTGAGGTTGGTAGCAGTGGTAAACGCGACACCAGCTTGAGGTTGGTAGCAGTGGTAAACGCGACACCAGCTTGAGGTTGGTAGCAGTGGTAAACGCGACACCAGCTTGAGGTTGGTAGCAGTGGTAAACGCGACACCAGCTTGAGGTTGGTAGCAGTGGTAAACACGACGCCAGCTTGAGGTTGGTAGCAGTGGTAAACACGACACCAACTTGAGGTTGGTAGCAGTGGTAAACACGGCATCAGCTTGAGGTTGGTAGCAGTGGTAAACACGGCATCAGCTTGTTAAATAGATATTACATCCCTTGTTTTACTGCTTAACACAATCAGTGTTGACAAATTAGCCATTTTTACAGTATATATCTCTAGAAAGGCGTAGAATTAAGGGGGATATGATTGAGGTGTATAAATGGAAAACAGGAATAAATAAAGGGGATGTAAATAGCGTGCTAAATATATCTAGCACAGACAGGACTCGCATTATTATTATTACAATCAAGGGGGAAGCGCTAAACCCGGAGGATTATACAGCGCCTGGGGGGGTATGTGGAAGGCATTCAGGCTTAATTTGGGGAACTGGAGCACAGATCCAATTCCCTAAATCAAGAGCCCCTCACCAACATCAAGGAACCTTCCTTGAGGGGACAGGACTCGCAGCAATGGTTTTAAGTTGGAAAAATTCAGATTCAGGAAGGATATAGGAGCACACTGGTTTGGTAATACACTTGTGGATGAGTGGAACAACTCACGAGTACCGTCATAAAAACTAAAACGTTGTGTAGTTTTAAAAATAGGTTGGATAAATACATGAGTGGGTGTGGGTGAGTGTGAGTTTGACCTGACTAGCTTGTACTACTAGGCCAGATGCCGTGCTCCTCCCTTAAGTGAATGTGACTGACCTGACTAGGGTGAGGCATTGGCTTACACCGGTGAGAGAATTGGACCTGCCTCGCATGGGCCAGTAGGCCTGCTGCAGTGTTCCTTCTTTCTTATGTTCTTATATCAAAGGATTTCATGAAAACTTTTTTTTTTTTGCCTGTGTAAACTGGGATAATTAAAATGTACCTAAACTTACGTAAGGGTAATTAAATATTTGAAAATTAATTATTAAAAAACCTATATTTTAAATATGTTACAAATTATTAATGTCGAATTTCTTCCGTTTGCGATTCAATAAAAATGATTACTGCTGAACAGAAACAAATTTAACTGACCAAATAAATATGAAATGGAGGATAACAAGTTACTTGTTGCCCTACAACTGTGTCCAGGGACTGGAACCTGTTGCCCTACAACTGTGTCCAGGGACTGGAACTTGTTGCCCTACAAATGTGTCCAGGGACTGTGTCCAGGGACTGGAACCTGCCCTACAACTGTGTCCCTATAACTGTGTCCAGGGACTGGAACCTGTTGCCCTACAACTGTGTCCAGGGACTGGAACCTGTTGCCCTACAACTGTGTCCAGGGACTGGAACCTGTTGCCCTACAACTGTGTCCAGGGACTGGAACTTGTTGCCTACAACTGTGTCCAGGGACTGGAGCCTGTTGCCCTACAACTGTGTCCAGGGACTGGAACTTGTTGCCCTACAACTGTATCCAGGGACTGGAACCTGTTGCCCTACAACTGTGTCCAGGGACTGGAGCCTGTTGCCCTACAACTGTGTCCAGGGACTGGAACCTGTTGGCCTACAACTGTGTCCAGGGACTGGAACTTGTTGCCCTACAACTGTGTCCAGGGACTGGAGCCTGTTGCCCTATAACTGTGTCCAGGGACTGGAACTTGTTGCCCTACAACTGTGTCCAGGGACTGGAACCTGTTGCCCTACAACTGTGTCCAGGGACTGGAACCTGTTGCCCTACAACTGTGTCCAGGGACTGGAGCCTGTTGCCCTATAACTGTGTCCAGGGACTGGAACTTGTTGCCCTACAACTGTGTCCAGGGACTGGAGCCTGTTGCCCTATAACTGTGTCCAGGGACTGAAACCTGTTGCCCTACAACTGTGTCCAGGGACTGGAACTTGTTGCCCTACAACTGTGTCCAGGGACTGGAGCCTGTTGCCCTATAACTGTGTCCAGGGACTGGAACCTGTTGCCCTACAACTGTGTCCAGGGACTGGAGCCTGTTGCCCTATAACTGTGTCCAGGGACTGAAACCTGTTACCCTACAACTGTGTCCAGGGACTGGAACTTGTTGCCCTACAACTGTGTCCAGGGACTGGAACCTGTTGCCCTATAACTGTGTCCAGGGACTGAAACCTGTTGCCCTACAACTGTGTCCAGGGACTGGAACCTGTTGCCCTACAACTGTGTCCAGGGACTGGAACCTGTTACCCTACAACTGTGTCCAGGGACTGGAACCTGTTACCCTACAACTGTGTCCAGGGACTGGAACCTGTTGCCCTACAACTGTGTCCAGGGACTGGAACTTGTTGCCCTACAACTGTGTCCAGGGACTGGAACCTGTTGGCCTACAACTGTGCCCAGGGACTGGAACCTGTTGGCCTACAACTCTGCCCAGGGACTGGAACCTGTTGGCCTACAACTGTGCCCAGGGACTGGTGTCAGCATAGTTGCTGATCCCTGAGTTATATAGCATAGCATATTAGTATCATCCATGTGCTTTAGATAGGAGATCCCTTGTAGGCCTGTGACTGTGTGACGTCACGGGATGCGCATGTGTACGCTCGTACCTCTGCCCCGGTCTCACTCGGCGCAGACACCCAGGCGAAGACAGGCAAGGCACTGGGCTCCAGTTCCCATCATCTCAGTCTGACAATATATCGTAACCATCCAACAAGTGTGTCTACCTTCAACCCTCGATATCTCCATTTAAGAACCCCTACGATACTGGAACCTGTTGGCCTACAACTGTGTCCAGGGACTGGAACCTGTTGGCCTACAACTGTGTCCAAGGACTGGAACCTGTTTCCCTACGACTGTGTCCAGGGACTGGAACCTGTTGGCCTACAACTGTGCTCAGGGACTGGAACCTGTTGCCCTACAACTGTGTCCAGGGACTGGAACTTCAAAAGATGATGATATTATAAGATGTATATATGTCAAAAATGCACCAAGGAGAAAACAACTATAATGTGCAAGAAAGGTATACAATACCGACAAGATGAAAATTAAGACACTTGTGCAACATCTGATTATCTTTATTGTAGACGTTTCGCCATCCAGTGGCTTTATCAGTACAGATTCTAGGACATAATTAGAAAACAGAAGAACTATATACAAAAGATGAGGTAATCAGTCCAACTCCAAGGCTGAGGGACTGATTACCTCATCATTTGTATATAGTTCCATTGTCTTCTAATTATGTCCTAAAATCTGCACTGATAAAGCCACTGGATGGCAAAACGTCTACAATAAAGATAACCAGATGTTGCACATGTGTCTTAACTTTCATCAACAACTATAACGGAAGATAAAAAATCTTGGCTGCAGCTAAAATACGACAGTTTGATGTTTTGGATCAGATTAATCTCCGTCAACGTGATTGTTGAGTTTCTGTATCATTGTTAATATGCATGTTATAAATCCTACATACTCAAGAAAATGTTACTTACGAAAAAGAGAATGTCAAGTGAAGACCCACCCCAAGACTCGGCAACAACGCCATGTAGAAGACTGCGAGGTGATGTTCTTTCTCGTAACCAACCACAATTAGACATGCAGACAAAAAAAAAATAATAGTAATGCCATCAACAACATTTTGAAGTTTAGAGATAAGTTAATATCGCCAAGGAGAGAGAAATGACAATGACAGAAATTCTTACCTACGATGTTTCACCTTCATTCTTAGATGAAAATGGCGCTACTACTAAACCCATGAAGTTTCAACTCATGTGTGAATGGACAAAGTTAGCTACCACACACCGAAATTTCTTTAAAAAAAAAAAACAGTATTGTTGTTGACGTTATGAATCAGTTTGGACGGATGCTAGTTAAGGGAAACAACACATATGAAAACCTGTTTATAACGCTTTACAATGTGAATAATAACTGCAAATTCAGTCGTGCTGACTATGTTTTGACAGCTACTTTCAACTATCAACCACTGAGAGAAAAGTCTTCTGTAGTACCACTACTGTTGGTTTCCATTGCTACCACTACGAAGCTTCCTGTGCAGATGCCAAGATTCTGGGCATCAGTTTACACCAAAAGTTTAATTCAAGATGCACTGAGAAAGTATCTCAAGAAGTCATCAACAATGGGACACTGTCCTTGGTGGCTTGCTGCTTGAAAATGGACCTACTTCGGCGGTAGCATTAAAAGACAGAAGCTTCACAACATTCAAAGATATTCTTCAAGCACCTGTTGAGGAGGCTGTCTTACGTGTTATACCTCACGTTTTCCACGACGTTAAACAAGGGCTGCAGCGTGTGCTGTTGTGCTTTCAAATGACACAAATGTTTTTATAAGACTAATTAATTTCTACAAACGGACCCGCTGAATTATGGACGAGAAAGTCAGCATTAGATTTCATACCATACCTTGTAGAAAAGATGTCCTACCACAGGATGAAATGTGTACTCATGGCACCCTTGCTTTTTATTGGTGATGCTGCACCTTCTGTCGAGTCCTATGCTTTCCTAGGGAGATTCCTGTGTGCAGATTTGGGATTGGTCCCTCTAGGATTTTCCAGGTGTAAATTATGATGTACCTTTCTCACCTGTGCTCCAAGAAGTACAGGTCTAGGGACTTGAACGTTCCCAGTAGCTGAGATGTCAAGGCTTCCTCTTGTGGTTTCTTACAGTTTTTGATGAAAACAGACTTTCAGATGTCTGGGCATGGGGCAGAATGCATGAGTATGTCATTAATTGCCTTTTCGAAGTCCATTGGTGTTAGGGGTATGTCAGAAATTTTGAGTCTTGGTCACAAAAAATTATTCAAATTGTTGACCGTTAGTCTGATTAATGGCTCACTAAACACCGAGTCATACTGAGAATTCAGTGTCTTACTCATTGCTTTGCTGTCATCTGTGTAAGTCCCATCTCGTTTAAGCAAGGGCCAATACTGGACATGGTTTTTGCCCTAGATAAATATTTTGTATGTATTTCAGTTTTATTTACTGCCTCAAGTTCTGTGTTTCCTGGATCCTGCATTAACTAAAGTTCGATATACATGTATTCTACTTCTCGAGCCAGGACGTCTTTCCGTATTCCGGACAGACTAGCCGCATTGAGCTCTCTGATTCTTCGTCTTCGCCTGTAGAGGGAGTGTCTATTTTTAGTTTATATCTTCTTTCTTTTTTTTAGGATAATGTGCCTTAAGCACACCTAGTGTCAATGAGTTGATCCATTCCAGGCATTGGTTCAGATCCATGTTGCTCAAGATATCTTCTCAGCATGTTTCGTCAAGGGCATGGTTAATTTCATCCCACTGAATATTCTTGCTACTGAAGTTGACTTTGGTGCAGGCTTCCTCATTTTTCTGGTCAGGACCTCTGTGCATACAAGTCTGAACTTCGATTAGGTTATGATCCAAAATAATCCTCTTTGATACTGTTATAATTCATACCATATCGCTATTAGTAGTAAAAACAAAGTCAAGTGTATCTTCCAGTCTTCTTGGCTCCACTATTTACTGGCTTAAGGTGAATTTGTTGCAGAGATTCAATAGCTCGTGTCAGTAGTGCACAGTACGTATTCCAATAACCATTACAGCTAGTCACGTGACCATAAGTGTAGACGATGCCAGGTGTATCTTGACCAGTCTCGTTACGACAACTGGGCAGGCAGAGACAGGTTCTTTAACAAACCATAACAGACCAAGTATACTGTGTTTTGTTACCAGTAGCACTCATCCGAGCTGCCACTTGGGGTTACCTCCTCTATAACTTTGGTCACATTCTTCCATTTTAAATGGCTTAAACTAAAATCACCAAACAACATATATGGGGCTGAGGTTGGAAGATTTTCAGACAGTAGTCAATTTTTAATAGGTGTTCCTTGAATTGTTGGGAAGTTGCATCTGGTGGCTTATATACAACCACCGTGAATAGGTTTTGGTTCTCAAACTTTACTGTCAAATGTTCAACTACTTCATTTGCGGTGTTTAGTATTTCTGAGCAAATGAGCGACTGTGACATATAGGCCAACCTCTCCTTGTTGCCTGTACTTTCTGTAGCATCTCAAGTTGTACCCTGGTATCTATATTTCGTTGTCAAAGTGATCTTTTGAGTGGGTCTCTGTGAAAGCCGCAATGAATTTGACTGCGAGTTCACTGATGAAAGATATTTTATTGTTGGTTGATGGCTTTACAAATACAAATGATGTATTACTTGTTTACTAGGAGAGCGACCTTATTTGCTGCCACTGTGTGTGTCCTGGAGTGTGGACCACTGATGGACCTCTAAAAAGTCTCCGAGGTGTTGGAGTATTTTTGCCATTTCCTGCCAACTTTTTTTTCTTCCTGCTACTAAAAAATATCTTTCTATTTAATGATTTTAATTATCATGGTTTGTTTCTCAAGGTTTGTGTGATCTGTACCTTTTAGTCCCTTTCAAACGGTGTGATGAGCAGTTTGTGCTGTAGCTTTGTCTTTCATATTCTGGTAAATAACATATTTCAGGGTGAAAAAGTTTACAGGAAGAAGAATGCTACACTCCTTTGGTCAAGAGGTCGCAGCATTTTTCTGGATATCAAAGTTCCACATCCCATTTGTTTTTCCAAATATTCCATGTCTACAGATACCCCAGGCATAGAATCTGCACAAATTTGCTTTCTGGTGGGTAGGATTTGTGGGGACTGCTGTGGCACTGAGGCTGTTGTAACACCAAGGCTGTAATAATATTGGTAGAATTACCGACAATATGCTAGGTGGACAAGTTTGGTTTGAAAGGGTGTGTAAAAGAAGGAAATTATAAGTGAACGCAGGGAAAAAACAGGGTGATAAGGATAAAATTAGGAAATGAAATACTGGATATCAGATTGGAGAAAGGGAGTATGGAGGAAGTGAATGTTTTTAGATATTTGGAAGTGGACTTGTTAGCAGATGGGTCTCTGAGGCGAATCACAGAGGTGAATCACAGAATTGATGAGGGGAAAATGGTGAAAGGAGCACCCAGGGGTCTGTGGAGATAAAAGAACGTTATCCAAGGAAGCAAGGGGAGGAATGTACGAGAGTATAGTGGTACCAACACTCTTATATGGGTGTGAAGCATAGGTGGTGAATGTTGCAACAAGAAGACTGGAGGCAGTGGAGATGTCATGTCTAAAGGCAATGTGTGGTACCTTTGATATACCATTGATGAGTTTCGAGTCTTTAAACTCCTGGAGCACAGCCATGGACCAGGCTTGTCTGGTGCTGCATATAATGCAGAGAATCAGTAGTTTGAAGATTAGGAGGTGAGAGATTATTATCCAGAGGGCTGAGGAGGGATTGTTGAGGTGGTTCGGACATTTGAAGGGGGTAGGGGAGTTTCGGTGGGGGGAAATAAATGGGATTAAATCTGGAGTATCTGAGAGAGTTAGAGCTAAGGAAGGGTTAGCAGTAATGTTGAAGGATCAGTTATGGAAGGAGAAAAGAGAATATGAATGTGTAAATTCAAGGATTAAAGTAAAGGTTGGATGCGAAAAGTGGGTCATAATAAGCGTGTATGCACCTGGAGAAGAGAGGAATGTAGAGGAGAGAGAGAGATTTTGGGAGATGTTAAGTGAATGTATAGGAACCTTTGAACCAAGTGAGAGAGTAATTGTGGTAGGGGGCCTGAATGCTAAAGTAGGAGAAACTTTTAGAGAGGGTGTGGTAGGTAAGTTTGGGGTGCCAGGTGTAAATGATAATGGGAGCCCTTTGATTGAACTTTGTATAGAAAGGGGTTTGGTTATAGGTAATACATATTTTAAGAAAAAGAGGATAAGTATACAAGATACGATGTAGGGCGAAATGACAGTAGTTTGTTGGATTATGTATTGGTAGATAAAAGACTGTTGAGTAGACTTCAGGATGTACATGTTTATAGAGGGGCCACAGATATATTAGATCACTTTTTAGTTCTAGCTACACTGAGAGTAAAAGGTAGATGGGATACAAGGAGAATAGAAGTATCAGGGAAGAGGAGGCAGTTAGGGTAAGATATAAACAGCTATTGGAGGATATATGGGCTAATGAGAGCATAGGCAATGGGGTCGAAGAGGTATGGGGTAGGTTTAAAAATGTAGTGTTAGAGTGTTCAGCAGAAGTTTGTGGTTACAGGAAAGTGGGTGCGGGAGGGAAGAGAAGCGATTGGTGGAATGATGATGTGAAGAGAGTAGTAAGGGAGAAAAAGTTAGAATATGAGAAGTTTTTACAAAGTAGAAGTGATGCAAGGAGGGAAGAGTATATGGAGAAAAAGATAGAGGTTAAGAGAGTGGTGAAGTAATGTAAAAAGAGAGCAAATGAGAGAGTGGGTGAGAAGTTATCAACAAATTTTGTTGAAAATAAGAAAAAGTTTTGGAGTGAGATTAACAAGTTAAGGAAGCTTAGAGAACATATGGATTTGTCAGTTAAAAATAGGAGAGGAGAGTTATTAAATGGAGAGTTAGAGGTATTGGGAAGATGGAGGGAATATTTTGAGGAATTGTTAAATGTTGATGACGATAGGGAAGCTGTGATTTCGTGTATAGGGCAAGGAGGAATAACATCTTGTAGGAGTGAGGAAGAGCCAGTTGGGAGTGTGGGGGAAGTTCGTGAGGCAATGGGTAAAATGAAAGGGGGTAAGGCAGCCGGGATTGATGGGATAAAGATAGAAATGTTAAAAGCAGGTGGGGATATAGTTTTGGAGTGGTTGGTGCAATTATCTGATAAATGTATGGAAGAGGGTAAGGTACCTAGGGATTGGCAGAGAGCATGCATAGTTCCTTTGTATAAAGGCAAAGGGAACAAAAGAGAGTGCAAAAATTATAGGGGGATAAGTCTGTTGAGTATAACTGGTAAAGTGTTTGTTAGAGTCATTATTGAAAGAATTAAGAGTAAGACGGAGAATAGGATAGCAGATGAACAAGGAGGCTTTAGGAAAGGTAGGGGGTGTGTGGACCAGGTGTTTACAGTGAAACATATAAGTGAACAGTATTTAGATAAGGCTAAAGAGGTTTTTGTGGCATTTATGGATTTGGAAAAGGCGTATGACAGGGTGGATAGGGGAGCAATGTGGCAGATGTTGCAGGTGTATGGTGTAGGAGGTAGGTTACTGAAAGCAGTGAATAGTTTTTATGAGGATAGTGAGGCTCAAGTTAGAGTATGTAGGAAAGAGGGAGATTATTTCCCAGTAAAAGTAAGCCTTAGACAAGGATGTGTGATGTCACCGTGGTTGTTTAATATATTTATAGATGGGGTTGTAAGAGAAGTAAATGCGAGGGTCTTGGCAAGAGGTGTGGAGTTAAAAGATAAAGAATCACACATAAAGTGGGAGTTGTCACAGTTGCTCTTTGCTGATGACACTGTGCTCTTGGGAGGTTCTGAAGAGAAGTTGCAGAGGTTGGTGGATGAATTTGGTAGGGTATGCAAAAGAAGAAAATTAAAAGTGAATACAGGAAAGAGTAGGGTTATGAGGATAACAAAAAGATTAGGTGATGAAAGATTGGATATCAGATTGGACGGAAGGAGTATGGAGGAGGTGAAAGTATTCAGATATTTGGGAGTGGACGTGTCAGCGGATGGGTCTATGAAAGATGAGGTGAATCATAGAATTGATGAGGGGAAAAGGGTGAGCGGTGCACTTAGGAGTCTGTGGAGACAAAGAACTTTGTCCTTGGAGGCAAAGAGGGGAATGTATGAGAGTATATATAGTTTTACCAATGCTCTTATATGGGTGTGAAGCATGGGTGATGAATGTTGCAGCGAGGAGAAGGCTGGAGGCAGTGGTAATGTCATGTCTGAGGGCAATGTGTGGTGTGAATACAATGCAGAGAATTCGTAGTTTGGAAGTTAGGAGGAGGTGCGGGATTACCAAAACTGTTGTCCAGAGGGCTGAGGAAGGGTTGTTGAGGTGGTTCGGACATGTAGAGAGAATAGAGCGAAACAGAATGACTTCACGAGTGTATCAGTCTGTAGTGGAAGGAAGGTGGGGTAGGGGTCGGCCTAGGAAAGGTTGGAGGGAGGGGGTAAAGGAGGTTTTGTGTGCGAGGGGCTTGGACTTCCAGCGGGCATGCGTGAGCGTGTTTGATAGGAGTGAATGGAGACAAATGGTTTTTAATACTTGACGTGCTGTTGGAGTGTGAGCAAAGTAACATTTATGAAGGGATTCAGGGAAACCGGCAGGCCGGACTTGAGTCCTGGAGATGGGAAGTACAGTGTCTGCACTCTGAAGGAGGGGTGTTAATGTTGCAGTTTAAAAACTGTAGTGTAAAGCACCCTTCTGGCAAGACAGTGATGGAGTGAATGATGGTGAAAGTTTTTCTTTTTTGGGCCACCCTGCCTTGGTGGGAATCGGCCAGTGTGTTAATAAAAAATAATAATAACAACAAAACAAGCGAATGACTTGGAGGGCGTATAAATCTGTAATGGAAGGAAGGCGGGGTAAGGGTAGTCCTAGGAAAGGTTGGAGGAAAGGGGGGTAAAGAATATTTTGTGTGCGAGGGACTTGGACTTCCAGCAAGCGTGAGTGAGGAGGGTGTTACGTAAGAGTAGAGACAATGGTTTTTATGACTTGACGTGCTGTTGGAATGTGAGCAAAGCAGCATTTATGAAGGGATTCTAGGAAACCAGTTAGCCTAACTCGAGTCCTGAGGGCGGGAAATACATTGCCTGTGCTATAAACGAGAGGTCTTGATATGTTTCAGTTTTTAAACTGTATTGCAGACGTGCGTCTGGTAAGA
Organism: Cherax quadricarinatus; assembly: GCF_038502225.1. Lineage (NCBI taxonomy): Eukaryota > Metazoa > Arthropoda > Malacostraca > Decapoda > Parastacidae > Cherax > Cherax quadricarinatus. Next base: position 54,126,631 of record NC_091294.1, on the reverse strand, counting down.
CAGAGTGAATGATGAAAGTGTTTCTTCTTTTTCTGATCACCTGCCCTGGCAGGAAACTGACAATGTGTTAATAAAAAAATGTTAAGGAAAAGGACACAAGTGTGATTCAAATGGCACATAGTCATATCATCGCAACCAGCCCCTCCATAATTGACCAGACTAGGACTAAACCAAAGAACCTTGAATCAGTCAATACAGGGGTTTCCACACCTTGTGCGGGCTGTAACAGAGCATACGTCAGTGAAACACCAAGAAGCCTCCGCACACATCTCAAGGAACACATTATTGCATGCAGCAACGATAGCTGACAGGAGAAAGGAGCTTACGACAACCTTTCGTTCCAACTTGTAAATGGTCCAAATCGAATCGAAACGTCGTAAGCTCCTCTCTCGTATGAGTGGGTTATTTGTGTATTGTTCCGGTCATGGTATTGTTCCTTTTATTACTTGAACATTGTAAGTAAAGTAAAAGGACACAAGTGCAACTAATGTGACATTTTATTGTGGCAACGTTTCGTTCTCCAGGAGCTTTATCAAGCCATTACGTAACGGCTTGATAAAGCTCCTGGAGAGCGAAACGCTGCCACAATAAAATGTCACATTAGTTGCACTTGTGTCCTTTTACTTTACATATTGTCGGTAATTCTACCAACTTTATTACTTGAACATTGCTGGTGTACAACACTGTAATTCCGCCAACCAGCTGATGAAATTTAACGGCGCTTGCCTTATGATTGAAGAACCCAATTTATGTAGACGTAAATGCCCTGAATCATCCTTAATCATTTTATCAAATACTAATAAACAAAATAAATTCATCTTTGTCATCTCTGAAGTATTAGCCGATACTACTAATATTAACAGCATGAGCCATTTAGCTTACTGCAGTGATTGTATTACATCACGTTCTAATATATATATATATATATATATATATATATATATATATATATATATATATATATATATATATATATATATATATATATGTCGTGCCGAATATGTAAAACTGGTCAATTAGCAAGAACTCATTTAAAATTAAGTTCTTTCTGAAATTTTCTCTTATATGTTTAAAGATATATTTTTTTCATTAATGTTAATGTAACAATTTTTAATTTTGCACCAAAAGAATCTTAGAAAACTTACCTAACCTTATTATAACAAGATCAATTTATTTTAGCCTAACCCAACTAAATATATTTTAGATTTGTTTACAGTAATTTAATACTAAACAAACACAGTGAAATATATTTTTTTCGTTAGGTTCAGAATGATTTTGGCGAAATTATTGCATACACAAATTTTCACTTGTCCTATATGGCAAGATGAGCGTTGCTATTTAAGCCAAGATCGCAAGTTCTGGCTCTTCGGCACGAGATATATATATATATATATATATATATATATATATATATATATATATATATATATATATATATATATATATATATCCCGCCTCATGGTGAGTGTGGCATGCAAAGAGTACATAACCTTTATTCGGCGTATGTACACACCCTCATTTACAGGCTATCTCCCCCAACCAGCAAACCAGGTGACTGAGGGTTGACGATGGGGCACCGTCATTCAACCAGTACCCAGGTTCCAGCCAATGAGAAGATGGTTTTGGCAATCGCAGAGGTTATGTGGGTACCACTCTCCTGTCTGCCCTTGTCATTCCCATTCTAGAGCTGGATGAAGCACGGTCTGCTCTCTAGTGGCTTCTATTCTGCCTTGCTTACCGTGGAGTGCACTAATACCTATTGTTGTATATAGTATACATACTTCTGTTCTAAACTGGTGAAGGATAATATAAGTCAAAAGTTTTCTGCTGTGTTTATTTTGCTCCCTTTACACCCAGGATAACAGGCCATTTGGACTCCTGGGTTGTAATAGTGAGCGAAAATTCATGCCACTCTAACCCACTGGACCATACAATCCTACAAGAATAACGCACCCAGCTGAGCTAGGTGTTGTACCATGATCAGTGGACACACGATGGTGTGAGTGCCTCAAGAGCTATTTCATTCTAGTCCCCGTTTGGTGTACTAGCCTCCATGAGCATTATACATAGTATTGTAACCACGAACAAGTGGTATTTAATCAATAACAACACTGCGACTAGCCGGGAGATTGAACCCTTGTTGTTTTAGCCCGCCTCATGGTTAGCGAAAATTCACGATGCTCTAACCCACTGGACCATACAATCCTACAAGAATCATGCATATAAACCCAGTGTCTGCATTATTTGTAATAGCTTGATACAGCTCCTGGAGAGCGAAACATTGTAGCCATAAAATATCGCATTACTTACACTTGTGTCCTTTTACATAACACAAAGGTGGTTGTAACACTGAAGTTGTTGTAACCCAGAGGTTGTTGTACACAGACGTTGTAACACTGAGGTTGTTGTAACTACTACCTGGAGGGTATTCCGGGGATCAATGTCCCCGCGGCCCGGTTCATGACCAGGCCTCCTGGTGGATCAGGGCCTGATCAACTAGGCTGTTATTGCTGGCCGCACGTAGTCAAATGTACGAACCACAGCCCGGCTGATCCGGCACTAACTTTAGGTATCTGTCCAGCTCCCTCTTGAAGACAACCAGGGGTCTATTGGTAATTCCCCTTATGGCTGCTGGGAGGAAGTTGAACAGTCTTGGGCCCCAGACACTTATTGTATTTTCTCTTAGTGTACTAATGGCGCCCCTACTCTTTACTGGGGGTATGTTGCATCGCCTGCCAAGTCTTTTATTTTCGTATGGTGTGATTTCTGTGTGTAAATTAGGAACCAGTCCCTCCAGAATCTTTCAGGTGTAGATTATGACATATCTCTCTCGCCTGCACTCCAGTGAGTACAAGTCAAGTGCTTCAAAGCGTTCCAAGTAGTTAAGATGTTTGATGGAACTTATATGTGCACTAAAGGCTCTCTGTACACTCTCTAGATCTGCAATTTCAACTGCCCTGAATGGGGATATTAATGTACAGCAGTATTCCAGGCTAGAGAGAACAAGTGATTTAAAAAGGATCATCATTGGCTTAGCATCTCTTGTCTTGAATGTTCTCATTATCCATCCTATCAGTTTCTCGCAGATGTGATAGTGGCATTGTTGTGGTCTTGAAGGTGAGATCCTCAGACATTACCACTCCTAGGTCCTTCACATTACTTTTCTGCTCTATTGTGTGATCAGAGTTTGTAGTATACTCAGTTCTAGTTATTATTTCCTTCAGTTTACCATAACGGAGCAGTTGGAATTTGTCTTCAATGAACATCATATTCTCTGTTGCCCATTGGAAAACTTGGTTTATATCTTCTTGGAGATTTGCCGTGTCCTCAGTGGATGACACACTCATGCAAATCCTAGTATCGTTTGCAAAGGATGATACAGTGCTGTGGTTTACATCTCTGTCTATACCTGATACGAGGATGAGGAATAGGATAGTGGCGAGTATTGTGCCTTGTGGAACAGAGTTCATCATTATGGCAGCTTCCGATTTAATTCAATTTAACACTACTCTTTGTGTGCGATTGGTTAGAAAGTTGAAGATCCATCTGCCTACTTTGCCAGTTATCCCTTTAGCACGAATTTTGTGTGCTATTACACCATGGTCGCACTTGTCAAAGGCTTTTGCAAAATCTGTGTATACTACATTGCATTATGTTAGTTTTCCTGTGCATCCAAGACCATATCATAGTGGTCCAGTAGTTGCGAGAGGCAGGAGCGACCTGTTCTGAACTCATGTTGCCCTGGATTGTGCAACTGTTGGAAGTTCAAGTGGTTTGCTATCCTGCTTCTTAGAACTTTTTCAAATACTTTTATGATGTGGGACGTTAAAGCTATTGGTCTGTAGTTCTCGGCTATTGCTTTGCTGTAAACTTTAAGGAGTGGGGCTATATCCGCTGTTTTCAGTGACTGGAATCTCACCTGTGCCTATGCTTCTTCTACATAGCATACTTAGGGCCGTGAGAGGGGTTTCTTGCAGTTCTTAATGAACACTGAGTTCCACGAGTCTAGGCTGGGGCGGAGTGCATGGGCATGTTGTCAATGACTTTCTCAAAGTCTAGTGGAGTTAGGGTTATGTCAGAAATTTGGCATACATTGACAAGGTTTCGAGGCTCATTCATGAAAAAATTATTTGGATTGTCTATTTTTAGACTGATTAGTGGCTCGCTGAACACAGAGTCGTATTGAGATTTCAGTATCTCACTTATTTCTTTGTTGTCATCAGTGTAGGATCCGTTTTGTCTGAGCAGGGGCCCTATACTAGAAGTGGTTTTTGCCTTGTTTTTGGCATATGAAAAGAAATATTTCGAATTTCTTTTAATTTCACTAATCGCTTTTAGCTTCTCTTATCTCTATTGGGCCCTGTACGAGTCCTTTAACTTAAGCTCAATATTTTCCACTTCCTTGGTTAGCGCTTCCTTCCATGTTTCAGATAATCTAGCATTCTTGAGGAGCTCAGTGATTCTTCACCTTCTCCTGTAGAGGCTCTCTCTCTCTCTCTCTCTCTCTCTCTCTCCCCAGTTTACTTTTTCTCTTCTTTTTTCTTAGGGGAATATGCCTCGAACATACTTCAGCTACCAGAAAGTTGATCTTTTCAAGGCACTGGTTAGGGTCCATATAATTTAAGATATCTTCCCAACATGTTTCATTTAGAACACAGTTTACCTGGTCCCAGTTGATGTTCTTGAAGTTGAATTTGGTAAAGGTACCCTCATAGCTGTATGCAGTTTGTTGATCAGAACCCTTGTGCATGATGAAGATTGAGATACTTATGCAACATATGGGAATCTAGATTCCCATATGTTGCATAAGTGTCTCAATCTTCAACTGTCAGGCACTGTATCATCGTGGGATCTTGATACAAAGAATTCTTCAAAACTTGTCCAACCTTTGGACGAAGACCTACTTCGACTAGTGGATGGTACCACTATGACCCCGCATCCTCCTGCTTCGCCTAACCTGACTACAGTATATAAGCCAAGTCTACGGCCCTATGCTGTACATTCTACAAGATTGATGGACTGAACACATCGGCTCCAGGCTGAAGGACTGATTACCTCAAACTCATCCTGTCCTTACACCTTTCTACTTTGCATTGGACTGATGAAGCCACTGTGTGGCGAAACGTTTCCTCAATAAAGATTCCCATATGTTGCATAAGTGTCTCAATCGTCAACTTGTTGGTTTTCAAAACCATTCATCACACCCTTGTGCATGTAAGTCTGGACTTCGATTAGATTGTGATTAGAATTAGTTGCTTTTGATATTATGTTTCTTTCCAGGTCCTCATTATTTGTGAAAATAAGGTCAATTATGTTCTCCAGTCTTGTTGGCTCCACTATCTGCTGACTTAGGGTGTGTCTATTGCAGAAATCCAGCAGCCCCTGTGTGTGTGACTTTTCATCTGAGCTGCCTCCAGTGATTATTTCTGCTACATTATTTGCTACATTCTTCCATTTTGTATGTCTTAGATTGAAGTCACCAAGCAGCAAGATGTTTGGGGATGGGGTTGGTAGGTTTTCCAGACAGTAGTCAATTTTCGAAAGATGTTCCTTGAACTTTTGGGAAGTTGCATCTGGTGGCTTATGTACAAACACAATGATTAAGCTTTAGTTCTTGATTTTTATTGTTAGAACTTCAACTACATCATTTGTGGTGTTCAGTATCTCTGTGCAAACGAGCGACTCTTTGACATACAGGCCACCCCCCCTCCTTTGTCTGTTCTTTCTGTCTCATCTGAAAAGGTTGTATCCAGGTATCCATATTTCATTGTCAAAGTGATCTTTTGCGTGTGTGTCTGTGAAGGCTGCAAACAGTGCTTTTGACTCCCCTAGAAGTCCACTATTGAGAGGTATTGTGTTGTTGGTGGATGGCTTAAGGCCCTGTGTATTAGCAAATATAAATGAGGTTGTGTTGTATGTTTGTTGTTGGCATCAGTAGTCGTGTCTGGAGGGGCCACTGGCTGTGCCTCCAGTCCAACAAGGCTCCAAGGTGAACTATTTTGCTTATTTCTTTCCACTTTCTTTCTTCGTTTCCTACCACTAAAAAATTACTTGAAATGAAGTTGTCATAACTACTGTAATTATGATTTGTGTTACGTAGTGTGCACCTCCTGGTCCCTTTTAACCCTTAAACTGTCCAAACGTTGATCTACGTTTTTTCAACATTTGAAAGTATGTAAAAAAAAAAGATCTACATTTTTTTACATTTGAAAACGTGTAAAAAACTTTGATCTACTTTTTTTTGTTATATTTGAAAATATGTAAAAAAAACTGAAGATCTACTTTTGAAGCACTACGAATGTGAACGTAAATCTGTTTGGACAGTTTAAGGGTTAAGTGGTATGCGGGGCAGCTGGTGTTGTAACACTGTTTTTCGAGGACTGAAGAGCGGCACATCTCAGGGTGGAAGAGTTTGCAAGAGGTAGAACGACACACTCCTTTAGACAGAAGGTCTCGGCATTTTTTGGGATGCTCAAAGTTGCATGTCCCCTTTATTTTCCCATATATTCCATGCTTACAGATGTCCAAAGCATAGATTTTGCACCATTTTGCTTTTGGTTGGATACAATTCATACTGGATGTATTCCCAATTTGTGTAGATCCTAGAACTGCACTACAGTCTTCGATAACCGAGCAAGAGACACCACCATCTGTTTTCAGGAGGCCAACATTTTCCCAGGAAGAGGACTCCTCTACTACATCTGTAATAGGGGCTATGGTTGTGGAAGAGTCTTTAGCCGAACCCGGATTTGCACTATGGCTGGGGGATGAATCTGGGTCAGCCCTGGGGGCTGGGGGATGAATCTGGGTCAGCCCTGGGGGCTGGGGGATGAATCTGGGTCAGCCCTGGGGCTGGGGCTAAACTAGCTGATTTTTTTTTTCCAGTGGGTGTCTATTTTTGGGTCAACTGTTGTAGACTGGGCATTCTGAGTCTTAAACTTTACTCCTCTTCCATCCTCCCATGCTCTATTCTGGGTAGACTATCCAATAGTTCCTCTTTTTCATATTTATTAACCTCCTGAGTACTTTCCTGATATCTGTCCATAGTTCCACATCCTTATTGCAGATCCAGAAACACCCTTCAAGACGGATGTCGTTTTTAGATGCAGTGTTTATTATTGCACAGGAGACATGATGTTTTGTAAAACAAATGTTGCATGTGATTCTGGATTTTTTCCCAAGAGCCTTTTCACATGTCCCACAGGTATACTGTACTGCCATCCTGCCTGTATCCTACTTGCAAACTGGGTACCACAAGAAACTGATTTTCACTTTACCTTTCTGTTCTGCACTCAGGTGGTGGGGTGTTACAGGGTCAATGCATGGGTATGTGGGATGTATTTAATATGGAGACTTACTATACATTAAAAACATTTGTGGTGTATTACATCACACAGACTTTTCCAATTCGGGTATATTTCCAGAGCATCTCACATACACAAGTCAGGTGCATGTTTTCTTACAGTTGGGTTTTTGAAATTTGGGGTATATTGTGTTATTATGGTGGTATATGATGGGCCTGTGTGCTTGCCTGGTAGCCCTGCCAGACTTATGGCTGAAACACACTAACCCAGGGCACACAGCATTTCTCGCATGCGATGCGACATTTTAGTTTAAAAACACCTCTTTATGTTTAATCACTACCCTCGAGTCGTTCCACTGACAATTTAGACTCACTAGGTCTTTCCACTATGCATCGGTATCCTAGTCATTTTATTATAAGTGGTAACTCAAACCTTGATGTGCGTACACTTGTCACGTGTCAACACTAGGACGGGTACATTGTCTCACACTTCACTTTTTTTTTTGTTACTTTTATTTTATCACTCTACTGCCCACTGGTTACCACAAAGGACATACACTACATATATTCAAGATACACTTTCCTTTTCACTGCACTACACTGGGATCACTGTGTTATCACTCACGGCAGTTAGGCCGAGCTAATTTTCCTCTTACACAGGTTGTGAGACAGAGGTTGTAACAAAGAGGTTGTTGTAACACAGAGGTTGTTGTGGTGTGTTGGTGGTGGTGTGTTGGTAGTGGTGTGTTGTTGGTGGTGGGGTGTGTGTTGGTGGTGGTGGGGAGGGTGTTGGTGGTGGGGTGTGTGTTGGTGGTGGTGGGGGGGGGGTGTTGGTGGTGGGGTGTGTTGGTGGTGGTGGGGGTGTTGGTGGTGGGGGGGTGTTGGTGGTGGGGGGTGTTGGTGGTGAGGGGGGGTGTTGGTTGTGGGGGGGATGTTGGTGGTGGGGGGTTAGTGGTGGGAGGGTGGTGGGGGGTGTTGGTGGTGGGGGTGTTGGTGGTGGGGGGTGTTGGTGGTGGGGGAGTTGGTGGTGGTAGGGGTGTTGGTGGTGGGGGGTGTTGGTGGTGGGGGGTGTTGGTGGTAGGAGGTGTTGGTGGTAGGGGTGTTGGTGGTAGGAGGTGTTGGTGGTAGGGGTGTTGGTGGTAGGAGGTGTTGGTGGTAGGGGTGTTGGTGGTAGGAGGTGTTGGTGGTAGGGGTGTTGGTGGTAGGGGGTGTTGGTGGTGGGGGGTGTTGGTGGTGGGGGGTGTTGGTGGTGGGGGGTGTTGGTGGTGGGGGGGTGTTGGTGGTGGGGGGGTGTTGGTGGTGGGGGGGGTGTTGGTTGTGGGGGGTGTTGGTGGTGGGGGGGGGGTGGGGGGTGTTGGTGGTGGGGGTGTTGGTGGTGGGGGGTGGGGGTGGTGGGGGGTGGTGGTGGTGGGGGGTGTTGGTGGTGGTATGGGTGTGATGGTGGTATGGGTATGATGGTGGTGGTATGGGTGTGATGGTGGTGGTATGGGTGTGATGGTGGTATGGGTATGATGGTGGTGGTATGGGTGTTGTTGGTGGTATGGGTGTTGCTGGTGGTGGTGTGTTGTTGTTGGTGGTATGGTGGTGTGATGTTGGTGGTATGGGTGTTGTTGGTGGTGGTGTGTTGTTGGTGGTATGGTGGTGTGATGGTGGTGTGTTGTTGGTGGTATGGTGGTGTGATGGTGTGTTGTTGGTGGTATGGTGGTGTGATGGTGGTGTGTTGTTGGTGGTATGGTGGTGTGATGGTGGTGGTGTGTTGGTGTTGGTGTGTTGGTGGTGGTGTTGATGGTGTGCTGGTGATGTGCTGGTGGCAGTAGTGTGTTGGTGGTGTTGATGGTGATGTGCTGGTGGCGGTGGTGTGTTGGTGGGGGTGGTGTTGGAGGGGGTGGTGTTGGTGGGGGTGGTGGTGGTATGGTGGTGTGTCGGTGGTGTCTTGGTATGTTGGTGGTGGTGTGTTGGTGGGGGTGGTGGTGGTGTGCCGGTGGTGTCTTGGTGTGTTGGTGATGGTGTTAGTGGTTGTGGTGGTAGTGGTGTTGGTGGTGGTGGTGTGTTGGTGGTGTGGTGGTGGTGGTGTGTTGTTGGTGGTGTGGTGGTGGTGGTGTGGTGGTGGTGGTGTGTTGGTGGTGGTGTGGTGGTGGTGGTGTGTTGGTGGTGGTGGTGGTGGAGGTGTGTTGGTGGTGTGTTGGTGGTGGTGGTGTGTTGGTGGTGGTGTGTCGGTGGTGGTGGTGGTGTGTTGGTGGTGTTGATGGTGATGTGCTGGTGGCGGTGGTGTGTTGGTGGGGGTGGTGGTGTGGTGGTGTGCCGGTGGTGTCTTGGTATGTTGGTGGTGGTGTGTTGGTGGGGGTGGTGGTGGTGGTATGGTGGTGTGCCGGTGGTGTCTTGGTGTGTTGGTGATGGTGTTAGTGGTTGTGTTGGTGGTGGTGGTGTGTTGGTGTGTTGGTGGTGGTGGTGTGTTGGTGTGTTGGTGGTGGTGGTGTGTTGGTGGTGGTGGTGTGTTGGTGGTGTGTTGTTGGTGGTGGTGTGTTGGTGGTGGTGGTGTGTTGGTGGTGGTGGTGTGTTGGTGGTGGTGGTGTGTTGGTGGTGGTGGTGTGTTGGTGGTGGTGGTGTGTTGGTGGTGGTGGTGTGTTGGTGGTGGAGGTGTGTTGTTGGTGGTGGTGTGGTGGTGGTGTGTTGGTGGTGGTGGTGTGTTGGTGGTGGAGGTGTGTTGGTGGTGGTGGTGTGTTGGTGGTGTGGTGGTGGTGTTGGTGGTGGTGGTGATTTGGTGGTGGTGTTGGTGGTGTGTTGGTGGTGGTGTGTCGGTGGTGGTGGTGTGTTGGTGGTGTTGATGGTGATGTGCTGGTGGCGGTGGTGTGTTGGTGGTGGTGGTGGTGGTGTGGTGGTATGGTGGTGTGCCGGTGGTGTCGTGGTATGTTCGTGGTGGTGTGTTGGTGGGGGTGGTGGTGGTGGTATGGTGGTGTGCCGGTGGTGTCTTGGTGTGTTGGTGATGGTGTTAGTGGTTGTGGTGGTAGTGGTGCTGGTGGTGGTAGTGGTGCTGGTGGTGGTGGTGTGTTGGTGGTCTGGTGGTGGTGGTGGTGGTGGTGGTGGTGGTGTGGTGGTGGTGGTTGTGTGGTGGTGGTGGTGGTGTGTTTGTGGTGGTGTGTTGGTGGTGGTGGTGTGTTGGTGGTGTGTTGGTGGTGATGGTGTGTTGGTGGTGGTGGTGTGTTGGTGGTGTGTTGGTGGTGATGGTGTGTTGGTGGTGGTGGTGTGTTGGTGGTGGTGGTGTGTTGGTGGTGGTGGTGGTGTGTTGGTGGTGGTGGTGGTGTGTTGGTGGTGGTGGTGGTGTGTTGGTGGAGGTGGGTTGGTGTGGCGGTGGTGTGTTGGAGGTGGTGTGTGGGTGGTGGTGGTGTGTTGGTGTGGCGGTGGTGTGTTGGTGGTGTGTTGGTGGTGTGTTGGTGGTGGTGTGCTGGTGACGGTGGTGTGTTGGTGGTGGTGGTGGTGGTGGTGTTGGTGGTGGTGGTGTTGGTGGTGGTGTGTTGGTGGTGGTGTGTTGGTGGTGGTGTGCTGGTGACGGTGGTATGGTGGTGGTATGGTGGTGGTGTGGTGGCTGTGTTGTTGGTGATATGGTGGTGGTGGTGTGGTGACAGTGTGATGATGGTGTGCTGTTGTTGTTGGTGTGCTGTTGTTGTTGGTGGTGTTTTGTTGTTGTTGTTGTTGGTGGTGGTGTGTTGTTGGTGGTAGTGATGGGTGTGTTGTTGTTGTTGTTGGGTGTTACGACTTTGATGTCGTAACTTAAATAAATGTTCGTAAAGGCTGCTCACACTGGTGTCTATGGGCTATAAAATTACTCATATAAATACACAGCAAACCTTGGGCCAGCATGTACTCATAAATTACTCATATAAATACACAGCAAACCTTGGGCCAGCATGTACTCATAAATTACTCATATAAATACACAGCAAACCTTGGGCCAGCATGTACTCATAAATTACTCATATAAATACACAGCAAACCTTGGGCCAGCATGTACTCATAAATTACTCATATAAATACACAGCAAACCTTGGGCCAGCAGGTACTCATAAATTGCTCATATAAATACACAGCAAACCTTGGGCCAGCATGTACTCATATAAATACACAGCAAACGTTGGGCCAGCATGTACTCATAAATTACTCATATAAATACACAGCAAACCTTGGGCCAGCATGTACTCATAAATTACTCATAAATACACAGCAAACCTTGGGCCAGCATGTACTCATAAATTACTCATATAAATACACAGCAAACCTTGGGCCAGCATGTACTCATAAATTACTCGTATAAATACACAGCAAACCTTGGGCCAGCATGTACTCATAAATTACTCATATAAATACACAGCAAACCTTGGGCCAGCATGTACTCATAAATTACTCATATAAATACACAGCAAACCTTGGGCCAGCATGTACTCATAAATTACTCATAAATACACAGCAAACCTTGGGCCAGCATGTACTCATAAATTACTCATATAAATACACAGCAAACCTTGGGCCAGCATGTACTCATAAATTACTCATATAAATACACAGCAAACCTTGGGCCAGCATGTACTCATAAATTACTCATATAAATACACAGCAAACCTTGGGCCAGCATGTACTCATAAATTACTCATATAAATACACAGCAAACCTTGGGCCAGCATGTACTCATAAATTACTCATATAAATACACAGCAAACCTTGGGCCAGCATGTACTCATAAATTACTCATATAAATACACAGCAAACCTTGGGCCAGCATGTACTCATAAATTACTCATATAAATACACAGCAAACCTTGGGCCAGCATGTACTCATAAATTACTCATATAAATACACAGCAAACCTTGGGCCAGCATGTACTCATAAATTACTCATATAAATACACAGCAAACCTTGGGCCAGCATGTACTCATAAATTACTCATATAAATACACAGCAAACCTTGGGCCAGCATGTACTCATAAATTACTCATATAAATACACAGCAAACCTTGGGCCAGCATGTACTCATAAATTACTCGTATAAATACACAGCAAACCTTGGGCCAGCATGTACTCATAAATTACTCATATAAATACACAGCAAACCTTGGGCCAGCATGTACTCATAAATTACTCATATAAATACACAGCAAACCTTGGGCCAGCATGTACTCATAAATTACTCATATAAATACACAGCAAACCTTGGGCCAGCATGTACTCATAAATTACTCATATAAATACACAGCAAACCTTGGGCCAGCATGTACTCATAAATTACTCATATAAATACACAGCAAACCTTGGGCCAGCATGTACTCATAAATTACTCGTATAAATACACAGCAAACCTTGGGCCAGCATGTACTCATAAATTACTCATATAAATACACAGCAAACCTTGGGCCAGCATGTACTCATAAATTACTCATATAAATACACAGCAAACCTTGGGCCAGCATGTACTCATAAATTACTCATATAAATACACAGCAAACCTTGGGCCAGCATGTACTCATAAATTACTCGTATAAATACACAGCAAACCTTGGGCCAGCATGTACTCATAAATTACTCGTATAAATACACAGCAAACCTTGGGCCAGCATGTACTCATAAATTACTCGTATAAATACACAGCAAACCTTGGGCCAGCATGTACTCATAAATTACTCATATAAATACACAGCAAACGTTGGGCCAGCATGTACTCATAAATTACTCATATAAATACACAGCAAACCTTGGGCCACCATGTACTCATAAATTACTCATATAAATACACAGCAAACCTTGGGCCAGCATGTACTCATAAATTACTCATATAAATACACAGCAAACCTTGGGCCAGCATGTACTCATAAATTACTCATATAAATACACAGCAAACCTTGGGCCAGCATGTACTCATAAATTACTCATATAAATACACAGCAAACCTTGGGCCAGCATGTACTCATAAATTACTCATATAAATACACAGCAAACCTTGGGCCAGCATGTACTCATAAATTACTCATATAAATACACAGCAAACCTTGGGCCAGCATGTACTCATAAATTACTCATATAAATACACAGCAAACCTTGGGCCAGCATGTACTCATAAATTACTCATATAAATACACAGCAAACCTTGGGCCAGCATGTACTCATAAATTACTCGTATAAATACACAGCAAACCTTGGGCCAGCATGTACTCATAAATTACTCATATAAATACACAGCAAACCTTGGGCCAGCATGTACTCATAAATTACTCATATAAATACACAGCAAACCTTGGGCCAGCATGTACTCATAAATTACTCATATAAATACACAGCAAACCTTGGGCCAGCATGTACTCATAAATTACTCATATAAATACACAGCAAACCTTGGGCCAGCATGTACTCATAAATTACTCGTATAAATACACAGCAAACCTTGGGCCAGCATGTACTCATAAATTACTCATATAAATACACAGCAAACGTTGGGCCAGCATGTACTCATAAATTACTCATATAAATACACAGCAAACCTTGGGCCAGCATGTACTCATAAATTACTCATATAAATACACAGCAAACGTTGGGCCAGCATGTACTCATAAATTACTCATATAAATACACAGCAAACCTTGGGCCAGCATGTACTCATAAATTACTCATATAAATACACAGCAAACGTTGGGCAAGCATGTACTCATAAATTACTCGTATAAATACACAGCAAACCTTGGGCCAGCATGTACTCATAAATTACTCATATAAATACACAGCAAACGTTGGGCCAGCATGTACTCATAAATTACTCATATAAATACACAGCAAACCTTGGGCCAGCATGTACTCATAAATTACTCATATAAATACACAGCAAACCTTGGGCCAGCATGTACTCATAAATTACTCATATAAATACACAGCAAACCTTGGGCCAGCATGTACTCATAAATTACTCATATAAATACACAGCAAACCTTGGGCCAGCATGTACTCATAAATTACTCATATAAATACACAGCAAACCTTGGGCCAGCATGTACTCATAAATTACTCATATAAATACACAGCAAACCTTGGGCCAGCATGTACTCATAAATTACTCATATAAATACACAGCAAACCTTGGGCCAGCATGTACTCATAAATTACTCATATAAATACACAGCAAACCTTGGGCCAGCATGTACTCATAAATTACTCATATAAATACACAGCAAACCTTGGGCCAGCATGTACTCATAAATTACTCATATAAATACACAGCAAACGTTGGGCCAGCATGTAATCATAAATTACTCGTATAAATACACAGCAAACCTTGGGCCAGCATGTACTCATAAATTACTCATATAAATACACAGCAAACGTTGGGCCAGCATGTACTCATAAATTACTCATATAAATACACAGCAAACCTTGGGCCAGCATGTACTCATAAATTACTCATATAAATACACAGCAAACCTTGGGCCAGCATGTACTCATAAATTACTCATATAAATACACAGCAAACCTTGGGCCAGCATGTACTCATAAATTACTCATATAAATACACAGCAAACCTTGGGCCGGCATGTACTCATAAATTACTCATATAAATACACAGCAAACCTTGGGCCAGCATGTACTCATAAATTACTCATATAAATACACAGCAAACCTTGGGCCAGCATGTACTCATAAATTACTCATATAAATACACAGCAAACCTTGGGCCAGCATGTACTCATAAATTACTCATATAAATACACAGCAAACCTTGGGCCAGCATGTACTCATAAATTACTCATATAAATACACAGCAAACCTTGGGCCAGCATGTACTCATAAATTACTCATATAAATACACAGCAAACCTTGGGCCAGCATGTACTCATAAATTACTCATATAAATACACAGCAAACCTTGGGCCAGCATGTACTCATAAATTAAGCATGAGAGCAAATAATTAACATTGTATAAGGACACAAAAACTCACCTATACAAAAATATATATATTAAAAATAACTTATATACAGCTTATAACTAGCACAAAAAACCAGCAGACTCCAGCTCACATTAACTTACTAGCACAATGATACTAATGAGTTCAACAAAATGAACATTTATGAACAGGGAGGATCCGTGACACCCCCCCCCATGTTAGTGGTGATGTGGTGTGGTGGTGGTGTGGCGGTGGTGTGGTGGTGTGTTGGTGGTGGTGGTGTGTTGATGATGTGGTGTTGGTGTTGATGTGGTGGTGGTACCATTGGTGGTAGTAGTGGTACCATTGGTGGTAGTAGTGGTAGCAGTGGTGATAGTGGTACCTGTGGTAGTATTGGTACCAGTGGTGGTAGTGGTACCAGTGGTGGTAGTGGTACCAGTAATGGTAGTGGTACCAGTGGTGTTGGTAGTGGCACCAGTGGTGTTGATAGTGGTACCAATGGTGGTGGTAGTGGTACCAGTGGTGGTGGTAGTTCCAGTGGTGGTGGTAGTGGTACCAGTGGTGGTAGTGGTTCCAGTGGTGGTACCAGTGGTGGTGGTAGTGGTACCAGTGTTGGTAGTGGTAACAGTGGTGGTGGTAGTGGTTCCAGTGGTGGTAGTGGTAACAGTGGAGGTGGTAGTGGTACCAATGGTGGTAGTGGTAGCAGTGGTGGTGGTAGTGGTACCAGTGGTACTAGTGGTGGTGGTGGTACCAATGGTGGTGGTAGTTCCAGTGGTGGTGGTAGTGGTACCAGTGGTGGTGGTAGTGGTTCCAGTGGTGGTGGTAGTGGTTCCAGTGGTGGTAGTGGTAAGTGGAGGTGGTAGTGGTTCCAGTGGTGGTAGTGGTAACAGTGGAGGTGGTACCAGTGGTGGTGGTAGTTCCAGTGGTGGTGGTAGTGGTACCAGTGGTGGTGGTAGTGGTACCAGTGATGGTAGTGGTGCCAGTGGTGGTAGTGGTAACAGTGGTGGTGGTAGTTGTTCCAGTGGTGGTGGTAGTGGTACCTGTGGTGGTAGTGGTAACAGTGGTGGTGGTAGTGGTATCAGTGGTGGTGGTAGTGGTACCAGTGGTGGTGGTAGTGGTACCAGTGGTGGTGGTAGTGATACTAGTGGTGGTGGTAGTGGTACCAGTGGTGGTAGTGGTACTAGTGGTGGCAGTGGTACCAGTGGTGGTGGTAGTGGTACCAGTGGTACTACGTGGTGGTGGTAGTGGTACCAGTGGTGGTAGTGGTACTAGTGGTGGTGGTAGTGGTACAAGTGGTGGTGGTGGTAGTGGTACCAGTGGTGGTGGTGGTAGTGGTACCAGTGGTGGTAGTAGTGGTACCAGTGGTGGTGGTAGTGGTGGACTGAGCAACAACGTACAGACACTAATTTTCAAGTTAACAGCCGAGTTGCCACAAGTGATGCCTGAGAATGCCACTGGTGTCACTGTTGAGTGCCAATGATGTCAATGCTGTCAGTGGCGCCAATGCTGAGTGCCAATGGTGTCACTTGAGTGCCACTGATCAGTGCCACATTTTTCACTGTTCAATGCCACCGCTGTCATTGTTGCCTGGCCACCACGCACTGGTGTCAAGTGTTGCTTAGCCACCACGCACTGGTGTCATTGTTGCCTGGCCACCACGCACTGGTGTCAGTGTTGCCTAGCCACCACGCACTGGTGTCAGTGTTGCCTAGCCACCACGCACTGGTGTCATTGTTGCCTAGCCACCACGCACTGGTGTCATTGTTGCCTGGCTACCACGCATTGGTGTCATTGTTGCCTGGCCACCACGCACTGGTGTCATTGTTGCCTGGCCACCACGTACTGGTGTCATTGTTGCCTTGCCACCACGCACTGGTGTCAGTGTTGCCTAGCCTGCAGGCACTGATGTCAGTGTTGCCTAGCCAGCAGGCACTGGTGTCAGTGTTGCCTAGCCAGCAGGCACTGGTGTCAGTGTTGCCTAGCCAGCAGGCACTGGTGTCAGTGTTGCCTTGCCAGCAGGCACTGGTGTCAGGGTTGCCTAGCCAGCAGGCACTGGTGTCAGTGTTGCCTAGCCAGCAGGCACTGGTGTCAGTGTTGCCTTGCCAGCAGGCACTGGTGTCAGTGTTGCCTAGCCAGCAGGCACTGGTGTCAGTGTTGCCTAGCCAGCAGGCACTGGTGTCAGTGTTGCCTAGCCAGCAGGCACTGGTGTCAGTGTTGCCTAGCCAGCAGGCACTGGTGTCAGTGTTGCCTTGCCAGCAGGCACTGGTGTCAGGGTTGCCTAGCCATAACGCACTGATGTCAGTGTTGCCTGGTCACCAGGAACTAGTGTCAATGTTGCCTGGCCACCAACCACTGGTGTCAGTGTTGCCTGCCCACCAGGCACCAGTGTCAGTGATGCCTGGACAGCAGGCACCAGTGTCAGTGATGCCTGGCCACCAAGCACCGGTGTCAGTGATGCCTGGCCCCCAGGTATAGGTGCCAGTGTTGCCTGGTCACCAGACACTGGTGTCAGTGTTACCCGGCCAGCAGGCACTGCTGTCTTTGTTGCCTGGCCACTCACTAGGCACTGCTGTCAGTGCTACCTGGCCAGCAGGCACTGGTGCCAGTGATGCCTTGCCTGTAGGCACTGCTGTCAGTGATGCCTGGCCACCAGGCACCGGTATCAGTGATGCCTGGCCAGCAGGCACCGGTATCAGTGATGCCTGGCCAGCAGGCATCGGTGTCAGTGATGCCTGGCCAGCAGGCATGGGTGTCAGTGATGCCTGGCCAGCAGGCACCCTTGTCAGTGATGCCACCAGGCAGTGCTCAGTGTTGCCTGGTCACCAGGAACTAGTGTCAGTGCTGCCTGGCCAGCAGGCACCGGTGTCAGTGCTGACTGGCCAGCAGGCACCAGTGTCAGTGCTGTCTGGCCACCAGGCAATGATGTCAGTGATGCCTGGACATCAGGCACCGGTGTCAGTGATGCCTGGACATCAGGCACCGGTGTCAGTGATGCCTGGACATCAGGCACCGGTGTCAGTGATGCCTGGCAAGAAACACTGGTGTCAGTGATGCTTGGCAAACACGCACCGGTGTCAGTGATCCCTGGCCACCAGGCACTGGTGGCAGTGATCCCTGGCCACAGGCACTGGTGTCAGTGATGCCTGGCCACCAGGCACTGGTGTCAGTGATGCCTGGCCACCAGGCACTGGTGTCAGTGATGCCTGGCCACCAGGCACTGGTGTCAGTGATGCCTAGCCACCAGGCAACAGTATCAGTGCTGCCTGGCCAGCAGGCACCGGTGTCAGTGATGCCTGGCCAGCAGGCACCGGTGTCAGTGCTGCCTGGCCAGCAGGCACCGGTGTCAGTGATGCCTGGCCAGCAGGCACCGGTGTCAGTGATGCCTGGCCAGCAGGCACCGGTGTCAGTGATGCCTGGCCAGCAGGCACCGGTGTCAGTGATGCCTGGCCAGCAGGCACCAGTGTCAGTGCTGCCTGGCCAGCAGGCACCAGTGTCAGTGCTGCCTGGCCAGCAGGCACCAGTGTCAGTGATGCCTGGCCAACAGGCACCAGTGTCAGTGCTGCCTGGCCAGCAAGCACCGGTGTCAGTGATGCCTGGCCAGCAGGCACCGGTGTCAGTGATGCCTTGCCAGCAGGCACCGGTGTCAGTGATGCCTGGCCAGCAGGCACCGGTGTCAGTGCTGCCTGGCCAGCAGGCACCGGTGTCAGTGATGCCTGGCCAGCAGGCACTGGTGTCAGTGATGCCTGGCCAGCAGGCACTGGTGTCAGTGATGCCTGGCCAGCAGGCACCGATGTCAGTGATGCCTGGTCAGCAGGCACCGATGTCAGTGATGCCTGGCCAGCAGGCACCAGTGTCAGTGATGCCTGGCCAGCAGGCACCAGTGTCAGTGATGCCTGGCCAGCAGGCACCAGTGTCAGTGATGCCTGGCCAGCAGGCACCAGTGTCAGTGATGCCTGGCCAGCAGGCACCGGTGTCAGTGATGCCTGGCCAGCAGGCACCGGTGTCAGTGATGCCTGGCCACCAGGCACCGGTGTCAGTGATGCCTGGCCACCAGGCACCGGTGTCAGTGATGCCTGGCCACCAGGCACCGGTGTCAGTGATGCCTGGCCAGCAGGCACCGGTGTCAGTGATGCCTGGCCAGCAGGCACCGGTGTCAGTGATGCCTGGCCAGCAGGCACCGGTGTCAGTGATGCCTGGCCAGCAGGCACCGGTGTCAGTGATGCCTGGCCAGCAGGCACCGGTGTCAGTGATGCCTGGCCAGCAGGCACCGGTGTCAGTGATGCCTGGCCAGCAGGCACTAGTGTCAGTGTTGCCTGGCCAGCAGGGATTTTTTTAAGTGATGGCTAGCCAGCAGGCACCAGTGTCAGTGTTGCCTAGCCACCAGGCACTGGTGTCAGTGATGCCTGACCACCAGGCACCAGTGTGTGTTGCCTGGCCACCACAAGATGGTGCCCAACAGCTTCAACATCCATCTTGTTCCCAGCTATGTTAGGCTACTGGGTGGAAAATGGCGGCCTGCGTGTCGTCATGCACGGGGAGGAGCGCAGTGGGTGGCATCACCACCGGCCTACCCAGCTGCCCCAATGGCAGTGCACCACCGCCCACCCTCCCCGGACCACCACTACCAATGGTGCTACATTTACACTCTTACGTAAGAGTGAGGGGGCGGAGCGTTGCGGGCAGCAGCCAATGATGGTGGAAGACCAGGTGGTGCACCATCATGCACTCACCATGCACCCCCACCCGCCTCCCAACCACCATCACCACAATCACCACCCAAGACCCACACCTACAGTGTGGAGTGATGGCTCACCTCACATGCACGTCCTCTTACCACCACCACACTTCCTTCCCTGCCTGACACCACCACACCTCCCTACCTGCCGGCCTGACACACCACCACACCTCCCTGCCTGCCTGCCTGACACACCACCACACCTCCCTGCCTGACACACCACCACACTTCCCTGCCTGCAACACCACCACACCTCCCTGCCTGCCTGCCTGACACACCACCACACCTCCCTGCCTGCCTGCCTAACACATCACCACACCTCCCTGCCTGCCTGACACACCACCACACCTCCCTGAATGCCTGACACACCACCACACCTCCCTGCCTGCAACACCACCACACCTCCCTGCCTGCCTGACACCACCACACCTCCCTGCCTGCCTGCCTAACACACCACCACACCTCCCTGCCTGACACACCACCACACCTCCCTACATGCCTTCCTGCCTGACACACCACACCTCCCTGCCTGCCTGCCTGACACACCACCATACCTCCCTGCCTGCCTGTCTGACACCACACCTCCCTACCTGGCTGACACACACCACCACACGTCCCTCCCTGACTGCCTGACACACCACCACACTTCCCTGCCTGCCTGGCTGACACACCACATCACTTCCCTCCCTGCTTGACACACCACCACACCTCCCTGCCTGCCTGACACCCCACCACACCCCCTACCTGCCTGACGCACCACAAACCTAACTGCCTGCCTGACACACAACCACCCCTCCCTGCCTACCTGACACAGCACCACACCTCCCTGCCTACCTAACACAGCACCACACATCCCTGCCTGCCTGACACAAAACCATACCTCCCGCCATGACACGCTACACCTTCCAGCCTGCCTGACACCACACCTCCCTGCGTACCTCCCTGTCTGCCGGTCACACCACACTTCCCTGCCTGCCTCACACACCACACCTCCCTGCCTGCCTCACACAACCACACCTCCATGCTTGCCTGACACACCACCATAACTCCTTGTCTGCCTGACACACCACAACACCTCCCGGCCTGACACGCCACCACACTTCACTGCCTGCCTGACACACCATCACACTTTCTTGCCTGCCTGACACACCACACCTCCCTGCCTGACTGACACACCACACATCCCTGCCCGACTGACACACCACCACACATCCCTGCCTGCCTCACACATCACCACAATTCGCTTCATATCTGACCCACTACCACACATCTCTGCAGGCCTCTCACCACCACACCTTGCCTGCCTGCATGCCTGCCTCTCACCACACCTTGCCTGCCTGCCTCTCACCACTACACCTCCCTGCTTCCCTCTCACCACCACACCGCCAGGCTTGCCTCTCACCACCACACCTCCCTGCCTGCCTGACACACCACCGAACCTCCCTGCCTGCCTCACACAACACAACGCCTCCCTGCCTGCCTCACACACCACACTTTCTTGCCTGCCTGACACACCACACCTCCCTGCCTGCCTGACACACCACCATACCTCCCTGCCTGACACACCACCATACCTCCCTGCCTGCCTGACACACCACACCTCCCTGTCTGCCTCACACACCACCACACCTCCCTGTCTGCCTCACACACCACCACAACTCCCTGCCTGCCTCACACACCACCACACCTCCCTGCCTGCCTCTCAACACCACACCTCTCTGCCTGCTTCTCACCACCACACCTCCCTGCCTGCCTCTCGCCACACCTACCTGCCTGCCTCTCGCCACACCTACCTGCCTGCCTCTCACCACCACACCTCCCTGCCTGCCTCTCACCACCACAACCTCCCAGCCTGCCTCTCACCACCACACCTCCCTGCCTGCCTCTCACCGCCACACCTACCTGCCTGCCTCTCACCACCATACCTACCTGCCTGCCTCACACCACCACACCTCACTGCCTGCCTCTCACCACCACAACTCCCTGCCTGCCTCTCACCACCACACCTCCCTGCCTGCCCCTCACCACCACACCTCCCTGCCTGCCTCTCACCACCACACCTCCCTGCCTGCCTCTCACCACCACACCTACCTGCCTGCCTCACACCACCACACCTACCTGCCTGCCTCTCACCACCACACCTACCTGCCTGCCTCTCACCACCACACCTACCTGCCTGCCTCTCACCACACCTACCTGCCTGCCTCTCACCACCACACCTACCTGCCTGCCTTTCACCACCACACCTACCTGCCTGCCTCACACCACCACACCTCCCTGCCTGCCTCTCACCACCACACCTCCCTGCCTGCCTCTCACCACACCTCCCTGCCTGCCTCACACCACCACACCTACCTACCTGCCTGCCTCTCACCACCACACCTACCTACCTGCCTGCCTCTCACCACCACACCTACCTGTCTGCCTCACACCACCATACCTACATGCCTGCCTCTCACCACACCTACCTGCCTGCCTCTCACCACCACACTTACCTGCGTGCCTCTAACCACCACACCTACCTGCCTGCCTCCCACCACCACACCTACCTGCATGCCTCACACCACCACACCTCCCTGCCTGCCTCACACCACCACACCTCCCTGCCTGCCTCTCACCACCACACCTACCTGTCTGCCTCTCACCACCACACCTCTCTTCCTACCTCACACCACCACACCTCCCTGCCTGCCTCTCACCACCACACCTCCCTGCCTACCTCACACCACCACACCTACCGGCCTGCCTCTGACCACCACACCTACCGGCCTGCCTCTGACCACCACACCTCCCTGCCTGCCTCTGACCACCACACCTCCCTGCCTGCCTCTCACCACCACACCTTCCTGCCTGCCTCTCACCACCACACCTACCTGCCTGCCTCACACCACCACACCTCCCTGCCTGCCTCTCACCACCACACCTCCCTGCCTGCCTCTCACCACCACACCTCCCTGCCTGCCTCACACCACCACACCTCCCTGCCTGCCTCTCACCACCACACCTACCTGTCTGCCTCTCACCACCACACCTCTCTTCCTACCTCACACCACCACACCTCCCTGCCTGCCTCTCACCACCACACCTCCCTGCCTACCTCACACCACCACACCTACCGGCCTGCCTCTGACCACCACACCTACCGGCCTGCCTCTGACCACCACACCTCCCTGCCTGCCTCTGACCACCACACCTCCCTGCCTGCCTCTCACCACCACACCTTCCTGCCTGCCTCTCACCACCACACCTACCTGCCTGCCTCACACCACCACACCTCCCTGCCTGCCTCTCACCACCACACCTCCCTGCCTGCCTCTCACCACCACACCTCCCTGCCTGCCTCTCACCACCACACCTCCCTGCCTGCCTCTCACCACCACACCTCCCTGCCTGCCTCTCACCACCACACCTACCTGTCTGCCTCACACCACCACACCTACCTGCCTGCCTCTCACCACACCTAACTGCCTGCCTCTCACCACCACACCTCCCTGCCTGCCTCTCACCATCACACCTCCCTGCCTGCCTCTCACCATCACACCTCCCTGCCTGCCTCTCAACACCACACCTCCCTGCCTGCCTATCACCACCACACCTCCCTGCCTGCCTCTCACCACACCTCCCTGCCTGACTCTCACCACCACACCTCCCTGCCTGCCTCTCACCACAACTCCCTGCCTGCCTCTCACCACCAACACACCTCCCTGTCTGCCTCTCAACGCCAAACCTACCTGCCTTCCTCTCACCACCATACCTACCTGCCTGCCTCACACCACCACAACTCCCTGCCTGCCTCTCACCACCACGCCTCCCTGCCTGCCTCTCACCACCACACCTCCCTGCCTGCCTCTCACCACCACACCTCCCTGCCTGCCTCTCACCACCACACCTCCCTGCCTGCCTCACACCACCACACCTATCTACCTGCCTGCCTCTCACCACCACACCTCCCTGCCTGCCTCTCACCACCACACCTACCTGTCTGCCTCACACCAACATACCTACATGCCTGCCTCTCACCACACCTACCTGCCTGCCTCTCACCACACCTACCTGCCTGCCTCTCACCACCACACCTACCTGCCTGCCTGCCTCTCACCACCACACCTACCTGCGTGCCTCTCACCACCACACCTACCTGTCTGCCTCACACCACCATACCTACATGCCTGCCTCTCACCACACCTACCTGCCTGCCTCTAACCACCACACCTACCTGCCTGCCTCTCACCACCACACCTACCTGCATGCCTCACACCACCCACCACACCTCCCTGCCTGCCTCACACCAGCACACCTCCCTGCCTGCCTCTCACCACCACACCTACCTGTCTGCCTCTCACCACCACACCTCTCTTCCTACCTCACACCACCACACCTCCCTGCCTGCCTCTCACCACCACACCTCCCTGCCTACCTCACACCACCACACCTACCGGCCTGCCTCTGACCACCACACCTACCGGCCTGCCTCTGACCACCACACCTCCCTGCCTGCCTCTGACCACCACACCTCCCTGCTTGCCTCTGACCACCACACCTTCCTGTCTGCCTCTGACCACCACACCTACCTGCCTGCCTCACACCACCACACCTCCCTGTCTGCCTCTCAACACCACACCTCCCTGCCTGCCTCTCACCACCACACCTCCCTGCCTGCCTCTCACCACCACACCTCCCTGCCTGCCTCTCACCACCACACCTACCTGTCTGCCTCACACCACCACACCTACGTGCCTGCCTCTCACCACACCTAACTGCCTGCCTCTCACCACCACACCTCCCTGCCTGCCTCTCACCATCACACCTCCCTGCCTGCCTCTCACCATCACACCTCCCTGCCTGCCTCTCAACACCACACCTCCCTGCCTGCCTCTCACCACCACACCTCCCTGCCTGCCTCTCACCACACCTCCCTGCCTGCCTCTCACCACACCTCCCTGCCTGCCTCTCACCACCACACCTCCCTGCCTGCCTCTCACCACAACTCCCTGCCTGCCTCTCACCACAACTCCCTGCCTGCCTCTCACCACCACCACACCTCCCTGTCTGCCTCTCACCGCCAAACCTACCTGCCTGCCTCTCACCACCATACCTACCTGCCTGCCTCACACCACCACACCTCCCTGCCTGCCTCTCACCACCACACCTCCCTGCCTGCCTCTCACCACCACACCTCCCTGCCTGCCTCTCACCACCACACCTCCCTGCCTGCCTCTCCCCACCACACCTCCCTGCCTGCCTCTCACCACCACACCTCCCTGCCTGCCTCTCACCACCACACCTCCCTGCCTGCCTCTCACCACCACACCTACCTGCCTGCCTCACACCACCACACCTACCTGCCTGCCTCTCACCACCACACCTCCCTGCCTGCCTCTCACCACCACACCTCCCTGCCTGCCTCTCACCACCACACCTCCCTGCCTGCCTCTCACCACCACACCTCCCTGCCTGCCTCTCACCACCACACCTCCCTGCCTGCCTCTCACCACCACACCTACCTGCCTGCCTCTCACCACCACACCTCCCTGCCTGCCTCTCACCACCACACCTACCTGCCTGCCTCTCACCACCACACCTACCTGCCTGCCTCTCACCACCACACCTACCTGCCTGCCTCACACCACCACACCTCCCTGCCTGCCTCTCACCACCACACCTCCCTGCCTGCCTCTCACCACCACACCTACCTGCCTGCCTGCCTCTCACCACCACACCTACCTGCGTGCCTCTAACCACCACACCTACCTGCCTGCCTCTCACCACCACACCTACCTGCCTGCCTCACACCACCACACCTCCCTGCCTGCCTCTCACCACCACACCTCCCTGCCTGCCTCTCACCACCACACCTACCTGCCTGCCTCACACCACCACACCTCCCTGCCTGCCTCTCACCACCACACCTCCCTGCCTGCCTCTCACCACCACACCTCCCTGCCTGCCTCTCACCACCACACCTCCCTGCCTGCCTCTCACCACCACACCTCCCTGCCTGCCTCTCACCACCACACCTCCCTGCCTGCCTCTCACCACCACACCTCCCTGCCTGCCTCTCACCACCACACCTCCCTGCCTGCCTCTCACCACCACACCTCCCTGCCTGCCTCTCACCACCACACCTCCCTGCCTGGCTCTCACCACCACACCTACCTGTCTGCCTCTCACCACCACACCTACCTGTCTGCCTCTCACCACCACACCTACCTGTCTGCCTCACACCACCACAAATACCTGTCTGCCTCTCACCATCACACCTCCCTGCCTGCCTCTCAACACCACACCTCCCTGCCTGCCTCTCACCACCACACCTCCCTGCCTGCCTCTCGCCGCCACACCTACCTGCCTGCCTCTCACCACCATACCTACCTGCCTACCTCACACCACCACACCTACCTGCCTGCCTCTCACCTCCACACCTACCTGCCTGCCTCACACCACCACACCTCCCTGCCTGCCTCTCACCACCACACCTCCCTGCCTGCCTCTCACCACCACACCTCCCTGCCTGCCTCTCACCACCACACCTCCCTGCCTGCCTCTCACCACACCTACCTGCCTCACACCACCACACCTACCTGCCTGCCTCACACCACCACACCTACCTGCCTGCCTCTCACCACCACACCTACCTGCCTGCCTCTCACCACACCTACCTGCCTGCCTCTCACCACCACACCTACCTGCCTGCCTCTCACCACCACACCTCCCTGCCTGCCTCACACCACAACACCTCCCTGCCTGCCTCACACCACCACACCTACCTACCTGCCTGCCTCTCACCACCACACCTCCCTGCCTGCCTCTCACCACCACACCTACCTGTCTGCCTCACACCACCACACCTACCTGCATGCCTCTCACCACACCTACCTGCCTCCCTCTCACCACCACACCTACCTGCGTGCCTCTAACCACCACACCTACCTGCCTGCCTCTCACCATCACACCTCCCTGCCTGCCTCTCACCATCACACCTCCCTGCCTGCCTCTCAACACCACACCTCCCTGCCTGCCTCTCACCGCCACACCTACCTGCCTGCCTCTCACCACCATACCTACCTGCCTGCCTCACACCACCACACCTCCCTGCCTGCCTCTCACCACAACTCCCTGCCTGCCTCTCACCACCACACCTCCCTGCCTGTCTCTCCCCACCACACCTCCCTGCCTGCCTCTCACCACACCTCCCTGCCTGCCTCTCAACACCACACCTCCCTGCCTGCCTCTCAACACCACACCTCCCTGCCTGCCTCTCACCGCCACACCTACCTGCCTGCCTCTCACCACCATACCTACCTGCCTGCCTCACACCACCACACCTCCCTGCCTGCCTCTCACCACCACACCTCCCTGCCTGCCTCTCACCACCACACCTACCTGCCTGCCTCTCACCACACCTACCTGCCTGCCTCTCACCACCACACCTACCTGCCTGTCTCTCACCACACCTACCTGCCTGCCTGCCTCTCACCACCACACCTACCTCCCTGCCTCTCACCACCACACCTACCTCCCTGCCTCTCACCACCACACCTACCTGCCTGCCTCACACCACCACACCTCCCTGCCTGCCTCTCACTACCACACCTCCCTGCCTGCCTCACACCACACCTACCTACCTGCCTGCCTCTCACCACCACACCTCCCTGCCTGCCTCTCACCACCACACCTACCTGTCTGCCTCACACCACCACACCTACCTGCCTGCCTCTCACCACACCTACCTGCCTGCCTCTCACCACCAAACCTACCTGCCTGCCTGCCTCTCACCACCACACCTATCTGCGTGCCTCTCACCACCACACCTCCCTGCCTGCCTCACACCACCACACCTCCCTGCCTGCCTCTCACCACACCTCCCTGCCTGCCTCTCACCACCACACCTACCTGCCTGCCTCACACCATCACACCTACCTGCCTGCCTCTCACCACACCTACCTGCCTGCCTCTCACCACCACACCTACCTGCCTGCCTCTCACCACCACAGCTACCTGCCTGCCTCTCACCACCACACCTCCCTGCCTGCCTCACACCACCACACCTCCCTGCCTGCCTCTCACAACCACAACTCCCTGCCTGCCTCTCACCACCACACCTCCCTGCTTGCCTCTCACCACCACACCTACCTTCCTGCCTCAAACCACACCTACCTGCCTGCCTCTCACCACACCTACCTGCCTGCCTCTCACCACCACACCTACCTGCCTGCCTTTCACCACCACACCTACCTGCCTGCCTCTCACCACCACACCTCTCTGCCTGCCTCTCACCACCACACCTCCCTGCCTGCCTCTCACCACCACACCTCCCTGCCTGCCTCACACCACCACACCTACCTACCTGCCTGCCTCTCACCATCACACCTCCCTGCCTGCCTCTCACCACCACACCTACCTGTCTGCCTCACCCCACCACACCTACCTGCCTGCCTCTCACCACACCTCCCTGCCTGCCTCTCACCACCACAACTACCTGCCTGCCTCACACCACCACACCTACCTGCCTGCCTCTCACCACACCTACCTACCTGCCTGCCTCTCATCACCACACCTACCTGCCTGCCTCTCACCACCACACCTACCTGCCTGCCTCTCACCACACCTCCCTGCCTGCCTCTCACCACCACACCTCCCTGCCTGCCTCACACCACCACACCTACCTACCTGCCTGCCTCTCACCACCACACCTCGCTGCCTGCCTCTCACCACCACACCTACCTGTCTGCCTCACACCACCACACCTACCTGCCTGCCTCTCACCACCACGCCTACCTGCCTGCCTCTCACCACCACACCTACCTGCCTGCCTCACACCACCACACCTCCCTGCCTGCCTCTCACCACCACACCTCCCTGCCTGCCTCACACCACCACACCTACCTGCCTGCCTCTCACCACCACACCTCCCTGCCTGCGTCACACCACCACACCTACCTACCTGCATCACACCACAACACCTCCCTGCCTGTCTCTCACCACCACACCTCCCTGCCTGCCTCACACCACCACACCTCCCTGCCTGCCTCACACCACCACACCTCCCTGCCTGCTTCTCACCCCCACACCTACCTGCCTGCCTCTCACCACCACACCTCCCTGCCTGCTTCTCACCACCACACCTCCCTGCCTGCCTCACACCACCACACCTACCTGCCTACCTCACACCACCACACCTACCTGCCTACCTCACCTCACCACACCTACCTGCCTGCCTCTCACCACCACACCTTCCTGCATGCCCGCCTCACACCACCACACCTCCCTGCCTACCTCTCAGCACCACACCTACCTGCCTACCTCACACCACCACACCTACCTGCCTGCCTCTCACCACCACACCTACCTGCCTGCCTCTCACCACCACACCTCCCTGCCTGCCTCACACCACCACACCTACCTCACACCACCACACCTACCTGCATACCTCACACCACCACGCCTACCTGCCTGCCCCACACCACCACACCTACCTGCCTGCCTCTCACCACCACACCTACCTGCCTGCCTCTCACCACCACACCTACCTGCCTGCCTCTCACCACCACACCTACCTGCCTGCCTCTCACCACTACACCTACCTGCCTGCCTCTCACCACCACACCTACCTGCCTGCCTCTCACTACCACACCTACCTGCCTGCCTTTCACCACCACACCTAGCTGCCTCTCACCACCACGCCTGCCTGCCTGCCTCTCACCACCACACCTGCCTGCCTGCCTCTCACCACCACACCTACCTGCCTGCCTCTCACCACCACACCTACCTGCCTGCCTCTCACCACCACACCTCCCTGCCTGCCTCTCACCACCACACCTACCTGCCTGCCTCTCACCACCACACCTACCTGCCTGCCTCTCACCACCATACCTGCCTGCCTGCCTCTCACCACCACACGTACCTGCCTGCCTCTCACCACCACACCTACCTGCCTGCCTCACCCCACCACACCTACCTGCCTGCCTCTCACCACCACACCTCCCTGCCTGCCTCTCACCACCACACCTACCTGCCTGCCTCACACCACCACACCTACCTGCCTGCCTCTCACCACACCTACCTACCTGCCTGCCTCTCACCACCACACCTACCTGCCTGCCTCTCACCACCACACCTACCTGCCTGCCTCTCACCACCACACCTCCCTGCCTGCCTCTCACCACCACACCTCCCTGCCTGCCTCACACCACCACACCTACCTACCTGCCTGCCTCTCACCACCACACCTCGCTGCCTGCCTCTCACCACCACACCTACCTGTCTGCCTCACACCACCACACCTACCTGCCTGCCTCTCACCACCACGCCTACCTGCCTGCCTCTCACCACCACACCTACCTGCCTGCCTCACATCACCACACCTCCCTGCCTGCCTCTCACCACCACACCTCCCTGCCTGCCTCACACCACCACACCTACCTGTCTGCCTCACACCACCACACCTACCTGCCTGCCTCTCACCACCACACCTACCTGCCTGCATCACACCACAACACCTCCCTGCCTGTCTCTCACCACCACACCTCCCTGCCTGCCTCACACCACCACACCTCCCTGCCTGCCTCACACCACCACACCTCCCTGCCTGCTTCTCACCACCACACCTACCTGCCTGCCTCTCACCACCACACCTCCCTGCCTGCCTCACACCACCACACCTACCTGCCTGCCTCTCACCACCACACCTACCTGCCTGCCTCTCACCACCACACCTACCTGCCTACCTCTCAGCACCACACCTACCTGCCTACCTCACACCACCACACCTACCTGCCTGCCTCTCACCACCACACCTACCTGCCTGCCTCTCACCACCACACCTACTTGCCTGCCTCACACCACCACACCTACCTGCCTGCCTCTCACCACCACACCTACCTGCCTGCCTCTCACCACCACACCTCCCTGCCTGCCTCACACCACCACACCTACCTCACACCACCACACCTACCTGCATACCTCACACCACCACGCCTACCTGCCTGCCCCACACCACCACACCTACCTGCCTGCCTCTCACCACCACACCTACCTGCCTGCCTCTCACCACCACACCTACCTGCCTGCCTCTCACCACCACACCTACCTGCCTGCCTCTCACCACTACACCTACCTGCCTGCCTCTCACCACCACACCTACCTGCCTGCCTCTCACTACCACACCTACCTGCCTGCCTTTCACCACCACACCTAGCTGCCTCTCACCACCACGCCTGCCTGCCTGCCTCTCACCACCACACCTGCCTGCCTGCCTCTCACCACCACACCTACCTGCGTGCTTCTCACCACCACACCTACCTGCCTGCCTCTCACCACCACACCTGCCTGCCTGCCTCTCACCACCACACGTACCTGCCTGCCTCTCACCACCACACCTACCTGCTTGCCTCACACCACACCTACCTGCCTGCCTCACACCACACCTACCTGCCTGCTTCTCACCACCACACCTACCTGCCTGCCTCTCACTACCACACCTATCTGCCTGCCTCTGACCACCACACCTGCCTGCCTGCCTCTGACCACCACACCTACCTGCCTACCTCTCACCACCACACCTACCTGCCTGCCTCTCACCACACCTACCTGCCTGCCTCACACCACCACACCTACCTGCCTGCCTCTCACCACCACACCTACCTGCCTGCCTCTCACCACCACACCTACCTGCCTGCCTCTCACCACCACACCTACCTGCCTGCCTCTCACCACCACACCTACCTGCCTGCCTCTCACCACCACACCTACCTGCCTGCCTCTCACCACCACACCTCCCTGCCTGCCTCTCACCACCACACCTCCCTGCGTGCCTCTCACGACCACACCTACCTGCCTGCCTCTCACCACCACACCTCCCTGCCTGCCTCACACCACCACACCTACCTGCCTGCCTCTCACCACCACACCTACCTGCCTGCCTCTCACCACCACACCTCCCTGCCTGCCTCTCACCACCACACTACCTACCTGCCTGCCTCTCACCACCACACCTCCCTGCCTGCCTCACACCACCACACCTACCTGCCTGCCTCTCACCACCACACCTACCTGCCTGCCTCTCACCACCACACCTACCTGCCTGCCTCACACCACCACACCTACCTGCCTGCCTCACACCACCACACCTCCCTGCCTGCCTCTCACCACCACACCTACCTGCCTGCCTCACACCACCACACCTACCTGCCTGCCTCTCACCACCACACCTACCTGCCTGCCTCTCACCACCACTACCTACACCTGCCTGCCCTCTCACCACCACACCTACCTGCCTGCCTCTCACCACCACACCTCCCTGCCTGCCTCACACCACCACACCTACCTGCCTGCCTCACACCACCACACCTACCTGCCTGCCTCTCACCACCACACCTACCTGCCTGCCTCTCACCACCACACCTACCTGCCTGCCTCACACCACCACACCTCACCACCACACCCCTGCCTGCCTCACACCACCACAGCTACCTGCCTGCCTCTCACCACCACACCTACCTGCCTGCCTCACACCACCACACCTACCTGCCTGCCTCACACCACCACACCTACCTGCCTGCCTCACACCACCACACCTCCCTGCCTGCCTCACACCACCACACCTACCTGCCTGCCTCACACCACCACACCTACCTGCCTGCCTCTCACCACACCTACCTGCCTGCCTCTCACCACCACACCTACCTGCCTGCCTCTCACCACCACACCTACCTGCCTGCCTCACACCACCACAACTACCTACCTGCCTGGCAGCCAGACCACAACACCTCTCTACTATCTGGAGTCTACCTTTAATGTTCCTAGAGTCAACTCCCACGCATCTCGGTCGGTTATAAATAAGGCCTCCTAGTCGATGGCCTGATCAGCCAGGTTGTTGGTTCTAGCCAAAACCAAGTCCAGCCTTGCTTATTGGAGACAGACTTGGTAACCTTGTCCAGTTCTCTCTTGAAGACAGCCAACTTGAGGAATGATGAAGAAAACGGGTCAGTACTACGTCTTGAACACAGCTGTCCACCATGGCAGTCCATTCCACTTTATTATACTCTCGGTTCTGTTTTTAGAAAATTATACATTTTCTTGTTTTTCCAGTTATTTCTTCTGCACGCATTTTGTTGGTTATTAGTTATACTATGAACACACTTGTGAAAATGGTTCTGGAATACCTGTGTGCACTACATCAGCATGTTGCCTGATTTCCACTGTATCACTGACTAGGTCGTACTGGACAAGTAACTGCCACAAGTAGGAAATACCTGCGCTAAACCCATGCTGCCATGGGTTGTGTAACCGCTGAGATTCTGCGTGATTAAGAATGTTGCTTAAGATTCAAGGATTCCTATAATGTGGGACGTTAACGCTATCGGTCTATATATTTTTATAAGATAAAGTCAGTCTGCACCTTTGTCAAGTGTTGTTTGTCTTCCAGTGCATCCAGGATTACGTCTTAATAATGTAGCAGCTCATACCTTTTACAACTGCTAGCTCATTACGACGTGGTCCCCGATGCGCTGGAAGATCACTGCTGACTACACTGATCTTGGGAAAGCGTTCGACGTGTGCAACCATGGTGTGACTGCGCACAAAATGCTTGCAAAAGGAATAACTGGAAACTGGACAGATGTACATTAAACATCTTAAATGGAGCTCAGACAACAGTAAACAAAGTGAAGTTAAGGTTCGGTACTCACTTCCACTTGCTTTTTTATACTTATATCAGACAATGTCAAGAAAAAAAATCACAGCACCACAGCATCCTTTGACATCACGATCTCTGAGAGTGAAATCTGGTATGGAAAAGGAATAGTGGAAATAAAGAATATAACGCAAACCATTCAACAGACCGAAAGTTGCATGTCCGAAACTTGGTAGTAATGACAGATCTCATTCACAAATCACAAGAAATGTTGCTATTGTTACAACAAGGAAAATGACTGGATAAGTAAAACTTTCAAGAAATGAGATGATAAACCAATGACGATACTCTTTAAATCTTTACTCTAGGCTGGAATACTACTGTATACCTGACGTTAACCTTCAAGGCAGAGGAAACTGTTAAACTGGCAAACTTAGTTAACTCTCACTGCCTGTACATTCACTCAAGTATGTGTAATACTGGAACCGTTGTCCCTTCAACTACATACTATGGAACGTAAGAGAATAAAATACATAATTTAAATCTGAGAAATCCTAGAGGTTCTGGCCACAAACCTTAATACAGAAATCACCTGGTATGACAACACGAGGCTTGACAGATGGTGCCAAGTGTCGAACAGTTTAGTGTATTTAGCAGTGATAGACTTTACTCTATCTGATGCTGACAAGACATTTCTCTTCAAGTGTCATAAACTGCAGTTATCAAAACAGCTAAGCAAAGTTTTGCCAAGGAATATGAACACCACTTTAATAAGAATTAACAGAATCTTCAAGTGTAAACCAGGTAATGTATTAAGCTTTTCAAGCTCCTGGGATAAAATTTATATAACAAGTTTTAGAACGACTCATTCATAAAACTTATTGAAACCTAACTAAATTATATATTAAAAGAAGCTTGAATATAAGTCGGTTAATGAACTTGTAGCAGCCAAGTTTTTCCCACAAAATAAACGTAA